>NC_079505.1:47791453-48152388 GCF_030052815.1 Hevea brasiliensis
ATTTCTTTTACCTCAGTCTTTGAAAAACTATTATGGATTTGAGTTGAGAAATATATTGTGTTGTTTAACAGTGGAGTTGAGATTGAGAAAAATATTGAAGTGCTTTTTACAGGTTTTTTTTTTAAGAACTGGTTTATCCAAAATACAGATGGCACTCTGCCAAAATTTTTACAGAAATCACTAATAGTCCAAATGTGTTAGCTATTTCACTTCAGTTCAAAAAGGTTTTTAATACCTGTAAATAGTGCTCACCACTGTAAAAAGAAGTAAGAAAAGTTTTAAAATCCCTTGTAGTGTATTTAATGGGTTATCAGTAGACGGAGTTGGTAATTCATTAGGTATACTACGGGATCATGTTATGCCTTACAGAGGGGTAGGGTGTGACATTGTCCTTCAGAGAAGCAAGACACCCTGGGCAGTTTCTTTTCTAGTGCCCATCCTGCTGGCAGTGGAAGCACTTTCCTTTGCCTCCATCAGCTTTAGTCTTCCCTTTTTGTTTAACTATTTTCTTGGAAGGACGAGGAATCTGAGATTTCTTTTTCTTATTGCCCTTTTTCTTGTTTGACTTTCCAGTAGAAGAAGATGCAATCAAAGCTACCTCTTTTTCTTTATTGTCCGGCATATTCTTTTGGGCAATGACCAGCATGTTGACTAAACCAACCAAGGTGCATTCCTGAGTCAGGGATAGAAGGATCAAATACATCTGTAGTTGGAAATCCATGTTAAAGTCAAGATGTTCCAGCTGCTCAATCAGCCGAATCATCTTATGGACATGATCCCCAACATTCTGTCCCTCAGACATCCTCATGCGGAATAGCTGTCTAGATATCTCATACCTAGCATTCCTGCTATGCTCACCATACAACTCTTTTAGGTGAAGGAGTATCTCACTAGCACTTTTGCATATTTTCATGCTGCTTCTGTAACTCATTACTCATAGAAGCAAGCATGTAACACTTGGCTCTCATATCATGCTCCTTCCACTTGTCCACAGTGTCATGTTCCTCTTGAGTGGCCTCTAGAGGTAAGGGACCAGGAACATTTGAGTATAGAATTTATGCAATACGTTCTAGGTTCAGGACAAGTTTTATATTTCTTAGAAAATCAGAAAGATTAGGTCCTGTCAACCTATTGTGATCAAGCATGCTCGCAAGGATATTGGATGGTGGTGGTTGTTGTGTGCTCATTATTATCAGAAGAATATCTACAGAAAATAACTAGATTAATTAGTAAATGTATCAAGTAATTAACCAAAATGATTATGGTCTTTTAATCAAATTAGTCCTCCCACTAACTTGGCGAATCCTACACTTCCAAAGTAGGAAACGGAAATCCTAGTTGGATGGATTTCTAGTGGGTGATTGAATTCTTATAGTCTTATTGATCATCTTCAGGCACATCTATTATTGGAATTACAATAAACTATAAGTGAGCAATTACTTGCCTATCACATCTCATATGAGGTTCATTCCTTTATCTAGTCCCTAATGCTCAAAATCTCAGGCACATCCATTATTGATTCATCTTGCATTAGTTAAGTTGATCCCATTAAGCCAGTAAACATGTAAATAACTTTAATGTCCTCAGGCACATCCATTATTGGGCATCAACTTATTTACATATTTACAACATCTCATGCTTAACAATTATTCTTAAAAAAATCTCTTAAATTAAATGCATCAAATGCAAGTATTTAAAATTTCTTAAAATAATTTCCTTAATGGAGGGCCCATGATGCCCATGATATAATTACTTTAATTATATCATTTCCAACTTAATCATTTGTTTGGAAGATTTAGTTGTCGGTTTAATTACTATTATGGTCTCACTTTGCACATTATCTAATTAGTATGCATATATCATATAATTGCATACATTCCCATACATCTCATGCATACATAGATAAACAATAAATATGGTATGATCATGGACTTTCTAAGGGATTCAATTCTGAGCCACCAAGAATTGAATCAGGGCATTCCTAGGTGTATTTCATTCATTCATTTTACAAGAGTTGCTGAAGGAGTACATAATCAACACTTGATCTTGATTTCCTCCCACTGGTCCCACTAATGCTCTTGACCTCCTTGATCTTCTTGCAATCCAATTACATTGTAATCCTTGGCATACCAAGGTGAATTTACAAGAATATGGACTTTAAAGTCCTCAAATAAATGAAATTACAACCCAAATTATTACAACACTTATAATATATGCCACCAAAAATAAAATTAATTATTTTACAACCCAAAGAAAAATAAAAGAAATAAATCTAATCACATTGGTCTTTTATTGTCCATGATCATCCATCATGCATACTACCATTTAACAATTAAATAAAACAAACATACTAAAATTAAATTGAATATCTCATATTCAACTAAAAATTTTATATTTGAATCTCATTCAAACAAATTTAAAAATTTAGATTTGAATCTCATTCAAACAATTGAATCAAAATTTAATTGAGTGATTAAAATTCTTAATTAAACAATTTAATTAAGTATGGGCCTAATTATGGGCCTTAAATACTAAGCCCATACATCAAACCCAAACGATGCGCATGGTTGGTATTCACAACCATGCAAGCCGCCACCATTGGTTAAGCTAAACAGCTTTAGATCAAATCAATTCATACAATTAAATCTCAATAATCAATCTAAATGGCAAATATAGTGGCTCTGATACTAATTGAAGGAGCGGAAGCATGAAAATTGGTTTATTAAAGCAATGAATTTCAAAAATTTTCTTCTAGGGTTACATGCATCATACCACATCTCTTATGTGCCTAATTAATTTAAATACTCAATTGCATATTAAAACACTTTTAATATGTATTAGGATCTATGTTTGCCATTCAAGATTGTGAATTAACAAATTAATTCATTTAAACCCTAGTTTAAAATGAAGTTAGAGCACTAACCTCTTTGATGCACTATAGATGTGATTCACACCTTTAGGAAGCACCTAGGACCCCAAGTGTTGTCCTTCTAGCTTGTCCACACCAAGATCACTAATGGGCAGCCCCCAATTTGCTTCTCAAGCCTTTCCCAACCAATTATAAATTGGGTTTTTGCCTTTAGAAAGGTAGTATGTATATATAGAACACTAGAAATAATTTCTAGCAATTTTAATTCAAAGGATTTTGGGCAATTCTCTTTGAATTGATGAGACAAGATGAAGAGGAGAGGGAGAGAGGTGTGTCGCCACCTTGAGGAAGAGAATGAGAGTGTTATATTTCATCTTTCCTTTTCCCTTTTATATAATTAGGTCATTAAGTCACTTAAACCCTATGCCACATGTCACCACCTCATTGCATCTTATTTTTAATTGACTCAATCATATTAAGCCAAGTGTCAAAGCTAGACTTAATCCTGACTTTGATCATCTTACATGATAGGAAGAGAAATGGCAAGCTTATATGATGCCATGTGTCACCATGTGAAATGACCAAATTACCCTTATGTTGTAATTTTGAATTCTTAACCCAAAACCATTATTTCTCCTCTTCAAATCAATTTATATCAAATATAAATTAACTAATTAATTTCTATTAATTAATTTCTCATATTTAAGTTCATATTTAAACACTTTAAATATAAATTTAACTTATACTATACATCCAATAACCTGGATTTGGTTTCAAGTCATGCTAAGGACTTTGCAATCTTATTGCAAACCAAACCTATTTAACTAATTAATTAAACTCTTTAATTAATCAATTAAATCACATTTTACTTGGTGATTATCTTGTATATGTGTGTAACTTACTAGACTCATCACTAATTGGCAATGAGATATGATATTAACTCTTAATATCATCAGAACTCTTTCTTACCATAAATGATTTCTCTAAATCATTTTAGGCATCTCATAGACAATGGTTGACACCTAGCATAGGGTGCCATGGCCACCTAATCAGTAACAAGGAATACCTTAAATGAACCTTTAATCATATGTTACCATGCACTAGAATCTCTCTATTATAAAATCCCAATTCATGCTGGAGTCATAGTTTATGTCAAACCCCATTTGTTATGAATATTATGTTCTCTTTTAATTCCAGTTCTTAATTAATTAGATTTTCTTATCAGAAACTCTTTTCTGACTAAATCTGTCTGTTCTGGCCAAGAATTTGAAACATTAATAACAATTAAATGAACATAGGATTTTATCCCTATTTACTTAGGGTAACAGATTCCATCTTGATCAACACCTACCTCCATATATAACTAGTGGGAGCCAACACATGCCCATATACCCATACACAATACAAGTATGAAACCAGTATCAAACTCAAACCACCTATATACAAGATAACTGTGTTATCTCAGGTCTAAAGACTATATGCACTAATATGATATATGACAATACATTGACAAGAGTAAACTCCATGTGCTTGTCATATGCGTCACTGGTTCGGCCTACTCATCATGTATAAGTGCCTATCATATTTGTTATATGGCATGAGACTCACCATTCCTTCTTATTTATAACTCATATAAAGACCTTAGGAACAAACATGGTTACAATCTTTCTGAATAAGTCATGTCCTTATTGTGAAGTATCCTCGGTTGTGAACCAATTTATGATACTTTGTGCTAGAAATATTGTCACTTATATTCTTAATAGCTTAAGAATAGAATTTCTAACAAAATATCAATAGACCTTTTCTATTACACATAAATACATTATGTAAACGAAAAAGTGAAATTACATTTTATTAATAAAATATGTACAAGATACATATTAAATGATATGCTCTAGGGCATACTACTAACACTCACTTACACTTTGCATATTTTCAAGCTGCTTTTGTAACTCATTACTCATAGAAGCAAACATGTAACATTTGGCTCTCATATCATGCTCCTTCCACTTGTACAAAGTATCATATTCCTCTTGAGTGGCCTCTGGAGGTAAGGGACCAGGAACCTTTGAGTCTAGAACATATCCAATACGTTCTAGGTTCAGGACAAGTTTTAAATTTCTTAGCCAATTAGAAATATTAGGTCCCGTCAACCTATTGTGATCAAGTATGCTCGAAAGGATATTGGATGGTGGTGGTTGTTGTGTGCTCATTATTATCAAAAAATTAATTGTAGAAAATAACTACATTAATTAGTAAATGTATCAAGTAATTAATCAAAATGATTATGGTCTTTTAATCAAATTGGTCCTCCCACTAACTTGGCGAATCTTACACTTCCAAAGTAGGAAATAGAAATCCTAGTTGGATGAATTTCTAGTGGGTGATTGAATTCTTATAGTCTTATTGATCATCCTTAAGTAAATCTATTATTGGAATTACAATAAACTATAAGTGAGCAACTCCTTGCCCATCACATCTCATGTGAGGTTCAATCATTTATCTAGCCCTTAATACTCAAAATCTTAGGCACATCCATTATTGATTTATCTTACATTAGTTTAGTTGATCCCCTTGAGCCAGTAAACATGCAAATAATTTTAATATCCTCAGGCACATCCATTATTGGCCATCAACTATTCACATATTTATAACATCTCATGCTTAACAATTATTCTTAAGAAAATCTCTTAAATTAAATGCATCACATGCAAGTATTTAAAATTTGTTAAAATAATTGCCTCAATGGAGGGCCCATGATATAATTACTTTAACTATACAATTTCCAACTTAATCATTTGTTTGGAAGATTTAGTGGTCGGCTTAATTACTATTATGGTCCCACTTTGCACATTATCCAATTGGCATGCATATATCATATACTTGCATACATTCACATACATCTCATGCATACATGGATAAACAAATAATATGATATGATCATGGACTTTCTAAGGGATTCAATTCTGAGCCATCAAGAATTGAATCAGGACATTCCTAGGTGTATTCCACTCATTCATTTTACAAGAGTTGCTGAAGGAGTACATAATCAACACTTGATCTTGATTTCCTCCCACTAGTCCCACCAATGCTCTTGACCTCCTTGATCTTCTTGCAATCCAATTACATTGTAATCCTTGGCATACCAAGGCAAATTTACAAGAATATGGACTTTAAAGTCCTCAAATAAATGAAATTACAACCCAAATTATTACAACACTTATAATACATGCCACTAAAATAAAATTAATTATTTTACAACCCAAAGGAAAATAAAAGAAATAAATCCAATCACATTGGTCTTTTATTTTCCATGATCATCCATCATGCATATTAAAATTTAACAATTAAATAAAACATACATACTAAAAAATTAAATTGAATATCACATGCTCAACCAAAAATTCAGATTTGAATCTCATTCAAACAAATTAAATTTAGAAACCCTTTTCAAAATTTAACTATATGAAAACATTTTTCATAAATTAATTGTGTGATTAATATTCCTAATTAAACAATTTAATTAGGCATGGGCCTAATTATGGGCCTTAAGATATACAACAATTGTATATAGAAGCCCAAAAGCCCAAACCCAAAGCCATGCACACCCTAGGGGTGCTCAACCATGCAAGCCGCTACACATGAAGAACAACACCTCTATGCCGCCACACATATGACAACCAAATAGCTTTAGATCAATCCAAATTTGATCCAATCACACAATTAAATCTCATATTCAATCCTAATGGCAAATATAGTGGCTCTGATGCTAATTGTAGGAGCAGAAGCATGAAAATTATTGCATTGGAGCATTGAATTTAAAATTTTTTTCTTCTAGGGTTTCATGCATCACGCCACATCTCTTATGTGCCTAATTAATTTCAATGCTCAATTGCATATTAAAACACTTTTAATATGTATTAGGATCTATGTTTGCCATTCAAGATTGTGAATTAACAAATTAATTCAATTAAACCCTAGTTTAAAAGAGGAGTTTGAGCACTAACCTCTTTGATGCTCTATGGATGTAATTGGCACCTTTAGGAAGCACCTAGGACCCCAAGTGTTGTCCCTCTAGCTTGTCAACACCAAGATCACCAATGAGCAGCCCCCAAATCAGCCTCTCAAGTCTTTCCAACCAATTATAATTTGGGTTTTGCCTTTAGAGAGGTTGTATGTGTGTATAGGACACTAAAAACAATTTTTAGCAATTTTAATTCAAGGGAAATGGAGTAATTCTCTTTGAATTGATGATAAAGCAAGAAAAGGAGAGGGAGAGAAAAGTGTGTCGCCACCTTGAGGAAGAGAGAATGTTATGTTTTATTCTTCTTTCTTTTCCCTTTTATAATTAGGTCATTAAGTCACTTAAACCCTATGCCACATGTCACCACCACATTGCATCTTATTTTTAATTGACTTAATCACATTAAGCCAAGTGTCAAAGCTAGACTTAATCTTGACTTTAATTACCTTGCATGATGGGAAGACAAATGGCAAACTTATATGATGCCATGTGTCACCATGAGTCACCATCTCATGGTGTCACATGTCACCATGTGAAATGACCAAATTACCCTTATGTTGTAATTTTGAGTTCTCAACACAAAATCATTACTTCTCCTCTTCTAATTAATTTATATCAAATATAAATTAATTAATCTCTATTAATTAATTTCTCACAATTAAATTCATACTTAAATATTTTAAATATAAATTTAACTTATACTATACATCCAATAACCCAGATTTAGTTTCAAGCCATACTAGGGGCATTGCAATCTCATTGCAAACCAAACCTATTTAATTAATTAATTAAACTCTTTAATTAATCAATTAAATCATATTTTACTTGTTGATTATCTTGTGTATGTGTGTGACTTACTAGGCTCATCACTAATTGGCATTGAGATATGATATTAACTCTTAATCTCATCAGAATTCTTTCTTACCATAAATGATTTCTCTAAATCATCTTAGGCATCTCATAGACCATAGTTGACACCTAGCATAGCGTGCCATGGCCACCCAATCAATAATAAGGAATACCTTAAATGAATCTATAATCATATGTTACCATGCACTAGATTCTCTTTGTTACAAAATCCCAATTCGAGCTGGAGTCATGGTTAATGTCAAATCCCATTTGTTATGAACATTATATTCTCTTTTAATTCCAGTTCTTGATTAATTAGATTTTCTTATCAGAAACTCTTTTCTAACTAAATCTATCTGTCCTAGCCAGGAACTTGAAATATCAAGAACAATTAAATGAACATAGGATTTTATCCCTATTTACTTAGGGTAACAGATTCCATCTTGATCAACACCTATCTCCATATATAACTAGTAGGAGCCAACACATGCCCATATACCCATACACATTACAAGTATGAAAGCAGTATCAAACTCAAACCACCTATATATGAGATACCTGTGTTATCTCAGGTCTAAAGATTATATGCACTGATATGATATATGACAATGCATTGACAAGAGTAAACTCCATGTGCTTGTCATATGCGTCACTGGTTTGGCCTACTTATCATGTATAAATGTCTATCATGTTTGTTATGTGGCATGAGACTCACCACTCCATCTTATTTATATCTCATGTAAATACCTTGGGAACAAACATGATTACAATCTTTCTGGATAAGTCATGTCCTTTGTGAAGTATCCTCGATTGTGAACCAATTTATGATACTTTGTACTAGAAATACTGTCACTCATATTCTTAACAACTTAAGAATAAAATTTATAACAAAATATCAATGGACCTTTTCTATTACACATAAATATATTATGTAAATGGAAAAGTAAAATTGCCTTCTATTAATAAAATATGTACAAGATACATACAAAATGATATGCTCTAGGGCATACTACTAACATTAATTGTATTTCTTTGTAACATGAACTACGTAAATTGTGGTAATATGAACTCCTTTGATTTTCATAAATAATTATTATATCCTTTTGAGAGGAGAATTAGAAATGATTTGTGGAATGATGGAAAGCAATGTGATGAATTGAATTTGATTGAACTGGGTTGTGAATGATATTTTATAAATTAATTTTCACAGGTTTAGAAAAACTGTTTTCTCAAATTTTAGCCGTTACTCTGCCAAAATTTCTGTAAAATTTTAGAAATACAAAATTAACTAAAATTACAATTTATGATATAAATCTTATTTAAAAGCTCTTAATAATTTTTTATCATCACTTCAAACTTTAAAATGAATCAAATTTGTTTTAAAATCCCTTATAGTATATTTTATGAGTTATCGGTAGGCGAAGTTCGGTAATTCATTAGATATATTGCGGGATCATGTCATGCCTTACGGAGGGGTAACGTGTGACATGTTTTAGTGGATCAGATCTAAATTTTTAAGCATGTTTTGAACTGTGATTTTGAAATATTTTCTTCATAAATACAACTGCTCAATGTCATTAATTGATACATATAGAGCATTACATCATGAATATGAACTAACGGAGGGAAATCTCTTTGTGTTGTTTGTTCAGGAAGGAGATTCATCTTTTAACTGAAATGAAATAAGGAGATCGCTCAGTAGAGCAGTCAGTTACGGCTGAGGCACAGGGGGAAGCCCTAGCTCCTTAGAATGCTAGAGGGTCAACTGCACCAACCCCACCTATGCAGTAGTTCCCTGCACAATTTGCTCAAAAAATGGCTACTCTGTTTCAACAGATGGCTGGAAATATACCAGTCCAAGCCCTTGTGCAAGCATCTACAGTACAACCATCATCTTCAGCACAACTATCACCTTCAGCCAGATAATATGATAAGTTGATTAAGTATGGGGCAACAAAATTTAAAGGAATAGTGGATCCACTGGAAGTCAAGCAGTGGTTGGAACTAATGGAGAGAGTTTTCAAGAAACTACACTACACTAATGAATTAAAGTTTGAATACTCGATCTCACTATTGCATGGGGATGCGTATGATTAGTGGAAGACCATCCCCCATAGTTTGATGGAACCCCTAGTGTTGACTTGGGATGACTTTCTCAGAGAGTTCAGACAGAAATACATCCTAGACAATTATGTGAATATGAAGTTACAGGAGTTTCTAAGCCTGAAATAGGGTAATAAGATGGTGGCTGAGTATGAGAGGGATTTTTCCCATTTAAGCCGCTATGCAGGAAACTTGCTTACTACCAGCAGAGATCGATGGAAGCGGTTTGAGTCTGGTTTGAAGCCCAGTTTGAGATTGCAAGTGGTCGGGTTTTGGCATGACTATTTCTTTGAATTGATATCTCAAGCCTTGGAGTTAGAGAGAATAGAATCAGAAGGGGCACCAGAGAAAGAAAAGACAGAAAAAGAGAAAAGTGGAAAAACAATAGGTCAGAGTTCCAGTGAAAATTCATGTAAAAGGAAGAATTTTAGGGGACAGAGTGGCAGAAAATCTAGTAGGGGAAGGTTTTCAGGACAGAGACCACCTAGATCTGATTAGTAGACGACCAGGAGTTCCTTCCCTCCCCGTCCATGTGAAACATGTGGCAAGACCCATGGAGGGATATGCTATAAGAGCATTGGTGCCTGTTACAACTATAATAGTATGGGACACTTTGCTAAAGACTATACTAGTGCCTGTAGATCTGGGCCACCTACTACCACAATTGAAGGGTCAGTTCAAGGTTCTGCCACTAGAGGTTCACATTCAGCTAGCAGAGGCAAAGGCAGAGGCAGAGGCAGAGGTAGGGGCAATACTTCAGGCAGTCAAGGCACTGTAAATCAGCCAGAAAAAAGTGGCGCACTGGCCAGAGTGTATACAATGCGTCAGAGAGAAGAGGCTGAGACTTCTGATATTGTCACCAGTACATTCTCCATCTTTGAGCAAGATAATTATTTGTTATTTGATCCCGGTTCTACACATTCTTATGTTAGTGCCAGCATTGCTTGTTTTACTACTGTTCCTTAATGAAAATGGATTTTGAGGTGCTAGTAACTAGCCCGTTAGGCCAAGAGGTTAGGGTGAGCCGAATGTATAAGAATTGTCCTTTGGTGATCCAAGGACATACCTTCCTATGTGATTAGATTGAAATGCCCTTCTAGAATTATGAAATCATTTTGGGCATGGATTGGCTAGCAAGGCATCATGCTATGATCGACTGTAGACTGAAGACAGTCATTTTTGGCCTCCCTGAGTATGTAGATGTAGTAATACACGGGGAGAGACAATTATTGCCATCCAATATTGTTTCTGCTACACTAGCTAAGAAGTTGATCAGAAAAGGGTATGAACCTTATTTGGCTCATGTGATAGACACCCAGATAGGGAGTCCAGAGTTGGAGGACATTCCTACAGTATGTGACTTTCCAAACGTCTTTCCTGATGAGTTGCTAGGATTACCTTCAGAAAAGGAAGTGCAATTTGAAATTGATGTAATGCTTGGTGTGGAACCAATCTCCATTACTCCATATAGAATGGCACCTGCTGAGTTAAAGGAGTTGAAAGGGTAATTGCAAGAATTACTTGACAAAGGTTTCATTCACCCTAGTAAGTCACCTTGGGGAGCACCAGTTTTGTTTGTTAAAAAAAAGGATGGTATTCTCCGTCTGTGTATCGACTACAGACAGTTGAATAAGGTGACCATAAAGAATAGATATCCACTACCTCAAATAGATGATTTGTTTGATCAATTGAAGGATGCAGCTATGTTCTCCAAAATTGACTTTAGATCGGGTTATTATTAGTTAAGGGTGCAAGAGCAGAGCATTCCTAAAACTGCCTTCAGGACTCGATATGGCCACTATGAGTTCTTAGTAATGCCATTCGGGTTAACTAATGCTCCAACTGCTTTTACGGACCTGATGAACACTATCTTCAGGCCATATTTAGATTAGTTTGTTGCGGTGTTCATTGATGACATTCTACTGTATTCAAAGAATGCAGAGGAGCATGACAAGCACTTGAGAATAGTACAGCAAACATTAAGGGAGAAACAGTTGTAAGCCAAACTATTGAAATGTGAATTTTAGCTGAAAGAAATTGCTTTCTTAGGACACATAGTATCAACTGAGGGTATCAAGCTAGATGCCAGTAAGGTAGAAGCTATTCCGAATTGGAAGCCGCCCAAAAATGTTACAGAAGTTCAAAGCTTCCTTGGTTTGGCCGGTTATTACCACAAATTTGTGAAAGGATTCTTCATGCTAGCTTCTCCACTGACCAAGTTGCTTTGAAAAGATGTAAAATTTCAGTGGATTGATAAATGTCAGTAGAGTTTTGATGAATTGAAAAGATGTTTAACTGAAGCTCCAGTCCTAACTTTACTTACTCTGGGTAAATAGCATACTGTATACAGTGATGCTTCTCACAATGGTTTAGGTTGTGTGCTGATGCATAATAGAAATGTTATTGCATATGCTTCACGCCAACTAAAACCCCATGAGAGGAATTATCCTACACATGACTTAGAGCTAGCTGCCATAGTATTTGTCACACCTTACACCTCTGTAAGGCATAACATGATCCCTAGTATACTTAATGAATTACCAAACTTCACCCACCGATAACCCATTAAATACACTATAAAGGGATTTTAAAACAATTTCCTTACTTTTTGAAGGTGGCGAGCACTTTTGGTAGGAATTGAAAACTTTTATTTGAAGTTAAACCACATATCAAATTTTCAATCAATTCAAAGTTTTCACAAATTTTATAAAAATTTCAGCAGAGTGCCATCTATAATTGAGAAAAACTAGTTCTTCAAAACCTGTGAAAACACTCCCAATAATTTCATTTCTCAACCCCAATCGCCAATATATCCTCAAATCAATACAATTCAACCAAATTTCAATTCAAAATTCACAACTCAAAAATTTTTCAAAATAATTCGATAAACTCATAAACATTGCATTAAATTAAATTTACATACACAAATCTTAATTTACAAAAGAAAAATCAAAAATCATATTATTAGAACTTTAATGTACAACTGTTCAATTTTATATTAACACATATGACACTAAACTATTTACATCAAAATAAACTACAAAGGTATAACTAATGTAACATCCCTCACCCGTCTATAGTGTAGCCGAGCACGGCGTGCCGGAGCACCTGATCTTATCTGATTTCATTACAGTTCTTGATTTATTTATTCAAAAACTTTATTTAAGGTTTAGGCTATTTTTACTTTTATCAAAATCTAACTAATTTAGAAATTTCAAAAATTTTAACGATAATCTGGCAGAGTGCCGGCTGTAATTTGGACTAACAGTTCTTCTAAACCTGCTAAAAACAATTTCAATATATATGCTCAAATTCATAACTCAGATTATCTCAAAGCATTCTCATCGGTTTCTCAAACTCAAATTCAATCTCAAAATTTTTCAAACTCAATCTCATTCAGAATCATTATGATTAAATAATCAATTCAAATATCATAATCCTTATATTTCATTAACTTATATAATTTGTCAATTAAGTACATAAATTTATCAAGTACAGGATATACAAATGAAATTACAGTTACTAATTCACATTACAATATAAGCAGTAATTATAATGTACAGATTAGAAAACATGCTTAAAATGAGCCCTATCTACATGCATTGCTGAGGAGGTAACAATCTTGAACTCTTCTGACACTTCTGCAGATCTGGACTCCAAAAATATCAGTCGACAGTCTACTGGTCTTACCTTGAGTACCTGCGCGAGGAAGCAATTCCATTGCGCTAAGCATTTCTACTTAGTGGTGCAATAGTAGAACAAGAAATAATATATACAAATAAAGAAAGAAATAAATCATATTTTGGATACTCAGGAATGAATTTAATTTGGTATGGTATTTCTAGTATCAAAGATCTTATATGCTAGTTTGTTCCTCTTTGGAAGTGCTTAGTTTATAACTTTTCAGTAATACTACTCAGTATACAAATTATTCTAACTGTATTATATTTCAAGTCTCTACGGTTCTGCAATTTATATTTTTGTTATGTTTCTTTTGCTAATCTCTTTTACTCATTCATTCAATACTTAATTTAATTGCACTGAAATTTCATTATACTTAACTTAACTTAGCTGCCTGAATTGAATAATGTTTTAATTGATTGCCCATGTAGCCTATACACTTATCAGACTGGATAAACGGATATACTAGTACTGGTTACCAAGTACCTCAGACCGTCACACCATTGGATACAAAGTATCTTCCGGTGTGCAAATAGTGTGGCTAAAAAGCCATATAATCAATCAGGAATTAAGCCGAGTATAATAACACAATCTGTATAGCCATAGGCTATTAAAATCATAGTATGGCATAATAAGGTATAAAACACAATATGACGTAAAGTCATTTACAGAATAGCTGTCAGAATCCTATTGGCATGCCAACCTATCCAAACTTGTCAACTAGGAAAATTAGGGCATAGTACAAGATTAAATATTTATTTTTAGGGTTTACTGGTCATTAAACAATTCACTGGTTAATGGAAATGTTGACATTTTCATACATCATGCATAAGTTGATTCTAGTATCAACATGTCACAATTCGTAATTCAATATGCTGCCAATATAGTGCAATTTACCATTTTTCCAAGTTGGCATTCATTGCCAAATTGCTTTAAGCATCAGTGTATGTAAATTTCAAATTCTCAATTTTTGTGTGCTAGATTGGTCTAGCTTAAAGTCCTATTTCTCTTGGTTTTTAGCTTCTAGTCAAAGAAGCAGAATTGTAGCTCTATGTCTTATTGCACTCTGGGCAAAATTTCAGGTCATTCTGAGTTGTATAGACCAAGATATGGTCAATTTACTAAAACTGGACAGCTTGCACCTTTAGTGCAAAATTTGGTCAATTTTAGGTCACTTTTAGTTCTGGCAGTTTTGGTACCCGAACTTGTGCAATCTATTTGACTTAGTTCCAGCCATTTCTGGGCTTTGGTGTCTTCATAAGAATTGTAGCTCTATGTCTTATTGCATTCTGGGCAAAATTTCAGGTCATTCTGAGTTGTATAGACCAAGATATGGTCAATTTACTAAAGCTGGACAGATTGCACCTTTAGTGCAAAATTTGGTCAATTTTAGGTCACTTTTAGTTCTGGCAGTTTTGGTACCCGAAATTGTGCAAGCTATTTGACTTGGTTCTGGTCATTTCTGGGCTTTGGTGTCTTCATAAGAATTGTAGCTCTATGTCTTATTGCACTCTGGGCAAAATTTCAGGTCATTCTGAGTTGTATAGACCAAGATATGGTCAATTTACTAAAGCTGGACAGATTGCACCTTTAGTGCAAAATTTGGTCAATTTTAGGTCACTTTTAGTTCTGGTAGTTTTGGTACCCGAAATTGTGCAAGCTATTTGACTTAGTTCTGGCCATTTCTGGGCTTTGGTGTCTTCATAAGAATTGTATCCCTATGTCTAAGCTATCCATGGTAAAAATTTTAGGTCAATTGGACCTGTTTTGAGTGAGTTATGGTCATCCTAATGACTACTGTTCATATGGCCAAAAATCTGGGTTTGCAAGGTTGCCATTCCGGATTTGGTCATTTTTAAGGTTAGTTTATAGGCAGAATTTTGTCAACATTTCTACATGAAAGTTGGCCTATTTGGTGTCTAGTTTCACCACCCATTGGCCTCATACCAATTGGGTTCACAGTTTTGCACTTATGACCTAATTTAGGTGCTGCCAATATACACAACCTGCGTTTCAACATTACACTTCCAATTTTGACAATTCTGCTCCTCCCAATACTTCAACATTTAATCATGGCACTTCTATATATATTGTACACAATTCCAGCAATCATTTTGGGCAGAACACTCAAGTGCTCAATGCACACAATACACCATTCAAGTTCAACATTCACTTCCACCAAACTTTAACATACCTTAATATCAATATTACACATACACTTCCATATACTCATACCTCAATATCAACTACACATGCTGCCCACAATTTAACACCATCACATCTCATCAATATATTACATAAAATTACATAAAATTTCATAACATTATAGGCTACCAATTTCAAGCTCAATTGTCCAAGTCTTCAAAAATTGTTCAAAACCCACTTTCACATTGTCAACCTCACATGTACTCTTATAATTAAATTCTACTACTTATAATCACATAAATTGAGCATCATTAATCAACAATTATATGCATAAATTAACCATTTTCATGCTTCTCAAGGCTGCCCCAATTCAACAATTATCCAAGGTCTTCAACAATTCTTTCAAACTCCTAATTCAATTACTCAATCTCAACATACACATAAAGTTAATTTGCTAGGACCTCTAATTACCTTCATAAATATCATTTCCCATCAAATACATGTAAAGATAATTCAAACCTCTTTAGGTTCTTTGGCTGCCGAATTCAATTACCATTAAATATTCATCCAATTCTCCCAATTTTTCAATAATTCAACTCATCTCAACCTAAGTACAAAGTTTAATTAAGTGAAGTAAGGAAAACTAGCACTAACCTTTTGTGAAGCTTGATCAAACCTCACCAATCTTGCTTCCTTTTGCTGCCTAAATACTGCCCAAGCTATGTAGAGCAACTTTAACGAAGAACAAGTGAAGAAATTATGGCTTGAAAAGGTAGATTGGAGCTCATGCATGGTCGGCGGCCATGGTGATTTTAGGAGAGAAATAACTTCGGCAAAATAGAATGAAGATGATGAAGATGATGGATAAAGTGGCTGGTTCATTGTCCTTAGTGCTTATATATCCCACTAAATCCTCCACTAACTCTTTAAACATTATAATAAGTTAAGGTTTTCATAATTGCACTAATGCCCTCATAATTCTTTTAATTGCATTATATGTAATATTTCTTATTTTCATGGCATTTTCAAAGTGTAATACCACTTTATTTTCAAGGACATTTAAGTCACAAGTCCACTCTAGGTGTCAAATGACCAAAATACCCTTCTTCAGGTTAAATTCGGACTTTTTCGGTAACACCGATTTACTCCTTGTACCGCCGATTTCTTTAATTTTCGTTTTTCGTTTATACGAACTTATTAATTTTTTTTCTTTGACATTTTCAATGTTAATTACACCTCATTAGACCTTTAATTATGTCCCGAAAATATTTCCCTGAGTTCCCCGCGGTCCAGGGCTATCAATGGTCCTCGCCGTAACTTCCCGGTGTGGTCACCCATCGCTACGGGTTCGGCTCATTTAACTTAATCACATTTTATCTCTTTTATTTTTCCTTAATTTTTCTCATCACATATTTTATTATTTTATACTTCCTCACTGTCAATTAAGTGTTGTTCCAGACATTCTGACTTTTCAGGGTAGGCATTAGCCGTCGGAACAGTAGGATGTACGGACTATGAAAATGAGGATGTTACAACTCTTCCCCTCTAAAAAGGAATTTCGTCCTCGAAATTCATCAAATTTAAGCAATTGAGCTTATCGTTATCTCATAATTCTATTCACTTTCCCATCATTGTTTTCCTCTGCCTTTAGTATTCCTACTCATGAAATTCTTTTATTCATTAGTTTCTTAATTTCTCGTGCTAGGATTCTTCACTGGTCTTTCAGTCTCTTTTTCTCAATTCCAATTCTATTAAGTTACCCTTTGTCTCATACAAAGCTTATATCTTGCTATAAACATACTTATTTAATAACTAACACTACACATGAACTCCATCAATGGAAAGTATTTATTCTTGCTTCTAGAGGGAGTAGCACTACAACTTCTAAATATATTTTCAAATACCTAAATCATTCTTTTTTAACAAAAATATCAAAATAACTATAAGACTCTATATCAATGTCTAGATATCTTTTCCCAACTCAGTTCAACGTACTGGTGTTCTGCACTTTTTCCCTTATAGTGTTTCATAGGGTGTCGTTTGTATGCTAGCTTGACACTTATTATTGTATACAAATTCTGTTAGTGGGAGGTATCTGTCCCATCTCCCCTCGGATTCAATGACACAAGTTCTCAGTATATTCTTGAGGGCTTATCACATATTACAGGTTATTATTATCATTTCATTTCATTGTTTACAGGAACTCAATGAGTTTCAGAATTTATCTGAATTACTCATTTCGACTGTCCATCCGTCTGAGGATGATAAGTTGTACTGATATCTCTAAGCTTATAGCAATTACTGTGGTACAGGTAGTTCACATTAATGTAACCGAGTCACTGACTCAAGCTACCTTATAAGTGTAATCATTCGACAGGCTAGTTCTGAAGTTTTAAATCTCTAACTAAAATTTTTACATTTATTTACCGTAATAGTACTCTATTCGGGCATAACTGTATCAAATTATAGATTACTTGCAAATATTCTTAGTTTATTGTACCACGAGGAAGCACGTAGCTCTACATAATAATCCCATGTTGGTGCTGTAATCTGCAGCTTACAATACAAACATCGAGAACATTACATAGTCACTACGTTATAACCTCATGAACTAGGTTTTCTACTTCTTTTTCTAATGCCCTCTGTGACTCTGAGTCCATATCTTAACCTTGAATAATAAAAAATAAACAGATCTGCATTAGTGTCACCTCGACTCTTATGAATGCAATGCATGTATGCACACTATCTTTCTACTTATCTTTGCTTAAGAACAACTAAACCGTGCTCTGATACCACTAAATGTAACACCCCTCACCCATCTACAGTGTAGCCGAGCAAGGAGTGCTACACAGCGTGTCGGAGCACCTGATCTTATCTGATTTCATTACAGTTCTTGATTTATTTATTCAAAAACTTTATTTAAGGTTTAGGCTATTTTTACTTTTATCAAAATCTAACTAATTTGGAAATTTCAAAAATTTTAATGATAATCTAGCAGAGTGCCGACTATAATTTGGACTAACAGTTCTTCTGAACCTGCCAAAAACAATTTCAATATATATGCTCAAATTCATAACTCAGATTATCTCAAAGCATTCTCATCAGTTTCTCAAACTCAAATTCAGTCTCAAAATTTTTCAAACTCAATCTCATTCAGAATCATTATGATTAGATAATCAATTCAAATATCATAATCCTTATATTTCATTAACTTATATAATTTGTCAATTAAGTACATAAATTTATCAAGTACAAGATATACAAATGAAATTACAATTACTAATTCACATTACAATATAAGCAGTAATTATAATTTATAGATTAGAAAACATGCTTAAAATGAGCCCTATCTACATGCATTGCTGAGGAGGTGACAATCTTGAACTCTTCTGACACTTCTGCAGATCTGGACCCCAAAAATATCAGTCGACAGTCTACTGGTTTTAGCTTCAGTACCTGTGCGAGGAAGCAATTCCATTGCGCTAAGCATTTCTGCTTAGTTGTGCAATAGTATAACAAGAAATAATATATACAAATAAAGAAAGAAATAAATCATAATTCGGATACTCAGGAATCAATTTTATTTGGTATGGTATTTCTAGTATCAACGATTTTATATGCTAGTTTGTTCCTCTTTGGAAGTGCTTAGTTTATAACTTTTTAGTAATACTACTCAGTATACAAATTATTCTAACTGTATTATATTTCAAGTCTCTACGGTTTTGCAATTTATATTTTTGTTATGTTTCTTTTGCTAATCTCTTTTACTCATTCATTCAATACTTAATTTAATTGTACTGAAATTTCATTATACTTAACTTAACTTAGCTGCCTGAATTGAATAATGTTTTAATTGACTGCCCATGTAGCCTATACACTGACCAAACTGGATAAACGGATATACTAGCACTGGATACCTAGTACGTCGGGCCGTCACACTATTGGTCACAAAGTGTCTCCCGGTGTGCAAATAGTGTGGCTAAAAAGCCATATAATCAATCAGGCATTAAGCCGAGTATAATAACACAATCTATATAGCCATAGGCTATTAAAATTATAGTATGGCATAATAAGCCATAAAAAACAATATGACGTAAAGTCATTTACAGAACAGCTGTCAGAATCCTATTGGCATGCCAACCTATCCAAACTAGTCAACTAGGCAAATTAGGGCATAGTACAAGATTAAATATTTAGTTTTAGGGTTTACTGGTCATTAAACAATTCACTGGTCAATGAAAATGTTGACCTTTTCATACATCATGCATAAGTTGATTCTAGTATCAACATGTCACAATTCGTAATTCAATATGCTGCCAATATAGTGCAATTTACCATTTTTACAAGTTGGCATTCATTACCAAATTGCTTCAAGCATCAGTGTATGTAAATGTCAAATTCTCAATTTTTGTGTGCCAGATTGGTCTAGCTTAAAATCCTATTTCTCTTGGTTTTTAGTGTAACACCCCTATGTTCGGTAGTGCGTTCTACTGTTCCGGTGACCAGTGTCTGTCTGGACAGCTAGAATGCCTAGAACTGTACTTAAATATTGATGAGGAGACATAAAATAATACAATACAAGAAAATAAAATACAAAAAAAACAAAGAAAAAATAATAGCAATGAAATGTAACAAAGTTAAACGAGCCGAGAACCATAGCGATGGGTGACCGCACCGGGAAGTTGCGGCGTAGACCGTTGCTAGCCCTAAACCGCAGGGAACCCTGAAAAATATTTTTAAGACATAATTAAAGACTTATTGAAGTATAAATGTCATTAGAAATATCAAGGAGAAATTAATTATTTAGTACAAAGAAAAACGAGAAATAGAGAAAACGACAAAACTCAGTGTTACCGAAAAATCGGGAATGCAACCCGAACAGGGGCATTATGGTCAATTGACACCCCGAGTTGATTTTTGACCTAAATAACCATGGAAATAAAGTAGTGTTAAAGTTTAGAAATTACATGAAAAATTGAAGTTGGAATGAAATATAATGAAGTAAAATTATGGGGTATAATGTGAATAATTAAAAAGTTTAACATTACCTTATTATTTAATTGAGTTAGTGGACCATTATGCACCATATAAAAGCATAAGTGGACAAATTTCTTCTACTAATATTCTGCATTCATCTTCTTCACCATTTACATTTCATTTGGCCGAACCAAGCTTGGGAGAATTCTCCCATGGCCGCCCACCTTTGAGACATTAAAACTCCATGATCAAGTCCTAGTTTCTTCAAGAGTTCTCCATTAAAGTAAGTCTACACATCATGGGCAACACATAGGCAGCAAGAAAGATAAATTTTGGTGAGGTTTTGAAGAATTTCAAAAGTGGTAAGTATGTATTTTTAATTCTTGTTGCATTAAACTTTGAATGGGTGCTGTGGGTAGTTGATTTGTGGAAGGATTTTTGAAGTTTGATGAATTAATGGAGATGTACATTTTGGTAGCCGTGAAACCTCACTATGAACAGCTTGTTCTTGTATGTAAATAGTGGTTTGGATGATGATTTAAATGTTTAATTGTATTGAAGTTAAATTCCATGTGTAAGGTTTGATTTGTAAGCTCGAAATGTGAAAATGGAAATTGATGGGTATGTGTAAACTTGTGGTAGCCTCATGAAGAAGATTGAAGTGTTTGAGTTCATGAAATATTATTGAATTATGTTGCTTATGATGGCAGCATATGTATATGAATAATGGTTTAGAATTGGGTAGGTAAATGAGGTATGTCATGTGGTTAAATTGTTGTAATTGGACTTGGAAAATGCTGGGTTATAATGTGTATGTTGAGAGTGGTTACAAGCTACCAAAATGACCAAAAATGTGAAGTAAAGTGTGTTAATGTTATGGTACAAACCAGAATTGGCATGGAAGAGTTAACTTGGTGAGTGTTTAATGTGTAATTAGTAAAGGATGAACAATGTGTAATAGGGCAGTGTATGTTTTGGCTTAGAACCTTAAGTGTGTGGCTCCAATTGGTATGAGACCAATTGAAGGTGAAACTAGGCACAAAATGTGCCAACTTTCATGAAGGAAGCTTACCAAAATTCTGCCTAGAAGGTGACTTGAAAAATGACCAAATATGGATTAGTGCTTTGAAAGCCTGAAAATTTACCATTTGGGCAGTAGTTAGTGTTTTAACCATAACTTACTCAAAACAAGTCCAATTGACCTGAAATTTTTACCATGAATAGTTGAGACATATATCTACAACTCTTATGAAGACACCAATACCCATAAATGACCATAAGCAAGTCAAATAGCTTGCACAAGTTCAGGTCCAAAAACTGGCCGAACCAAAAGTGACCTAAAAATGACCTAAAGTTACCATTTTGGTACATTCTGTCCAGCATTGGTAAATTGGCCATAACTTGGTCTACACAACTCAAAATGACCTCAAATTTTGCCCCACGTGCAATAAGACATAGACCTACAAGTTTGTAGTTTGGACCAAAACTCAAAAATTGAGGGAACTAGCTCATCCGGCTAGGTCAAATTAGTATACTAAAATCCGGCAAATTGCAATAAAATGCAACATACTTGGAAATGAATTTGGTAACATGTACCAATACTAAAAGGCTACAAATGTGACATATTGGTAACATTAAAACCTAATTCACCTAGAGTGCATTGAGGGTCAACATTTTAGGTTGACTAAGGAAAATAATAGAATTCAGTAAATTAATTATTAAGCTTTATTGTTAGAGACGGTTTAAATGAGTACTGAAACACTTCAAATTGTGTGTTTCAGTTAACAAAGACTCAGGAAAAGGGAAGGAAATACTGAGTCAGAGCTAAGAGATATTTATCAGAGGTTTGTGCATAACAGTTACTTCTTTTGAATTTTCAATTGAAATGAATTATGACAAATTGTCTATTATTGTTTAAATTGTGAAAAATTGTCTTAATGATATTTGATGGATACTTATTGCTTGAAAAACATTGTAAATGGTTTGAAACCACAGCTATCATGTATGCTGATTGAATTCCTCGCTAGCTTGTCTAGTGGGATGAATTGACTTTGAATTCCCTCTCTGGCTGAAGTGTTGAGGTGTGTGCCTGTTGAGGACGAATGGAATGAGTACTCATATTATTGCTAGCTAGCTATGTTATTCCTTACTAGCCATCGGCTTTTGGGATGAATTGAATTCCTCACTAGTCATCGGCTTTTGGGATGAATTGAACTTTGGCAACATGATTAAGCTGTGTGTGTGTGATTTATTGATATTTATTATGATATTATGAAATGGAGTTTAAATTCTCTATGACATTCACTGTCTTTGAATTTAACTATGGTTTTAAGTATCCACTATTTATATGACTTATGATTTGTGATTTAAAATTGTATTTGGTTAATGTTGTGCACCACTGAGACATTGGCTCAGCGATAGCTTTTCATTACTGTCGCAGGTAGACAGACTGACAGGGCAGCAGACTAGGCTGCTAGTACTATATTGAGATTTCATCGAGTATATTGAGTATACCATATTTTACATTTTGTATTGTAATGTATGTTCACTGTATGTATATAGTGTTCTTGGTTTTGAGCAGTTGTAAATTAAAATTGTACATTGAAGTTGTACACTAAATTTGTAAATTATTTTGGCTTGTAAAAATATTGTGACTTATTTCTTTTATCTCAGTTTTGAAAACACTAAAAAGATTATTGTAGATTTGAGTTGGCAAATGTTGAAAAACATATTGTGTTGATTAAATATTGGAGTTTGAGATTGAGGAAAAATATTAGAAGTGCTTTTTACAGGTTTGTGAAGAACTGCTTTATTCAAAATACAGATGGCACTCTGCCAAAATTTTTGCAGAAATTGTTAATTCTTCAAATGTGTTAGCTATTTCACTTCAGTTCAAAAAAAATTTTAACACTTGTAAATAGTGCTCACCACTCTAAAATGAAGTAAGAAAAAGTTTAAAATCCCTTGTAGTGTATTTAATGGGTTATCAGTAGACGAAGTTGGTAATTCATTAGGTATACTACGGGATCATGTTATGCCTTACAGAGGGGTAGGGTGTAACATGTTTTAGTGGTATCAGAGCTAGTTTTTAAATTCTGTTTTCAACAATAATTTGAATATTCTTTCTTCATAGTACAACTGTCAATGTCATTGTTTGATACACACAGTACATTACATTATAAATATACACTAACAGGAGGAAATCTCATTGTGTTATTTGTTTAGGAGGTGTAATATCCTCTAATTGACTATGGAAGAAAGGGATCATTCAGTCGATCAAACAATAGAGGCTGAGGTACAAGGGGATGCCCCAGCCCCTCAGAGAGTCGGAAGCTTGACTTTACCAGCCCAACCTGTACAAATTACTGCACAAACGGCCCAGCAAATGGCCACTTTCTTTCAACAAATGGCTGATAATCTGTCAGCCCAAGCCCAAGTACAAACCCAACCCCCACAAGGGCAGTGTGAAATAGAGAAGAGGGAGAAACTTATGGGTCAGAGCTCGAGTAGTAATTTGGGGAAGAGAAAAGAATTTGAGGAGCCCCGAGCTCAGGGATATAACAGAGGTGGATCATTGGGGCAGAGACCACCAAGGTCCAGTCGTCGAACTACTAGAATTTCCTACCCTCCCTGCCAATGTGAAACTTGTGGAAGAAATCATGGTGGGGTGTGCTATAAGGCCATAGGAGCTTGTTATAACTGTGGAGGCACAGGGCACTTTGCCAAAGACTGCACCAGTACTCTCAAAGTTGGACCACCTCCTACTACTGCAGAAGGGTCAGTTCAGAGTCCTGCCACCATAGGTTCACAACCACCTAGCAGAGGTAGAGGCAGGGGTAGAGGTAGTCCAGTAGGCAGCCAAGGCACTATGAATCAATCAGAGCAAGGTAGTGCTCCAGTCAGAGTCTACGCAATGAGACAGAGAGAAGAGGCCGAGACATCTGATGTTGTGGCTGGTACCTTCTCAACTTTTAATCAAGATGTATTTGTGTTATTTGATCTGGGTTCTACCCATCTTATGTGAGTGCTAGCATCATTGATTGCATTGCTCTTCCGCGTGTGAAAATGGATTTTGAGGTGCTAGTAACAAGTCCACTGGGACAAGAGGTTAGGGTTAATAGAATGTATAGGGATTGTCCTTTGGTGATGCAAGGACATACCTTTCTGTCTGATCTCATTGAAATGCCCTTCAGAGATTATGATATCATCTTGGGCATGGATTGGTTAGCCAGGCATCACTCCATGATTGACTGTAGACTGAAGACAGTCACTTTTGGTCTCCCTCAGTACAGTGATGTGGTAATACATGGGGAGAGGCAGCTATTGCCATCAAATGTCATTTTGGTTGCACTAGCCAGAAAAATGATCAGAAAGGGGTGTGAAGCATACTTAGCACATGTGGTAGACACCCAAGTGAGGAGTCCAGGATTGAGGGACATCCCTACAGTATGTGACTTTCCAGATGTGTTTCCTGATGAATTGCTAGGATTACCTCCAGAAAGAGAAGTGCAGTTTGAAATTAATATTATGCCTGGTGTGGATCCAATCTCCATAACACCATACAGAATGGCACCAGCAGAGTTGAAGGAGTTAAAGGTACAGTTGTAAGAACTACTTGAAAAGGGCTTCATCCGCCCTAGCGTGTCACCTTGGAAAGTGCTAGTATTGTTTGTAAAGAAGAAAGATGGCACTCTTCGCTTATGTATTGACTACCGGCAGTTGAATAAGGTGACAATAAAGAACAGATATCCATTGCCTCACATTGATTGTAACACCCCTATTTGTATAGCCTAGTATATTTCACTGTTCTGGTGACCGGTGTCGGTCCGGACAATTAAGGGGATTAGAACTATACTTAAGACAACTAGAGAAGCCATAAACACAAATAATTAGTAATGTCCAATTAGTTAAGTATAAACAAGAAAAACAGAACATAAGAAGTTAAATGAGCCGAGAGTCACAGCGATGGGTGACCTTCTCGAGAAGGACTGCGAAGTCATTGTAAACTCAAATTTCGAACCATAAAATGTGACGCTGCGGTCCTTAGGACTATTACAAACACAGTGGAAAAGAGAAAATCACGAAAAAGAACTGTCAAGCCAGTCAAATAATTAGGTCAGGGAGCCAAAAGAAATATTAAATTAATTACAAATCGGGATGAACCGGCGAGGGGCAATTTGGTCAATTGACCCTGAGAGCTGACTCCTGGCCTAACTGTCAAATAAAATCGGAGAAAAGAAAATTTCAGAATCGAGAATTAAATTAAAGAACTAATAGAAAAATAAATAGAAAAAAAAAGAAAATGAAAAAGTTAAAAAGGTGATGACATCATGCATGACATCATGCATGATGCCATAAAAATAATGATTAATATATTTAATTAATTAGATTTTTGGTCTTCCTAAAGGCATAAAAACAAAAAGAAAAGAAAGAAAAAAAAAAAAAAGATCAAAAGTCTTCTTCCTTATCAAGTTGCCGTCCACTTACCCTCACTCCTCCATGAATGGTCCTCCATTAAAGCTTGCTCTCAAGCTTACAATCCTTCATTAAACCTCAATAGCTCCCATAGAAAACCTCATTAGAACTTGTTTTAGCCACTTGAGAAGAAGCTTGGTCATCAAAGAAAGAAGAAAAGAAGAGGGAAATTAGAGAATTCAAATTCAAGTGAGGTAAGCACATCAATTTGAAAGTTTGAGATTTAGTAGTTGTGTTTATAGTTTGATTAACTTGTAAATAAACATAAAATGAAAAGAAAAATTTGTAGAGGGACTAACCTGAAATTCGGCCAGCATGAAGGGGAGGGTGATTTGCATGATTTGAATGGTTTGAATGGGTATAGGAACTTTAATTAGTTGAATGGTTAGGATTAAGGGCCTTGAAAGTAGCTAAATGCATGAGTTTGTGAATTAGGGTTTTGAACATTAGGGTTTAGAGACCAAAGATGTGAGGAAGTGGTAAATGATGTCTTTGACCTAATGTGAAGTGAAAAATGGTCAGTTGTGGCCTAATGAAGAGTGTTAGAGGTGTGTGAATCAAAGCCAAATTCGGATGGAGTATGCAGCATGACCAAATTTCCTTTGAGGGACCAAAAATGAAATTTTACAAGTCCAATTGGTATGAGACCAATTGGGAATGAAAATAGACACTAATGACACAATTTTCATTTAGGAAGTATGCCCAAAAAGGGAACAAAACCTAATGAATAAATTGACCAAAGTTAGAAAATTGCAGGCTGCCCTGTATAAACTGACCAAATGAACAGTGTTTGTTCATTTGGTCATACCTTGAGCTAGGAAGGTCTAAATGACCTGAAATTTTACCAGTGGTTAGATGAGATATAGACCTAAAACTTTCATGAAGAATACAAACCCAAATTATGTCATTAACTAAGTCATTTGGCCACCCCAAGTTGGTGACCCAAAACTGCTAGCACCAAAAATTGCCCAGAATTCTGGGTTGTGTCCAATCCGGCAGCCATGGTTCAAATGGCTATAACTTGAGCTATAAAACTCCAATTGGAGTGATTCAAAAAGGAGAATAAACTTAAGACAATGGGGAACATTTTCTATGAAGGAAGTTTTGCCAAATTCTAACAGAAAAGTGACCAATGGAACAATGCAACCTTAGACTCCAAAACTGAAAATTATCGAAATTACCCAAAAGACTTAGAATTTGAATAAACAACCAAAACCAACAAATTTAGTGACCAAAATGTGGTATGTGGGTGAAGTTGGAATTTCCATACCTATTAAGCCTTAGAAAGTCAACAATTTGACTTGAATAGTATAGTGAATAGTAACCCCGAAACACAAAATTTCAATAATGTCGAGTTTAGCATGTTAGAGCTAAGTAAAAGTGAAGTTAAATATATTTTTGGATTTATGCTAAGTTATGGTACTGAAACACTGTAAAATTGTGTGTTTCAGTTGAAAAAAATATCGGGAAAGAACCCGAGTAATCGAGTCAAGGCCAAGAGGTGACTCGCTTGATGTTTGTGCACAATATCATTATGCTTTAAAATTCATTGATAAAGTGAATGAAATATGCATTTTACTTTTGCTTTGAATTGTTGAAAGTTTATTGTGACCTTGTTTATGATGTTTTGATTTAAATTGTGAAAGTTATTGTGTATATTTGAAACGACAATATTTAGCAAATTGTTAAGATAAGTTTTGAAACCACAGTGTCATGACCATATATTTGAACACCTCACTAGCACGACTAGTGGGGGTAATTAGTTTCGAATTTTGATTCCTTCTCTGGAGAAGTGTTGAGGTGTGCCAGTAAAAGAGGATGTGAATGGATATCCATATATTTGAGCTAGCTAGCATTGTGATGTGATTTCTTTTTAGCCTCTGGCTATTGAGATTCTATTTGTTTCGAATGGCATGATATAACTGTGGGTTTTATGAAATGTTATTTGATACTTCAAAATGAAATTGTTTGGGATTAAAATCTCAAAATGCATGATTTGTAATTAATTCTCATGTTCAGTTAAATTTTTGAATAAATGTGATTTAAGTTCTGCATAAAGATTAATTTAGTATGTTGTGCACCACTGAGCCTTAGTACTCAGCGATAGCTTTTATTGCTGTCGCAGATATAGAGACTAGATGAGCAGCAGACTGAGCTGCTGAGAATTGAGGATTTATTAGCTTGAAGTTATCGGGTATAATTTATACCCTGCCTGTAAATATTTATTTTGATGTATGTATTGCACATAAATGTATGGACATGTAAATCGGTCTTGAGCAGTTTGTATAAAGTTTGTATAAAGTTGTAATAAAATTTAGTTTGAATTTTCATACTGTAGATTTTGGTATGATGTATATATATAGATTGTTGTCTTTAATGAATGGAAATGTTTTATTTTAATTTGAATGAGATTGATAGATATTATTTTACTGATGATTGAATTTTAGAAATTGAGAAATATTGACTGTTGAATTTTGATATTTGAGAAATTGTTGAGATTGATTGTGAAATTGAAGTAGTGGTTGAGAAAATTTTTGGAAGTGCTTTTTTTTCAGGTATTTGAAGAACTGTTTTCTCAAAATACAGACGGAACTCTGTCAAAATTTTTATAAAATTTGCGGAGAAATAAAATGGACCAAAAATATTAACTAGTTTTAATTTTAATTAAATGTTTTAAATACCTATTAGAAAATGCTCACCACTTATCAAAAATAAGAAAATTGTTTTAAAATCCCTTGTAGGGTACTTAATGAGTTATCGATAGGTGAAGTTCGGTAGTTCATTAGGTATTCTACGGGATCATGTTATGCCTTACAGAGGGGTAAGGTGTGACATGTTTTAGTGGTATCAGAGCAAAATTTTTGAAGTATGTTTTAACTTGTGAATTTGTGTCTTTCTTGTTAATTACAACTGCTCAATGTCCATATTTGTTACATACAGTGCATTACATCATAAATATGAACTAACGGAGGGAAATGTCCATGTGTTACTTGTTTAGGAGATACCCTAACTTCATACTGAGATGGAAGAAGGGGATCGCTCATTTGAGCAATCTGTTGAAGCTGAGGCACAAGGGGAAGCCCCAGCTTTGTAGAATGTTAGTGGATCTGTAGCACCAGCCCCACAAATGTCGTAGGTTCCTACACAATTTGCATAGCAGATGGCTATGATGTTTCAACAGATGGCTGGGGGTATGCCTGCTCAAGCTTCACCCCAAATACCTGTGGCACAACCACTGCCTCCAGCCAGACAGTATGATAAATTACTGAAGTATGGGGCTACAGAATTTAAGGGATAGTGGACCCTTTAGAGGCAGAGCAATGGCTTGAAAGAATGGGCAGAGTATTTAAAAAGCTGCACTGTCAAGATGAACTGAAGTTTGAATACTCGGTGTCTCTACTGCAAGGGGATGCATATGATTGGTGGAAGACCATCCACCACAGCTTGGCTGAACCACCAGTGCTGACCTGGGATGACTTCATCAGAGAGTTTAGACAGAAATACATCCCAGATGCATATGTTGATCAGAAGTTACAAGAGTTTCTAAGTCTAAAATAAGGCAACAGAACAGTGGCAGAGTATGAGAGGGAGTTCTCCCGCTTAAGTCACTATGCAGGGAGTCTCCTTTCCACCAGTAAGGCAAGTTGCAAGAGATTTGAGACGGGTTTGAAGCCCAGCATAAGGATGCAAGTTGTGGGATTCAGGCACAGCAACTTCTCAGAGCTCATGTCTCAAGCACTTGAGTTGGAAAGAATAGAATCAAAAGCAAACCCCAGTGAAAGAAAAATCAGAGAAAGTTGAGAAATCAGAAAAAGACAAGGGGAAAAAGTCAGTAGAATAGAGTTCTGGTGGGACTTCTGGGAAGAAAAAGAAATTTAGTGGACCCAGCAGGGTCGAGGTGGAAGATTTGGTAGGGGCAGATTTTCTGGACAGAGACCCCCTAGGTCTTGTCAACAGTCGAGCAGGGGTTCACATTCTACCTGCCCCTATGAGACTTGTGGCAAGATTCATGGGGGGGAGTTTTATTGGGCCACTGGAGCCTGTTTTAATTGTGGAGGCAAGGGCCATATAGCTAAAGACTGCACTAGTGCTCTGTCTCCGAGATATGGTCCAGCTCCTACTACCGCTGAGGGATCTATTCAGAATCCTGCTCCCAGAGGTTCACAGCAGAGGAAGAGGCAGAGGTAGAGGCACTACTTCAGGCAGTCAAGGCACAGTTAGTCAATCTGCACAAGGAAGTGCGTCAGCCAGAGTCTACACAATGAGACAGCGAGAAGAGGCTGAGACTTTCGATGTGGTAGCTAGTACATTCTCTATCTCTAATCAAGAAGTATTTGTATTGTTTGATCTGGGTTCAACCCATTCATATGTTAGTGCTAGCATAGTCTGTTCACTTACTGTTCCATGTGTGCAAATGGGTTTTGAAGTGCTAGTAACTTGTCCGTTAGGACAAGAGGTTCGGGTCAACAGAATTTATAGAGACTGTCCTTTGGCGATCCAAGGACATGTTTTCCTGTCATACTTGATTGAAATGCCCTTCAAAGAGTATGATATCATCTTGGGCATGGATTGGTTAGCCAGGCATCATGCCATGATTGGATGGGCGAAGATACACTTTTGGTCTCCCTTTGTACGGAAATGTGGTAATACATGGGGAGAGGCATTTACTGCCATCAAACATCATTTCGGCTGCACTAGCCAGAAGAATGATCAGAAAGGGGTGTGAAGCATACTTGGCACATGTGATAGACACCCAAGTGGGGAGTCCAGCACTAAGGGACATCCTTACTGTATGTGACATTCCAGATGTATTTCCTGATGAATAGCCAGGATTACCTCCAGAAAGAGAGGTGCAGTTTGAAATTGATGTTATGCCTGGTGTGGATCCAATCTCCATAACGCCATATAGAATGGCACCTGCAGAATTGAAAGAATTGAAAGTGCAATTACAAGAGTTGCTTGACAAGGGCTTTATCCACCCTAGTGTGTCACCTTGGGGAGCGCCAGTGTTATTTGTAAAGAAGAAGGATGGCACTCTCCGCTTGTGTATTGATTATCGATAGTTGAATAAGGTGACAATAAAGAATAGATATCCATTGCCCCACATTGATGACTTGTTTGATCAGTTGAGGCGTGCAGCTGTGTTCTCCAAAATTGACCTGAGATCAAGTTATTATCAGTTGAAAGTACAAGAGCAAAGTATTGCTAAAACTGCCTTCAAAACCCGTTATGGCCATTATGAGTTTTTGGTTATGCCATTCGGGTTAACCAATGCTCCGGCTGCTTTTATGGATCTGATGAACACTATCTTAATACCATACCTCGACCAATTTGCTTTGGTATTCATAGATGATATATTGGTCTATTCGAGGAATGCAGAAGAGCATGATAGACATCTGCGGATTGTACAACAGACTTTGAGGGAGAAACAGCTATACGCCAATTATCGAAGTGTGAATTTTGGCTGAAGGAAATATCTTTCTTGGGGCATGTAGTTTCAGAAGAGGGCATCAAGGTAGTCCAAGTAAGATTGAAGCTGTCCTTAATTGGAGGCCACCCAGAAATGTCACAGAGATTCATAGTTTTTTGGGTTTAGCTGGATATTACCGTCGGTTTGTGAAGCGATTCTCCATGTTGGCATCTCCATTGACCAAGCTGCTTAGAAAAGATATAAAATTTCAGTAGACGGATAAATGCCAACAGAATTTTGATGAATTGAAGAAATGTTTAACTGAAGCTCCAATCCTAACTTTACCTACCCCGGGTAAAGAATACACAGTTTACAGTGATGCTTCTCACAATGGGTTAGGCTGTGTATTGATGCAAGATCGAAATGTCATTGCCTATGCATCGCGCTAGCTAAAACTGCATGAGAGGAATTATCCGACACATGACTTGGAGCTTGCAGCCATTGTGTTCACTCTTAAGATCTGGAGACACTATTTGTATGGGGAAAAGTGTTACATCTACACAGATCATAAGAGTTTGAAGTATTTAGGCACCCAGAAAGAGCTGGATTTGAGATAGAGGAGATGGTTAGAGTTGATAAAAGACTATGATTGTCTGATAGACTATCAGCCAGGGAAAGCCAATGTTGTGGCTGATGCCTTAAGTTGCAAGACTATGGCAAGTCTACGGGTTACTCCTTTGTCTTTGGTGCATGAGTTAGGATCATTACATGCCAGCTTAGAGATTAATGATGATGGGCAGACAGCAGTTGCATGGCATGTACAGCTAGTATTGATTGATCAGATTAGAATGGCTGCTCAGAATGATCAGAAATATCAAAAGCTATTGGAAGAAGTCAGACAGGGTAAGAAACCAGAATTCTCAATCAGAGATGATGGTTTACTACTACACCAGGGCAGAATATGTGTTCCTAATGATGTCGATTTGAGGCAGATCATTTTGAAGGAAGCACATGAGTCTCCTTTTTCCATGCACCCTGGTGGCACAAAAATGTATAGAGGGCTAAAGGAGCATTACTGGTGGATGGGTATGAAAAGAGATGTGGCAGAGTTTGTTTCTAAATGCCTAACTTGTCAGCAAGTAAAGGCAGAGCATCAAGTACCTGTTGGATTGTTACATCCACTACCAGTACCAGAATGGAAATGGGAGAGAATAACGATGGATTTTGTGATGGGACTTCCGAGGACACAGAAGAGTCATGATGTAGTTTGGGTCATTGTTGACAGACTGACCAAGTCTGCTCATTTTCTGCCAGTTCGGATGGACTACAGTTTAGAAAGATTGGCCAAGTTGTATATTGATGAGATTATGAGACTGCATGGAGTGCCAGTATCCATTGTATCAAATAGAGATCCTAAGTTCACTCCTAGATTCTGGGGTAGTCTTCAGAGAGCCCTAGGAACTAGATTGAACTTCATTACTGTATTCCACCCACAGACAGATGGCCAGTCTGAGAGGATAATTCAGATCTTGGAGGACATGCTACGGGCTTGTGTGATTGAATTTGAGGGCAGTTGGGATACACACTTGCCTTTGATTGAGTTTGCTTACAAGAACAGCTACCAATCAAGCATTGGGATGCCTCCATATGAAGCTTTGTATGGTAGAAAATGTAGAACCCCATTATGTTGGGATGACGTGGGTGAAAGAAAGATGATTGGACCCGAAATTATTCAGCAAACTGAAGAGAAAATCAGGGTGATTCGAGATCGACTTAAGACTACATCAGACCATCAGAAGTCCAACATTGATTTGAAAAGAAGGGGTATTGAGTATGCAGTGGGTGAGAAAGTTTTCCTCAAGATTTCCCCTTGGAAGAGGATTATGAGATTCGGCAGAAAGGGGAAACTGAGTCCTCGTTTCATTGGGCCATATGAGGTTCTGGAAAGAGTGGGTCCTTTGGCATATTGTTTGGCACTACCTCCAGAGTTGGAGAAGATACATAATATCTTCCATGTGTCTATGTTGAGGAGGTATCGATCAGACCCATCTCATGTACTACTAGTAGAGAAAATTGAAGTAAATCCAGACCTCACATATGAAGAAGAACCCATAGAGATTCTGGCTTATGAGGTGAAGCAGTTACGGAACAAGCAGGTACCATTGGTAAAAGTGCTGTGGAACGATCATTCGGGCCAGGATGCCACTTGGGAACAAGAAGAGGACATGAGGAGACAGCACCCACAGCTGTTCAGAGATTGATACCAGGTAAAATTTCGGGACGAATTTTATTTTAAGGGGGAGAGAATTGTAACACCCCTATTTGTGTAGCCTGGTATATTTCACTGTTCCGGTGACCGGTGTCGGTCTGGATAATTAAGAGGATTAGAACCATACTTAAGACAACTAGAGAAGCCATAAACACAAATAATTAGTAATGTCCAATTAGTTAAGTATAAACAAGAAAAACAGAACATAAGAAGTTAAAAGAGCCGAGAGTCACAGCGATGGGTGACCCTCTTGGGAAGGACTGCGAAGTCATTTTAAACTCAAATTTTGAACCGTAAAATATGACGCTGCGGTCCTTAGGACTATTATAAACACAGTGGAAAAGAGAAAATCACGAAAAAGAACTGTCAAGCTAGTCAAATAATTAGGTCAGGGAGCCAGAAGAACCGGCGAGGGGCAATTTGGTCAATTGACCCCGAAAGCTGACTCCTGACCTAACTGTCAAATAAAATCAGAGAAAAGAAAATTTTGGAATCGAGAATTAAATTAAAGAACTAATAGAAAAATAAATAGAAAAAGAAAAGAAAATAAAAAAGTTAAAAAGGTGATGACATCATGCATGACATCATGCATGATGCCATAAAAATAATGATTAATATATTTAATTAATTAGATTTTTAGTCTTCCTAAAGACATAAAAACAAAAAGAAAAGAAAGAAAAAAAAAGAGATCAAAAGTCTTCTTTCTTATCAAGTTGCCGTCCACTCACCCTCACTCCTCCATGAATGGTCCTCCATTAAAGCTTGCTCTCAAGCTTACAATCCTTCATTAAACCTCAATAGCTCTCATAGAAACCTCATTAGAACTTGTTTTAGCCACTTGAGAAAAAGCTTGGTCATCAAAGAAAGAAGAAAAGAAGAGGGAAATTAGAGAATTCAAATTCAAGTGAGGTAAGCACATCGATTTGAAAGTTTGAGATTTAGTAGTTGTGTTTATAGTTTGATTAACTTGTAAATAAACATAAAATGAAAAGAAAAATTTGTAGAGGGACTAAGCTGAAATTCGGCCAGCAGGAAGGGGAGGGTGATTTGCATGATTTGAATGGTTTGAATGGGTATAGGAACTTTAATTAGTTGAATGGTTAGGATTAAGGGCTTTGAAAGTAGCTAAATGCATGAGTTTGTGAATTAGGGTTTTGAACATTAGGGTTTAGAGACCAAAGATGTGAGGAAGTGGCAAATGATGTCTTTGACCTAATGTGAAGTGAAAAATGGTTAGTTGTGGCCTAATGAAGAGTGTTAGAGGTATGTGAATCAAAGCCAAAATTGGGATGGAGTATGGTCATGCTGCTGGCAGCATGACCAAATTTCCTTTGAGGGATCAAAAATGAAATTTTACAAGTCCAATTGGTATGAGACCAATTGGGAATCAAAACAGACACTAAATGACACAATTTTCATTTGGGAAGCATGCCCAAAAAGTTACCAAAACCTAATGAATTAATTGACCAAATTTAGAAAATTGCAGGCTGCCCAGTATAAACTGACCAAATGAATAGTGTTTCTTCATTTGGTCATAACTTGAGCTAGGAAGGTCTAAATAACCTGAAAGTTTACCAGTTGTTAGATGAGATATAGACCTAAAACTTTCATGCAGAACACAAACCCAAATTATGTCATTAACCAAGTCATTTGGCCACCCCAAATTGGTGACCCAAAACTACTAGCACCAAAAATTGCCCAGAATTCTGGGTTGTATCCAATCCCGCAGCCATGGTTCAAATGGCTATAACTTGAGCTATAAAACTCCAATTGGAGTGATTCAAAAAGGAGAATAAACTTAAGACAATGGGGAACATTTTCTATGAAGGAAGTTTTGCCAAATTCTAACAGAAAGGTGACCAATGGAATAGTGCAACCTTAGACTCCAAAACTGAAAATTATCGAAATTACCCAAAAGACTTAGAATTTGAAAAAACAACCAAAACCAACAAATTTAGTGACCAAAATGTGGTATGTGGGTGAAGTTGGAATTCCCATACCTATTAAGCCTTAGAAAGTCAACAATTTGACTTGAATAGTGTAGTGAATAGTAACCCCGAAACACAAAATTTCAAGAACGTCGAGTTTAGCACGTTAAAGCTAAGTAAAAGTGAAGTTAAATTTATTTTTGGATTTATGCTAAGTTATGGTACTGAAACACTGTAAAATTGTGTGTTTCAGTTGAAAAGAATACCGGGAAAGAACCCGAGTAACTGAGTCAAGGCCAAGAGGCGACTCCCTTGAGGTTTGTGCACAACATCACTATGCTTTAAAATTCATTGATAAAGTGAATGAAATATGCATTTTACTTTTGGTTTGAATTGTTGAAAGTTTATTGTGACCTTATTTATGATGTTTTGATTTAAATTGTGAAAGTTATTGTGTATATTTGAAATGACAATATTTAGCAAATTGTTAAGATAAGTTTTGAAACCACAGTGTCATGACCACATATTTGAACACCTCACTAGCACGACTAGTGGGGGCAATTAGTTTTGAATTTTGATTCCTTCTCTGGAGAAGTGTTGAGGTGTGCCAGTAAAAGAGGATGTGAATTGATATCCATATATTTGAGCTAGCTAGCCTTGTGATGTGATTTCTCTTTAGCCTCTGGCTATTGAGATTCTATTTGTTTCGAATGGCATGATCTAACTGTGGGTTTTATGAAATGTTATTTGATACTTCAAAATGAAATTGTTTGGGATTAAAATCTCAAAATGCATGATTTGTAATTAATTCTCATGTTTAGTCAAATTTTTGAACAAATGTGATTTAAGTTCTGCATAATGATTAATTTAGTATGTTGTGCAACACTGAGTCCTAGTGCTCAGCGATAGTTTTTATTGTTGTCGCAGATATAGAGACTAGAGGAAGCGACAAAGCGAAATTTCTTGAGGATTGAGGATTTATCAGCTTGAAGTTATCGAGTATAATTTATACCCTGCCTGTAAATATTTATTTTGATGTATGTATTGCACAAATGTATGGACATGTAAATCGGTCTTGAGCAGTTCGTACAAAGTTTGTATAAAGTTGTAATAAAATTTAGTTTGAATTTTCATACTGTAGATTTTGGTATGATATATATATATAGATTGTTGTCTTTAATGAATAGAAATGTTTTATTTTAATTTGAATGAGATTGATAGATATTATTTTACTGATGATTGAATTTTAGAAATTGAGAAATGTTGACTATTAATTTTGAGATTTGAGAAATTGTTGAGATTGATTGTGAAATTGAAGTAGTGGTTGAGAAAATTTTTGGAAGTGCTTTTTTTTTTCAGGTATTTGAAGAACTGTTTTCTCAAAATACAGACGGAACTCTATCAAAATTTTTATAAAATTTGTGGAGAAATAAAATGGACCAAAAATATTAAGTAGTTTTAATTTTAATTAAATATTTTAAATAACTATTAGAAAATGCTCACCACTTATCAAAAATAAGAAATTTGTTTTAAAATCCCATGTAGGGTACTTAATGAGTTATCGGTAGGTGAAGTTCGGTAGTTCATTAGGTACTCTACGGGATCATGTTATGCCTTACAGAGGAGTAAGGTGTGACATGTTTTAGTGGTATCAGAGCAAAATTTTTAAGGTTTTTTTTAACTTGTGAATTTGTGTCTTTCTTGTTAAGTACAACTGCTCAATGTCCATATTTGTTATATACAGTGCATTACATCATAAATATGTACTAACGGAGGGAAATCTCCATATGTTACTTGTTCAGGAGATACCCTAACTTCAGACTGAGATGGAAGAAGGGGATCGCTCAGTTGAGCAATCTGTTGAAGCTGAGGCACAAGGGGAAGCCCCATCTTTGCAGAATGTTAGTGGATCTGTAGCACCAGCCCCACAAATGCCGCAGTTTCCTGCACAATTTGCTCAGCAGACGGCTATGATGTTTCAACAAATGGCTGGGGGTATGCTTGCTCAAGCTCCACCCCAGACACCTGTGGCACAACCACTGCCTCCAGCCAGATAGTATGATAAATTACTGAAGTATGGGTCCGCAGAATTTAAGGGTACAGTGGACCCTTTAGAGGCAGAGCAATGGCTTGAAAGAATGGACAGAGTATTTAAAAAGCTGCACTACTAAGATGAACTGAAGTTTGAATACTTGGTGTCTCTACTGCAAGGGGATTCGTATGATTGGTGGAAGACCATCCCCCATAGCTTGGCTGAACCACCAGTGCTGACCTGGGATGACTTCATCAGAGAGTTCAGACAGAAATACATCCCAGATGCATATGTTAATCAGAAGTTACAAGACTTTCTGAGTCTAAAACAAGGCAATAGAACAGTGGCAGAGTATGGGAGGGAGTTCTCCCGCTTAAGTCACTATGCGGGGAGTCTCCTTTCTACCAGCAAGGCAAGGTGCAAGAGATTTGAGACGGGTTTGAAGCCTAGCATAAGGATGCAAGTTGTGGGATTCAGGCACAGCAACTTCTCAGAGCTCATGTCTCAAGCACTTGAGTTGGAAAGAATAGAATCAAAAGTAACCCCAGTGAAAGAAAAATTAGAGAAAGCTGAGAAATCAGAAAAAGACAAGGGGGAAAAGTCGGTGAAACGAGTTACGTGGGACTTCTGGGAAGAAGAAGAAATTTAGTGGACCCAGCAGGGGTCGAGGTGGAAGATTTGGTAGGGGCAGATTTTCTGGACAAAGACCCCCTAGGTCTAGTCAGCAGTCGAGCAGGGGTTCACATTCTGCTCGCCCCTGTGAGACATGTGGCAAGATTCATGGGGGGGAGTGTTATTGAGCCACTGGAGCCTGTTTTAATTGTAGAGGCAAGGGCTATATAGCTAAAGACTGCACTAGTGCTCTATCTCCGAGATATGTCCAGCTCCTACTACTGCCGAGGGATCTATTCAGAGTCCTGCTCCCAGAGGTTCACAGCAGAGGAAGAGGCAGAGGTAAAGGCACTGCTTCAGGCAGTCAAGGCACAGTTGGTCAGTCTGCATAAGGAAGTGCGTCAGCCAGAGTCTACACAATGAGACAGCGAGAAGAGGCTTAGACTTCTGATGTGGTAGCTGGTACATTCTCTATCTCTGATCAAGAAGTATTTGGATTGTTTGATCCAGGTTCAACCCATTAGTATGTTAGTGCTAGCATAGTCTGTTCACTTGCTGTTCCATGAGTGCAAATGGGTTTTGAAGTGCTAGTAACTAGTCCGTTAGGACAAGAGGTTCGGGTCAACAGAATTTATAGAGACTATCCTTTGGTGATCTAAGGACATGTTTTCCTGTCAGACTTGATTGAAATGCCCTTCAGAGAGTATGATATCATCTTGGGCAAGGATTGGTTAGCCAGGCATCACGCCATGATTGACCATAGATTGAAGACAGTCACTTTTGGTCTCCCTTTGTACAGTGATGTGGTAATACATGGGGAGAGGCATTTACTGCCATCAAACATCATTTCGGCTGCACTAGCCAGAAGAATGATCAGAAAGGGGTGTGAAGCATACTTGGCACATGTGATAGACACCTAAATGGGGAGTGCAGCACTAAGGGACATCCCTACTGTATGTGACTTTCCGGATATATTTCCTGATGAATTGCCAAGATTACCTCTAGAAAGAGAGGTGCAATTTGAGATTGATGTTATGCCTGGTGTGGATCCAATCTCCATAACGCCATATAGAATGGCACCTGTAGAATTGAAAGAATTGAAAGTGCAATTGCAAGAGTTGCTTGACAAGGGCTTTATCCGCCCTAGTGTGTCACCTTGGGGAGCGCCAGTGTTGTTTGTAAAGAACAAGGATGGCACTCTCCGCTTGTGTATTGATTATCGACAGTTGAATAAGATGACAATAAAGAATAGATATCCATTGCCCCGCATTGACGACTTGTTTGATCAGTTGAGGGGTGCAGCTGTGTTCTCCAAAATTGACCTGAGATCAGGTTATTATCAGTTGAAAGTACAAGAGCAGAGTATTGCTAAAATTGCCTTCAGAACCCGTTATGGCCATTATGAGTTTTTGGTTATGCTATTCGGGTTAACTAATGCTCCGGCTGCTTTTATGGATCTGATGAACACTATCTTCAGACCATACCTCGACCAGTTTATTGTGGTATTCATAGATGATATATTGGTCTATTCGAGGAATGCAGAAGAGCATGATAGACATCTGCGGATTGTACTATAGACTTTGAGGGAGAAACAGCTATACGCCAAATTGTCAAAGTGTGAATTTTGGCTGAAGGAAATATCTTTCTTGGGGCATGTAGTATCAGAAGAGGGCATCAAGGTAGATCCAAGTAAGATTGAAGTTGTTCTTAATTGGAGGCCACCCAGAAATGTCACAGAGATTTGTAGTTTTCTGGGTTTAGCTGGATACTACCATCGGTTTGTGAAGGTATTCTCCATGTTGGCATCTCCATTGACCAAGCTGCTTAGAAAAGATGTAAAATTTCAGTGGATGGATAAATGCCAATAGAGTTTTGATGAATTGAAGAAATGCTTGACTGAAGCTCCAGTCCTAACTTTACCTACCCCGGGTAAAGAATACAGAGTTTACAGTGATGCTTCTCATAATGGGTTAGGCTGTGTATTGATGCAAGATCGGAATGTCATTGCTTATGCATCACGCCAGCTGAAATCGCAGAGGAGCATGACAGACATCTGCGGATTGTACTGCAGACTTTAAGGGAGAAACAGCTATACGCCAAATTGTCGAAATGTGAATTTTGGCTGAGAGAAATCTCCTTCTTAGGACATGTTGTGTCAGCTGAAGGGATCAAGGTAGATTCCAGCAAGGTAGAAGCTATCCTTAATTGGAAGCCACCCAGGAATATCACAGAAATTCGCAGTTTTCTGGGTTTAGCTGGATATTACCGCCGGTTTGTGAAAGGATTTGCTATGTTAGCTTTTTCACTGACCAAGCTGCTTCGGAAAGATGTAAAATTTCAGTGGACAGATAAATGTCAGTAGAGTTTTGATGAGTTGAAGAGGTGTTTGACTGAAGCTCCAGTCCTTACTTTACCTACCCCAGGTAAAGAATACATAGTTTATAGTGATGCTTCTCACAATGGGTTAGGTTGTGTACTGATGTAAGATCGGAATGTCATTGCTTATGCATCACGCCAGCTGAAACCGCTTGAGAGTAACTACCCAACACATGATTTGGAGCTAGCAGCTATTGTTTTTGCTCTGAAGATCTGGAGACACTATTTGTATGGAGAGAAATGCTACATTTACGCTGATCATAAGAGCTTGAAGTACTTAGGTACCCAGAAGGAATTGAATTTGAGGCAGAGGAGATAGTTAGAACTGATTAAAGACTATGATTGCTTAATAGACTATCAGCCAAGGGAAGTAAATGTGGTGGCTGACGCCTTAAGTCGCAAGACTATGGCAAGTCTCAGAGTTTCTCCTTTGTCCATGGTGCATGAGTTAAAAGCACAGCATGCCAGTTTGGAGATTGATGATGAGGGACAGACAGTAGTTGCATGGCATGTACAGCTAGTGTTGATTGATCAGATCAAAATGGCTGCTCAGAGTGATGAAAAATATCATAAGCTACTGAAAGAAGTCCAGCAGGGCAAGAAACCTAAATTTTCTGTGAGAGATGATGGTTTATTGCTACATCAGGGCAGAATGTGTGTTCTTAATGATGCTGACTTGAGACAGATCATTATGAAGGAAGCACATGAGTCTCCTTTTGCTATGCACCCTGGTGGAACTAAAATGTACAGAGGGCTGAAAGAGCATTACTGGTGGATGGGTATGAAGGGGGATATAGCTGAATTTGTTTCCAAATGCCTAACTTGTCAGCAAGTAAAGGCAGAACATCAAGTTTCAGCTGGTTTGTTACATCCATTACCAGTACCAGAGTGGAAATGGGAATGGATAACTATGGATTTTGTGATGGGATTTCCGAGGACACAGAATAGTCATGATGCAGTATGGGTTATAGTTGACAGACTGACCAAGTCTGCTCACTTTTTGCCAGTCTGGATGGACTATAGCTTGGGGAGATTGGCCAGATTATACATATATGAAATTGTAAAACTGCATGGAGTGCTAGTATCGATTGTATCTGACAGAGATCCTAGGTTCACTTTTAGATTTTGGGGTAGTCTTCAGAGAACCCTAGGAACTAGATTGAACTTTAGTACAGCATTCCACCCACAGACAAATGGCCAGTCTAAGAGGGTAATTCAAATATTAGAGGATATGCTACGGGCTTGTATGATTGAGTTTGAAGGTAGTTGGGATACACACTTGCCTTTGATTGAGTTTGCTTATAACAATAGCTACCAATCAAGCATTGGGATGCCTCCATATGAAGCTTTGTATGGCAGAAAGTGCAGAAATCCCCTATGTTGGGATGAAGTAGGTGAAAGAAAGATGATTGGGCTAAAAATTATTCAGCAGACAGAGGAAAAGATCAGATTGATCAGAGATCGACTCAAGGCTGCATCAGACAGTCAAAAGTCCTATGTTGATCTGAAGAGAAGAGATATTGAATATGCAGTGGGTGATAAGGTATTCCTTAAAGTTTCTCCTTGGAAAAGAATTATGAGATTTGGCAGAAAGGGGAAACTGAGTCCTCGTTTCATCGGACCATATGAGGTTCTGGAAAGAGTGGGTCCTTTGGCATATCAGCTAGCATTACCTCTAGAGCTAGAAAGGATACACAGTGTCTTCCATGTGTCCATGTTGAGGAGGTACAGATCTGACCCATCTCATGTACTATCAGTTAAAGAAATTGAAGTAAATCCAGACCTCTCATATGAGGAAGAACCCATAGAAATTCTGGCATATGAGGTGAAGCAGCTGAGGAATAAATAGATACACCTGGTTAAAGTACTATAGAACCATGATTCAGGCCAGGAAGCTACTTGGGAACGTGAAGAGGATATGAGGAGACAGCACCCATAGCTGTTCAGAAACTAATGCCAGGTAAAATTTTGAGACGAAATTTATTTTAAGGGGGGGAGAATTGTAATACCCCTATGTTCGGTAGTGCGTTATACTGTTCCGGTGACCAGTGTCTGTCCGGACAGCTAGAATGCCTAGAACTATACTTAAATATTGATGAGGAGGCATAAAATAATGAAATACAAGAAAAGAAAATACAAGAAAAATAAAGGAAAAATAATAGCAATGAAATGTAACCAAGTTAAACGAGCCGAGAACCATAGCGATGGGTGACCGCACCGGGAAGTTGCGGTGTGGACTGTTGACTAGCCCTGGACCACAGGGAACCTTGGAAAATATTTTTAAGACATAATTAAAGACTTATTGAAGTATAAATATCATTAGAAATATCAAGAAAAATTAATTAATTAGTATAAAGAAAGACGAGAAATCGAGAAAACGACAAAACTCGGTGTTACCGAAAAATCGGGAATGCAACCCGAACAGGGGCATTGTGGTCAATTGATACCCCGAGTTGATTTTTGACCTAAATATCCATGGAAATAAAGTAGTGTTAAAGTTTAGAAATTACATGAAAAATTGAAGTTGGAATGAAATATAATGAAGTAAAATTATGGGGTATAATGTGAATAATTAAAAAGTTTAACATTACCTTATTATTTAATTGAGTTAGTGGACCATTATGCACCATATAAAAGCATAAGTGGATAGATTTCTTCCACTAATATTCTGCATTCATCTTCTTCACCATTTACATTTCATTTGGCCGAACCAAGCTTGGTAGAATTCTCCCATGGCCGCCCACCTTTGAGACATTAAAACTCCATGATCAAGCCCTAGTTTCTTCAAGAGTTCTCCATTAAAGTTAGTCTACACATCATGGGCAACACATAGGCAGCGAGAAAGATAAATTTTGGTGAGGTTTTAAAGAAGTTCAAAAGTGGTAAGTATTTATTTTTAATTCTTGTTTCATTAAACTTTGAATGGGTGTTGTAGGTAGTTGATTTATGGAAGGATTTTTGAAGTTTGATGAATTAATGGAGATGTACATTTTGGCAGTCATGAAACCTCACTATGAACAGCTTGTTCTTATATGTAAATAGTGGTTTGGATGATGATTTAAATGTTTAATTGTATTGAAGTTAAATTCCATGTGTAAGGTTTGATTTGTAAGCTTGAAATGTGAAAATGGAAATTGATGGGTATCTGTAAACTTATGGCAGCCTCATGAAGAAGATTGAAGTGTTTGAGTTCATGAAATATTATTGAATTATGTTGCTTATGATGGCAGCATATGTATATGAATAATGGTTTAGAATTGGGTAGGTAAATGAGGTATGTCATGTGGTTAAATTGTTATAATTGGACTTGGAAAATGCTGGGTTATAATGTGTATGTTGAGAGTGGTTACAAGCTGCCAAAATGACCAAAAATGTGAAGTAAAGTGTGTTAATGTTATGGTACAAACCAGAATTGGCATGGAAGAGTTAACTTGGTGAGTGTTTAATGTGTAATTAGTAAAGGATGAACAATGTGTAATAGGGTAGTGTATGTTTTATCTTAGAACCTTAAGTGTGTGGCTCCAATTGGTATGAGACCAATTGGAGGTGAAACTAGGCACAAAATGTGCCAACTTTCATGAAGGAAGCTTACCAAAATTCTACCTAGAAGGTGACTTGAAAAATGACCAAATCCGGATTAGTGCTTTGAAAGTATGAAAATTTACCATTTGGGCAGTAGTTAGTGTTTTGACCATAACATACTCAAAACAAGTCCAATTGACCTGAAATTTTTACCATGAATAGTTGAGACATATATCTATAACTCTTATGAAGACACCAACACCCAGAAATGACCATAAGCAAGTCAAATAGCTTGCACAAATTCAGGTCCAAAAACTAGCCGAACCAAAAGTGACCTAAAAATGACCTAAAGTTACCATTTTGGGACATTCTATCCAGCATTGGTAAATTGACCATAACTTGGTCTACACAACTCAGAATGACCTAAAATTTTGCACCGCGTGCAATAAGACATCGACCTACAAGTTTGTAGTTTGGACCAAAACCTAAAAACCGAAGGAACTAGCTCATCTGGCTAGGTCAAATTAGTATACCAAAATCTGGCAAATTGCAATAAAATGCAACATACTTGCAAATAAATTTGGTAACATGTACCAATACAAAAAGGCTACAAATTTGACATATTGGTAACATTAAAACCTAATTCACCTAGAGTGTATTGAGGGTCAACATTTTAGGTTGACTAAGGAAAATAATAGAATTTAGTAAATTAATTATTAAGCTTTATTGTTAGAGACGATTTAAATGAGTACTGAAACACTTCAAATTGTGTGTTTCAGTTAGCAAAGACTCAGGAAAAGGGAAGGAAACACTGAGTCATAGCCAAGAGACATTTATCAGAGGTTTGTGCACAATAGTTACTTCTTTTGAAATTACAATTGAAATGAATTATGACAATTGTCTATTATTGTTTAAATTGTGAAAATTTGTCTTAATGATATTTGATGGATACTTATTGCTTGAAAAACATTGTAAATGGTTTGAAGCCATAGCTATTATGTATGTTGATTGAATTCCTCGCTAGCTTGTCTAGTGGGATGAATTGACTTTGAATTCCCTCTCTGGCTGAAGTGTTGAGGTGTGTGCCTGTTGAGGATGAATGGAATGAGTACTCATATTATTGCTAGCTAACTATGTTATTCCTCACTAGCCATCGGCTTTTGGGATGAATTGAATTCCTCACTAGCCATCGGCTTTTGGGATGAATTGAACTTTAGCAACATGATTAAGCTATGTGTGTGTGATTTACTGATATTTATTGTGATATTGTGAAATAGAGTTTAAATTCTCTATGACATTCACTATCTTTGAATTTAACTATGGTTTTAAGTATCCACTATTTATATGACTTATGATTTGTGATTTAAAATTGTATTTGATTAATGTTGTGCACCACTGAGACATTGGTTCAGTGATAGCTTTTCATTGCTGTCGCAGGTAGACAGACTGACAGGGCAGCAGACTAGGCTGCTAGTACTACATTAAGATTTCATCGGGTATATTGAGTATATCATATTTTGCATTTTGTATTGTAATGTATGTTCACTGTATGTATATAGTATTCTTGGTTTTGAGCAGTTGTAAATTAAAATTGTACATTGAAGTTGTAAACTAAATTTGTAAATTATTTTGGCTTGTAAAAATATTGTGACTTATTTCTTTTATCTCAGTTTTGAAAACATTAAAAAAATTATTGTGGATTTGAGTTGGCAAATGTTGAGAAACATATTGTGTTGATTAAATATTGGAGTTTGAGATTGAGGAAAAATATTGAAAGTGCTTTTTACAGGTTTTTGAAGAACTGCTTTATTCAAAATACAGATGGCACTCTGCCAAAATTTTTGCAGAAATTGTTAATTCTTCAAATGTGTTAGTTGTTTCACTTCAGTTCAAAAAAAATTTTAACACTTGTAAATAGTGCTCACCACTCTAAAATGAAGTAAGAAAAGGTTTAAAATCCCTTGTAGTGTATTTAATGGGTTATAAGTAGACGAAGTTGGTAATTCATTAGGTATACTACGGGATCATGTTATGCATTATAGAGGGGTAGGATGTGACATTTAGCTTCTAGTTAAAGAAGCAAAATTGTAGCTCTATGTCTTATTGTACTCTGGGCAAAATTTTAGGTCATTCTGAGTTGTATAGACCAAGATATGGTCAATTTACTAAAGCTGGCTTTAGTGCAAAATTTGGTCAATTTTAGGTCACTTTTAGTTTTGCAGTTTTGGTACCCAAACTTGTGCGAGCTATTTAAGTTAGTTCCGACCATTTCTGGGCTTTGGTGTCTTCATAAGAATTGTAGCCCTATGTCTTATTGCACTCTGGGCAAAATTTCAGGTCATTCTGAGTTGTATATACCAAGATATGGTCAATTTACTAAAGCTGGACAGATTGCACCTTTAGTGCAAAATTTGGTCAATTTTAGGTCACTTTTAGTTCTGACAGTTTTGGTACCCGAAATTTTGCAAGCTATTTGACTTAGTTTTGGCCATTTCTAGGCTTTGGTGTCTTCATAAGAATTGTAGCTCTATGTCTTATTGCACTCTGGGCAAAATTTCAGGTCATTCTGAGTTGTATAGACCAAGATATGGTCAATTTACTAAAGCTGGACAGATTGCACCTTAAGTGCAAAATTTGGTCAATTTTAGGTCACTTTTAGTTCTAGTAGTTTTGGTACCCGAACTTGTACAAGCTATTTGACTTAGTTCTGGCCATTTCTGGGCTTTGTTGTCTTCATAAGAATTGTAGCTCTATGTCTTATTGCACTCTGGGTAAAATTTCAGGTCATTCTGAGTTGTATAGACCAAGATATGGTCAATTTACAAAAGCTGGATAGATTGCACCTTTAGGCAAAATTTCAACTCATTTTGAGTTGTATAGACCAAGATATGGTCAATTTACTAAAGCTGGACAGATTGCACCTTTAGTGCAAAATTTGGTCAATTTTAGGTCACTTTTAGTTCTGGCAGTTTTGGTACCCAAACTTGTGCAAGCTATTTGACTTAGTTCTGGCCATTTCTAGGCTTTGGTGTCTTCATAACAATTGTAGTTCTATGTCTTATTGCACTCTGGCCAAAATTTCAGGTCATTCTGAGTTGTATAGACCAAGATATGGTCAATTTACTAAAGCTGGATAGATTGCACCTTTAGTGCAAAATTTGGTCAATTTTAGGTCACTTTTAGTTCTGGCAGTTTTGGTACCCGAACTTCTGCAAGCTATTTGACTTAGTTCTGGCCATTTCTGGGCTTTGGTGTCTTCATAAGAATTGTAGCTCTATGTCTTATTGCACTCTGGGCATAATTTCAGGTCATTCTGAGTTATATAGACCAAGATATGGTCAATTTACTAAAGCTGAACAGATTGCACCTTTAATGCAAAATTTGGTCAATTTTAGGTCACTTTTATTTTTGGCAGTTTTGGTATCCGAACTTGTGCAAGCTATTTGACTTGGTTCTGGTCATTTCTTGGCTTTTGTGTCTTCATAAGAATTGTAGCTCTATGTCTTATTGCACTCTTGGCAAAATTTCAGGTCATTCTGAGTTGTATAGACCAAGATATGGTCAATTTACTAAAGCTAGACAGATTGCACCTTTAGTGCAAAATTTGATCAATTTTAGGTCACTTTTAGTTCTGGCAGTTTTGGTACCCGAACTTGTGCAAGCTATTTGACTTAGTTCTGGCCATTTCTGGGCTTTAGTGTCTTCATAAGAATTGTATCTCTTTGTCTAAGCTATCCATGGTAAAACTTTCAGGTCAATTGGACCTGTTTTGAGTGAGTTATGGTCATCTTAATGACTACTGTTCATATGGCCAAAAATTTGGGTTTGCAAGGTTGCCATTCCGGATTTGTTCATTTTTAAGGTCAATTTCTAGCAAGAATTTTGGCTAGTTTCACCACCCATTGGCCTCATACCAATTGGGTTCATAGTTTTGCACTTATGACCTAATTTAGGTGCTGCCAACATACACAACCTGCGTTTGAACATTACACTTCCAATTTTGACAATTCTGCTCCTCCCAATACTTCAACATTTAATCATGGCACTTCTATATATATTGTACACAATTCTAACAAGCATTTTGGGCAGATCACTCAAGTGCTCAATGCACACAATACACCATTCAAGTTTAACATTCACTTCCACCAAACTTTAACATACCTCAATATCAATATTACACATACACTTCCATATACTCATACCTCAATATCAACTACACATGCTGCCCAAAATTTAACACCATCACATCTCATCAATATATTACATAAAATCACATACAATTTCATAACATTATAGGCTGCCAATTTCAAGCTCAATTGTCCAAGTCTTCAAAAATTGTTCAAAACCCACTTTCACATTATCAACCTCACATGTACTCTTACAATTAAATTCTACTACTTATAATCACATAAATTAAGCATCATTAATCAACAATTATATGCATAAATTAACCATTTTCATGCTTCTCAAGGCTGCTCCAATTCAATAATTATCCAAGGTCTTCAACAATTCTTTCAAACTCCTAATTCAATTACTCAATCTCAACATACACATAAAGTTAATTTGCTAGGACCTCTAATTACCTTCATCAATATCATTTCCCATCATATACATGTAAAGATAATTCAAACCTCTTTAGGTTCCTTGGCTGCCGAATTCAATCACCATTAAATATTCATCCAATTCTTCCAATTTTTCAATAATTCAACCCATCTCAACCTTAGTACAAAGTTTAATTAAGTGAGGTAAGGAAAACTAGCACTAACCTTTTGTGAAGCTTAATCAAACCTCACCAATCTTGCTTCCTTTTGTTGCCTAAATACTGCCCAAGCTATGTAGAGCAACTTTAATGAAGAACAAGTGAAGAAATTATGGCTTGAAAGGGTGGACTGGAGCTCATGCATGGTGGGCGGCCATGGTGATTTCAGGAGAAATAACTTCGGCAAAATAGAATGAAGATGATGAAGATGATGGATGAAGTGGCTGGTTCATTGTCCTTAGTGCTTATATATCCTACTAAATCCTCCACTAACTCCTTAAACATTATAATAAGTTAAGGTTTTCATAATTACACTAATGCCCTCATAATTCTTTTAATTGCATTATATGTAATATTTCTTGTTTTCATGGCATTTTAAAAGTGTAATACCACTTATTTTTCATGGACATTTAAGTCAAAAGTCCACTCTAGGTATCAAATGACCAAAATGCCCTTCTTCGGGTTAAATTCAAATTTTTTCGGCAACACCGATTTACTCCTTGTACCATCGATTTCTTTAATTTTCGTTTTTCGTTTATACTAACTTATTAATTTTTTTTCTTTGACATTTTCAATGTTAATTACACCTCATTAGACCTTTAATTATGTCCCGAAAATATTTCCTTGAGTTCCAAGGCTAGTCAACGGTCCTCGCCGTAACTTCCCGGTGCGGTCACCCATCGCTACGAGTTCGGCTCGTTTAACTTAGTCACATTTTATCTCTTTTATTTTTCCTTAATTTTTCTCATCACATATTTCATTATTTTATACTTCCTCACTATCAATTAAGTGTTGTTCCAGACATTTTGACTTTCCGGGGTAGGCATTAGCCGTCAGAACAGTAGGACGTATGGACTACAAAAATGAGGATGTTAGAACTAAATACTCGTACAAAAGCCTAAGTGTAGTCCCAATAATCAGTAGCTCACTCTACTGCTATTTCCTTGTCTTTATCTACGATAGCAAAGAAAGCTATCGCTGAGTATAAAAATACTCAGTGGTGCACAATAAAATATAAAATGCAAAATATAAAACATTTATCATTAATTCACAGTTCAAATATTTCACAATCACATTTCAATTTTCAAATCACATTTATCACAAATCATAATTTAAATATTTCACAATTTTCAAAGCTTAACATAACACAAATTTAATCAAACAATGTAATAAACACAATGTTGCCAATCAATAACACAACTTAGGCCATGACACAAAATTTTCAAACATGTCGTGTTGTACACCACAACAAGGCAAATTTACCCCACTAATCGAAATCAATGAGGGAGGTGGCTAGCTAGCTAATGAGTACTCATCCAAACTCTCATCAGACTGGTAAGCCAGAGAGGGAGGAATATAATCAAATATCAAACTCAAACCCACAAGTGGAGGAGGAACATAATAAGGGACTGCCATGCCAAGTGTGAATCAAAAACAATTTAAAACTATGATGTTCAATTATAATTGATACAACAATCAAACAAACTTCATTTAAAATCTTCATTTCTAAAGTAGGCAACACATAAATTCGCAAATAAAATTTCCAAGGCCATAACCAAATTCAAAACCATATTGTTCAAATATTTCATGCAAATCAATAAATAATTTTCATTCCAAAGTTCCATTGTAAAATAGGCAACACAACATTCTCAAAATTCATAATGAACAAAACACATTCACAATGTATAACAAATCAATTTTCATTGTGAAAACTATAATTTGAAAAATTTTGTGCACAAACCTGATGTGAGTCGCCTCTAGGCCTTGACTTAGTTTGACTTATTCTTTTCCAGGTCTTTTTCAGCTGAAACATGCAATTTATAGTGTTTCAGTATCTTATCTCATAATAAATCCAATAATTAATTCATATATACTTAATTTTAGCCCCAATATGCTTAAACTAACGTTCTTGGAAATTTTCATTTCGAAGTTTCTATTCATGATACTATTCAAGTCAATTTGTTGACTTTCTTATACTTAATAGGTATAGGGATTTCAATTTCACCCACATACCACATTTTGGTTACCAATTTTATTGGTTTTAGTTGCTCCTTAGATTTTTAGGTTTCCTAGGCACAATTTTAAATTTTTCAGATTTGGTGTTTTATTTTGTACTATTCCATTGGTCATGTTGCTGTTGAAATTTGGCTAAGTTTTCTTCATAGAAGTTGTTCCTTATTGTCTTAACTTTAATTCTCTTTTTGAATCACTCCATTTGGAGTTTTGTAGCCCAATATATGACTATTTAAATGGGGCTGGCTGGATTTGGTATTACCCAGAATTCTGGTCATTTTCTGGATACTGGCACTTTTGGTGTGCTGACTGCAGGTGACTTTTCGGATAGGTTATGGTCAAAATATGGGTTTTTTTTTTCTTCATGAAAGTTGTAGGGCTATGTCTCAGCTTTCCATTGGTATAAGATTCAGGTCATTTGGACCTTCCTAGACCAAGTTATGGTCATTTAAGTAACTACTGTTCATTTGGTCATTTTTATACAGGGCAGTGTGCCTAAATCCAGATCTGGCCTAATTGTTCACTAAGTTGTGGTCATTTTCTGGGCATGATTCCTAAATGAAAAATAATCCATTTTGTGTCTAGTTTCATTCCCAATTATTCTCACACCAATTGGGTTGGTAAATTTTCAGTTTTGGTCCCTGAAAGGGACCTAGGTCAAGCTGTCAGCATACTGACCCTAACCAATCCGAATTGAAACTTGGTTCTAACAATTCACACACACCACAAATGGTCACAATTGACCATTTCTCAACTTAAGTAAGGTCAATGGCATCAATTGACCAATTCTCAACTTTTTATCCAATTTTTCAAAATGCTAAAAGCTCTAGTTACACATTTGTGTAATTCAATGCAATCAAAGTGTACATCTAATGTCCATACACCTAATTCACCTTAAACAACCATTTAATTGTACCAAAATTATTCATTTCAAACCCTAACATAAGCTGGCCAAAAATCCTCTTTGATCCCCCAACAATTGTTTTCTTTTGATTTTAAGTTAATTTCTAAGTTACTTACACCAAGAACACAAGTAATAAACTAAAATTTTTCAATTCAAACTACTAACCTTTCTTTGATGTTCAATTCTTCACTTTCTTCCTTTTCTTCTTTTCTTTCCTTCTTTTAATGCTTTCTCAAGTTGATCTAACAAGTTTTTATGATATACTTTAAGGAATTTAGGTCTAATTTGGTGGAAAATCAAGCTTGTACTCAAGCTTCAATGGAGCAACAATGGTGGCTAAGAGAGAGAGGAGGGGCGGCTGAACTAGGGAAGAAGAAGAGTGATTTAATTTTTTCAATTTTATGTTTATTTTATGTCTCTTAGTCTTATTTGACTTGGTCAATTATGGTGGGGAAAATAAAATTGCATTTTGACATCATTCATGATGTCATCCAATGATGTAATAAACTTTTTCAATTTTCTTTTTTTTTACATTTATTTTTCCATTAGTTCTTTAATTTAATTCCCAATTCCAAAATTTTCTTTTCTCCGATTTTATTGGACAGTTAGGTCAGGAGTCAGCTCTAGGGGTAAATTGACCAAATTGCCCCTTGCTAGCTCAATCCGGTTTGCAAGTTATTCGATATTTCTTCCTGATCCCTGACCTAATTTTTTGACCTGCTTAACAACTCTTTTTCATAATTTTCTCTTTACCACTATGTTCGCAATAGTCCTAAGGACCACGACGTCACATTTTCTGGTTTGAAATTTGAGTTAAGGCTGACCTCATAGTCACTTCTTGGGAAGGTCACCCATCGCTGTGACTCCCGACTCATTCAACTTTTTATGCTTGTTTTTCTTCTTTATACTTAACTATTTGGCAATTACTAATTATTTGTATTCAGGGCTTATCTAGGTGTCTTAGATGTGGTTCTAATTCTCTTAATTGTCCAGACTGACACCGGTCACCGGAACAGTATAATTTACCAGGCTATGCAAATAGGGTTTTTACAGTATTTGCTCTGAAGATCGGAGACATTACTTGTATGGGGAGAAGTGTTACATCTACATAGATCATAAGAGCTTGAAATATTTGGGCACACAGAAGGAGTTAAATTTGAGGCAGAGGAGGTGGTTAGAACTGATAAAAGACTACGATTGTCTAATTAACTATCAACCTGGGAAAGCAAATGTTGTTACTGATGCCTTAAGTCATAAGACCATGGCTAGTTTGAAAGTATCACCTTTGTCCATGGTGTATGAGTTGAGGGCATTGCATGATAATTTAGAAATAGATGATGAGGGGCGAATGGTAGCTATTTAGCAAGTGAAGCCAATGCTGATTGATCAGATTAAAACAGCTACTCAAAATAATGAAAAGCATTTGAAATTGATGGAAGAGGCTCGGGATGGCAAGAAACCAAAGTTTTCAGTGAATGATGATGACTTACTCCTACACTAGGGCAGAATGTGCGTTCCAAATAATGTGGAATTGAGGTAAATCATCTTAAAGGAAGCACATGACTCACCTTTTGCCATGCATCCTGATGGGACCAAAATGGTCAAGGAGCACTATTGGTGGATGGATATGAAGAAAGATATTGTAGAGTATGTTTCCAAATGCCTAACTTGTCAGCAAGTGAAAGTAGTTGCCAACTGGTTTGCTATAGCCACTGCCAATTCTCTAATGGAAATGGGAACGAATTACGATAGATTTTGTGATGGGACTTCCTAGAACACAGAAGAATCATGATGCAGTTTGGGTTATTATGGATAGATTGACCAAGTCTGCACACTTTCTGCCAGTGAGGATGGACTACAGCCTAGACAGATTAGCTAAACTATACATTGATGAGATAGTAAGGCTACATGGAGTGCCAGTGTCTATTGTGTCAGATAGAGATCCAAGGTTCACTTCTAAATTCTGGGGTAGTCTCCAAAAAGCCGTAGGAACTAGATTGAACTTCAGTACTGCATTCCATTTATAGATAGATGGCCAGTCTTAGAGAGTAATCCAAATTTTGGAGGACATGCTTCAGGCTTGTGTGATTGAGTTTGAAGGCAGTTGGGACACACACTAGACCTCGATTGAATTTGCCTATAACAATAGTTATCAGTCAAGCATTGGGATGCCTCCATATGAAGCTTTATATGGTAGGAAGTGCAGAACTCCTTTGTGTTGGGATGAAGTGGGTGAAAGAAAGTTGATTAGCCCAAAAATTATACAGCAGACTAAGGAGAAAATTAAGATTATTCGAGATAGATTCAAGGCTACATCAGATCGTCAGAAGTTCTACATTAGTCTGAAGAGCAGAGATATTAAATATGCAGTGGGTGACAAGGTGTTCCTTAAAGTTTCCCCTTGAAAGAAAATTATGAGGTTTGGCAGAAAGGGGAAGCTGAGTCCTTACTTCATTGGGCCATACAAGGTTCTGCAAAGAGTGGGTCCGTTGGCATATAGACTGGCATTGCCTCCAGAGTTGGAGAAGATTCATAATATTTTCCATGTATCTATGTTAAGGAGGTATCAATCAGACCCCTCTCACATTTTGCCAGTAGAAGAGATTAAGGTGAATCCAGATCTCACTTATGATGAAGAGCCCATAGAGATCTTGGCACATGAGGTGAAGCAGTGGAGGAATAAGCAGATACCATTGGTCAAGGTGCTATGGAACCATCATTCAGGCCAAGAGGCTACTTAGGAGCGCAAGGAGGACATGAGGAGACAACACCCACAGCTGTTTAGAGACTAAGACCAAGTAAATTTTAGGACCAAATTTATTTTAAGGAGAGGAGAATTGTAACACCCTCATGTTAAGTAGTCTGTACATTCTACTATTCCAATGACTAAGGTCTATCCGGACAGTTAGAATGTCTAGAACTAAACTTAAATTATATAGCGAAGTCATAAATAACATTGATAAAGATCAAATGAAGGTGGATAAAAATAAAAGGAATGAAGCACAAATAGGTTAAATGAACCGAGGTCCAGGCGATGGGTGACCGACCCGGGAAGCTATTGTGAGCTCAGTTGCTACCTTAAATTCGTGTGGGACCCCATGACATCATATGTAACACCCTCACTGTAGCAATTTCGTACATTCTACTGTTCCAGTGACCGGTGACAGTCTGGATTGCTAGAACATCTAGAAAAATATTTAGACTAGAGTGAGGAGTCATAAATAACTCAAATAATGGTAAGAAAAATTTAGAAAAAATTTTAGAAATAAAATACAACCAAATTAAATGAGCCGGTGCCCTAGCGATGGGTAACCTAGTAGGAAGTTGCAGTCTTCGCAGCTAGGAGCCCTAAACCCAGCAGAAAATTCATAAAATAATTTTTGAAACTCCATAGAAGAGTCATTGAGGTTTCTATGGCATTAGAATGCTAAGAAAACGCTTAGCAAAATTTTTCGATTGGTACAGACGATTTTAGCTCAATAAGCCAAACGGAGGGCATTTCGATCATTTTGTCTTCAGAGATGATTTTTGGCCGACTTGTCCAATTACCGAATACAGAGATGAAGTTAGGTATATGGATTTAGTTAGAAATTCATGAAATTAAAAGAACATATGTAACACCCCTATATTCGGTAGTGCGTTCTACTGTTCCGGTGACTAGTGTCTATCCGGACAGCTAAGATGCTTAGAATTATACTTAAATGTTAGTGAGGAGACATAAAATAATGAAATACAATAGAGGAAAATACAAGAAAAACGAAGGAAAAATAAGAGCAATGAAATGTGATTAAGTTAAACGAGCCAAAAACCGTAGCGATGGGTGACCGCACCGGGAAGTTGCGGCGAGGACTGTTGACTAGCCTTGGATCGTGGGGAACCCTAGAAAATATTTTTGGGACCTAATTAAACATCTATTGAGGTATAAATGACATTAGAAATGTCAAATAAAAATTAATAAATTAGTACAAAGAAAAACGAAAAATCAAGAAACAAACAAAAATTGGGGTTACCGAAAAATAGGGAATACAAATCGAATATGGGCATTTTGGTCAATTGACACCTAGAGTTTCCTTTTGACCTCAATGTCCATTAAAAATGAGTGATAGCACACTTTGAAAATGTCATGAAAATTAAAAATGTGGTACATAAAATAAATGATAGAAGTTTGGGGCATAATTACAATTAAGGGAAAATTTGGATTATTAAACATTTAATCCACCTTAGTGGAGCACTATGGATTTGTATATTGATTAAGTGGACAACATATCCCACTTCAGCCACTTCTTCTTCTTCATTTCATCTTCAAGCAGAATCCAATCCTCCCAAAAACTCCATGGATGGCCAAAGCTTCAAGCTGTCATCCACCAAGATCAAGCCATGAAATCTTCAAGGTTCTTTCATTAAACTTTATCCTCATACCTTGGGCAACATATTGGGAGCAAAAAGAAGGAGTTTTGTTAAGGTTTGAACAAGCTCCAAAAAGTGGTAAGGGTCCAATTCACTTCCTTTCTTAAGTAAAGTTTATGTTTAGCTTGAGATGAGTTGATTGGTGATGAAAATTGAGTGGTATAGTATGAGCGAGAATTCGTCAGACTGAGCCGGTATGGGAGGGAGATAGTCCCTACGGAGGCAAAGAGGTGTAGAAGGTTCGAAGAAGGGCTCAATGACAATATCAAAGTCATGATAATGGCATTGGAGATCACAGATTTTGCCAAATTAGTAGATACTGCATCGAAAGTAGAAAGGGTCCGAATAAATGAGTAAAATAGAAGGGAAAGACAGCAGAAGAGGGGTCCAGGTCAATCCAGTTCATTTTCTGCTCCCAGTAAGAAGAGTAAGGGTCCTCCTGGTCAGGGTTCAGGACAACCACAAGGTCAGGGTCAGTCCCAGGGGCCCAGACCATAGTTTACACCTAGGAGAGGCCAGTCCACACCATCAGTGGGCAGCTCTCCAGGGACGGTATTCAAGGGACCAACCCCAGCATTTTCTGCCTGTCCATACTGCCAAAAGTGGCACAAGGGGGACTGTTAGCGAGTGACTGGTGCATGCTTAAGGTGTGGATCTACAGAGCATCAGATCAAAACTTGTCCGAAGAATACTACTACAGCTACTCCAACACAAGCTGACAGACCTGCTCCTGCACCACAAAGGGGTAGGAAGCCCGATAAATCTGAGACAGCTGGTTCATCACTGAGGCCTGCATCTGAGTCAGCTGAGAGGCCAGTGGCTAGAGTACCTGCCAGAGCCTATGCCATCAGAGCTCAGGAGGAGCAAGATGCCTCAGATGTCATCAGGGGTACGTTTTTCCTCTATAACACATTTGTGCATGCATTGGTGGATCCAGGATCCACTCATTCATACATCTGCATCAAACTACCCGCAGAGGGGGGAGTTTCAGTAGAGGAGAGTGATCAAGACATTCTGGTCACAAATCCACTAGGCCACAGTGTGGTAGTGAATAAAGTGTACAAAGGTTGCCCGTTGAGGATTCAGGGATATGAATTCTCAGCAGACCTAATTGAATTGCCCTTCCACGAGTTTGACGTGATTTTGGCAATGGACTGGTTGTCACATCATTAGGCAATAGTTGATTGCAAATTGAAGAGGATTTCTCTAAAAACTTCTGAGGGTAATGAGATTACTGTTGTGGGTGAAAGGACATATTTCCTGTCCAATGTTATCTCAGCCACAGTTGCAAGAAGATTGATGAGAAAAGGCTGTGAAGCTTACCTAGCACACGTGGTTATACTAGGCAGGCTAAGCCGAACCTGTGTGATATACCCACAGTAAGAGACTTCCCAGATGTGTTTCCTGAAGAATTGCCTAGTCTACCACCAGAAAGGGAAGTCGAGTTTGCTATTGAGGTAATGCCGGGTACAGAACTAATTTCTATTGCTCCTTATAGGATGGCACCCACTGAATTGAAAGAGTTGAAAATTCAGTTACAGGAGTTACTTGATAAGGGGTTCATATGCCCCAGTGTGTCACCATGGGGAGCTCCGGTGCTATTTGTGAAGAAGAAGGATGAAACCTTGAGATTGTGTATTGATTACTGACAGTTGAACAAAGTAACTGTGAAGAATAAATATCCATTGCCCATAATTGACGATCTGTTTGATCAGTTAAAGGGAGCCGATGTATTTTCAAAAATCGATCTCAGATCAAGGTAACATCAGTTAAGGGTAAAGGATGCAGATGTGTCAAAAACTGCATTCAAAACCTGGTATGGACATTATGAATTCCTAGTGATGCCGTTTGGGTTAACAAATGCACCAGCAGCATTTATGGACCTTATAAACTGTATCTTCCATCCATATTTAGATCGGTTTGTAGTGGTCTTTATTGATGATATTCTGGTGTATTCCAAGACCAGAGAAGAACATGATGAACATTTGAGGATTGTTCTACAAACCCTGCGAGAAAAGAAGCTGTATGTTATGCTATCCAAGTGTGACTTCTGGATGAGTGAAATCTCCTTTCTTGGACACATAATATCAGCAAAGGGGATTAGAGTGGATCCCAAAAAGATAGAAGCAGTGATGGAATGGAAGCCTCTCATAAATACAACTGAGGTCATAAGTTTCTTGGGGCTAACTGGGTATTATAGAAGATTTGTGAAGGGGTTCTCTCTTATAGCTGCTCCAATGACCAAGCTATTACACAAGAATGTGAAATTTGGCTGGAATGACAAGTGCCAAGCCAGTTTTGAGAGGCTAAAGGCTATGTTAACAGAAGCACCAGTGTTAACACAGCCAGTGTCGGGAAAAGACGTTGTGGTCTATAGTGATGCCTCGCATAATGGGTTAGGGTGTGTATGTAACATCCTCCCTGTACATGTTCTGTACGTTCTATTGCTCCAGTAGCCAAATAATAGTCCAGGCAAGCTAGGATGTCTGGAACTACACTTCAGTGATAGTGAATAGACATATAATGATGAAATAAATAAAAAGAAAATACAAGAAAAATCAAAGAAAAATGAAAGAGAGAAAGTGAAGCTAAGTTAAACGAGCCGGCACCGCAGCAATGGGTGACCGCACTGGGAAGGCCGTTGCCGACCCCAAGACCACGGAGAACCCTCGAAATTTAATTTTGAGGCATAAATAAAGGTTTATTGAAATGTAATTGACACTAGAAATATCAAAAAAAATTAATAAATTAGTACAAAGAAAAATGAAAAATCGAGAAATAGACAAAAATCGGTGTTATCGAAAAATCAAGAATATAACTCGAAGTGGGGCATTTTGGTCATTTGACACCTAGAGTTGCCTTTTGACCTCAATGTCCATTAAAAATAAATGATATTGCACTTAGAAAATGTCATGAAAAATTAAAATAGGATACAATGTGTGAATAGTAAAAGAATTTAGCTAAATGTGCAAATAGTGGAACTTTAACTAATTAACCATTAAACTATTACCTAGTGCTCCACTAACTCCTAATTTGGGATAGCTATACAAGTCATTTGTGAACAGAAACCATCATCTTCAACCTTGAGAAATAACCAGCCGAGAGAAACTCCATTGAAGTCCACCATGGCCAAATGTGTTCCATCACCATGCACCATTGATTTAGCCATTGTTTCCACTTGGTTCTTTCATTAAACCTTGCATACTCAGCTTGGGGAAGACATAGGTAGCAAAAAGAAGAAGTTTAGTGAGGTTTGAGCAAGCTAAAAAAATAGGTAAGTGTCCAAAACCTCTCCCTTGCTTTAGTAAATCTTGTGTTTAGGTTGAGGTGAGTATTTTGGTGAAGAGAAGTGAAGAAAACATTGAGAAATGAAATGGTCTATTTTCGGCAGCCATGAATATGTGTTGTAGTTGAATTTTTCTTACCTCTAATGGATGGAAATTAAGGTTGATTAACATAAATGGAAGATGTAGTAAGTTAAATTCTAAGTATGTGCATGTAGTGCTTGAATTAAGGGTGTGAAATGGAACCTTAATGCCTTGACCAAACTGTCATGTTTGGCAGCCCATAATAGCATGAATTTGTGTGTGAATATGAAGTTTGTTAATGAAATATGATAGTGTTAAATTATGTGCAACATGTGCAAGTGATATTGAAGTATGAGTATGTTGAAGTATATGTGTAATATTGACATTGAGATATGTTGAATTTTGGTGGAAGTGAATGTTGAACTTAATGGTGAATTGTGTGCATTGAGCACTTGAATGTTCTGCCCAAAATTTGTTTCTAGAATTGTGTACAATATATATATATATATATATATATATATATATATATATATATATGGAAGTGTCATTGATTGAATATTGAAGTAATGAGGAGGAGAAGGAATATCAAATTGGAAGTGTATGTGTTTTGTGCAGGTTATGTATTGATGGCAGTACCTAAATTAGGTCATAAGTACCAAACTGTAAACCCAATTGGTATGAGGCCAATGGGGGATGAAACTAGACACCAAATAGGCCAACTTTCATGTAGAAATGTTGCCAAAATTCTGCCTAGAAACTGACCTTAAAAATGACCAAATCCGGAAAAGCAACCTTGCAACCCAAATTTTTGACCATATGAACAGTAATCATTAGGATGACCATAACTCACACAAAACAGGTCCAATTGACCTGAAATTTTTACCATGGATAGCTTAGACATAGAGCTACAATTCTCATGAAGACAGCAAAGTCCAGAAATGACCAGAACCAAGTCAAAAAGCTTACACAAGTTCGGGTACCAAAACTGCCAGAACTAAAAGTGACCTAAAATTGACCAAATTTTGCACTAAAGGTGCAATCTGTCCAGCTTTAGTAAATTGACCATATCTTGGTCTATACAACTCAGAATAACCTGAAATTTTGCCCCGCATGCAATAAGACATAGAGCTACAATTTTGCTTCTTTGTCCAGAAGCTAAAAGCTAAGAGAAATAGGACTTTGAGCTAGACCAATCTAGCATAGCAAAAATTGAGAATTTGACATTTACATACAATGATGCTTGAAGCAATTTGGCAATGAATGCCAACTTATCAAAATGGTAAATTGCACTATATTGGCAGCACATTGAATTACAATATGTGACATGTTGATGCTAGAAATAACTTATCCATAGTACCTAAAGAGGTCAACATATGCATTGACTTATGAATTACATAATAGCTAGTAAACTCAAAAAAAATTTTGATGAATTAAACAATTAATTTATAATGTGCCCTAGTTTGCCTAGTTGACTAGTTTGGATAGGTTAGCATACCAATAGGATTTTAACAGTTGTTCTATAAATGGCTTCATGCCATATTGTGTTTTTACAGCTTATTATGCCGCACTGTGACTTTAATAGCCTACGGCTATATATATTGTGTATTTATTCTTGGCTTATCGCCAGATTGACTATACGGCTTCTTAGCCACACTATTTGCACACCGAGAGACACTTTGTGACCGATGGTGTAACGGCCCGAGGTATTAGGTATCCAATGCCAGTATATCCGTTTATCCAGTCTGATCAGTATATACCCAGTGCCAGTAATTCAAGTAATATTAAATTCAAATAGCTAAATCCAGTCTACTGACATATAGCGCCACCAAAAATTTGTAAACACTTTATTTACTTTATTTTAGTGTATATTTCTTTATATTTGGCACCACTAAGCAAAATTGCTTAGTCCGTTGCTTTTGTAACGCGTAGGTATTGGAGACACAGCTAGGGAGCCCAGTAGACCTACGACCGGGTGGGACATCAGATCTGCACAGGAGTCCAGAGTCATCTGCACTGCATTGCATACATGGTAGGACTTAGGATATCTTGTATTTTGTACTTTTGTTGTATATTTGAAATTCAGCCCTGTATTTTGTAATGTTATGAAAGCTCTAAAGTTTGTAATATTTTGTACATATTAAATAACATGGAGATTTATTGGATATATTTAAATTATTATGGACTATATTATGGAACTGTTTAATGACTGTAAAAGTCTATTGACTTTACTGAGAAATAGAAACTGTGAAATATTTGAGATTTTGATATTATCATATTAAACTGTTTTCAACAGGTTTGGAAGGACAGTTTGTCCGAAATATAGATGGCACCTTGCCAAATTTTTATTACAAATCTTGAAACATTGATTTTATCAAAGTATGAAAATAGTATCAGCATAATATGAATATTACATAAAAAACTTCTTAAAATCAAATTGAGTTCAGGAAATGAAATAATCACAGACTAGGTGTTCTGGCACTCCGTGTAGCATGCCTTGCTCGGCTATTCTGTAGACGAGTGAGGGGTGTTACATTTAGTGGTATCAGAGTATGGTTTAGGCGTTTCTGGACCTAGATAGTTCGCATATCATGCATTGCATTGTAAGTGTTAAGATGACTCTAATGCAGATCTTTTGATTTATTTTGTTATTTTGATTAGAATATGGACTCCACATCGCAGAGAGCGGTAGATGAGGAAGTGGAAAGTCATGCTCCATCTATGATTGAACCAGGAGACAAGAGGGAACCTGCTCCACCAGTACCAGGTGCACCAGCCACATTTAAGAAAATGGCTGAGTTCTTTAGACAGATGGTAGGAGTTATGCCACCACCACCACCTCCACATTAAAAATCTCATATGGAGAGACTCAGGAAGTTCAGAGCAGTGGATTTTCTGGGCAAAAGGGAAAATGATTCTGTCATAGCTGAAAACTGGTTGGAAAGAACTGGAAGAGTCTTGAAACAATTTCATTGTACTCCAGAGCAGAATTTGGAAGCTGCTGTATCAATACTACAAGATGATGCATACCAGTGGTGGGATACAGTAATTAGTGAGGTGTCACCAGAACAGATAACTTGGGATTTCTTTCTCACTGAGTTCAGAAAGAAGTATGTGGGCAGTGTATACCTAGAAGAGAAGAGAAGGGAGTTTATTACCCTATGCCAAAGACAGCTGACAGTGGCTGAATATGAAAGAGAATTTGTCAGACTGAGCCACTATGGGCGGGAAATAGTTCCTAATGAGGCAGAGAGATGCAAGAGATTTGAGGAAGGACTCAAAGATAACATTAAAGTAATGATTACAACCTTGGGGATTACAGAGTTTGCCAAGTTAGTGGAAGCTGCACTGAAGGTTGAAAAAGTTAGAATGAATGAGCAGAACAGAAGGGACAGACAGCAGAAAAGAGGTCAGGGTCAGACCAGTACATCTTCTGCCCCTAGTAAGAAATTCAAAGATTCGCCTCCTCAGAGTTTCAGTAGAGCACCAAGTTAGGGTCAGTCACAGAGGCCCAAATCTCATTTTGCACCAAGGAGAGGCCAGTCCACCCTTTCAATGGCTAGCTCTCCAGGGACAGGGTTCAGGGGACCAGCCCCAACAGTATCTGTTGCTTGCCCACATTGCCAAAAATGGCATAAGGGTGAATGTTGGAGGATGATAGGTGCTTGTTTATGGCGTGGGTCTACAGACCACCTAGTCCGAGATTGTCCTCACAGAACTGCTACATCCACTCCGGTATCAACTATTAGGCCTGCCCCTCCAGCTCCAAGGGGTAGAAAGCCGGGTAAGGCTAAGGCAGTCGGTACTTCATAGAAATATGTATCAGAATCTGTGAAGAGAGTAGGAGGTAGAAAACTAGCCAGAGCCTATGCTATAAGGGCACAGGAGGAACAGGATGCTCCAGATGTCATCAAGGGTACGTTCCTCCTCTATAATACTTTTGTGCATGCATTAGTGGATCCTGGATCTACTCATTCATTTATTTGTATCAAGCTGCCCGTAGAAAAGGGAATACCAGTAGAGGAAAGTGACTAAGACATCCTGGTCACAAATCCACTAGGCCACAGTGTGGTAGTAAACAAGGTGTATAAGGGTTATCCATTGAAGATTCAAGGGAAAGAGTTCTCAGTAGACTTAATCGAACTGCCTTTCCATGAGTTTGATGTGATTTTGGGAATGGACTGGTTATCCCATCATCAAGCAATAGTAGATTGTAAATTGAAGAGAATGTCTTTGAAAACTACTAAGAACGAAGAAATAATAGTAGTGGGTGAAAGGACAAATTTCTTGTCTAATGTCATCTCAGCTACAGTTGCCAGGAGATGGTTGAGAAAAGGGTGTGAAGCCTATCTGGCACACGTGGTTGACACTAGACAGGGTAAACTTAACTTGTCTGACATACCCACAGTAAGGGATTTCTCTGAGGTATTTCCTGAGGAATTGCCTAGTTTACCACCAGAAAGGGAAGTTGAATTTGCTATTGAGATTATGTCGGGTACAGCTCCAATTTCAATTGCTCCATATAGGATGGCACCTACTGAATTGAAAGGGTTAAGAATCCAGCTACAAGAATTACTAGACAAAGGGTTCATACGCCCCAGTATGTCACTGTGGGGAGCTCCGGTACTTTTTGTAAAGAAGAAAGATGGGACACTGAGGTTATGTGTTGACTACCGGCAGTTAAACAGAGTAACAGTGAAGAACAAGTATCCATTGCCTAGAATTGACGATCTGTTTGATCAGTTGAAGGGAGCCGGTGTGTTTTCTAAGATTGATCTCAGATCAGGGTATCATCAACTAAGGGTTAAGGATGCAGATGTGCCTGAGACTGCATTTAAAACCCGGTATGGGCATTATGAAATCCTGGTGATGCCATTTGGGTTAACAAATGCTCCAGCAGCATTCATGGACCTTATGAACTGTATCTTCCATCCTTACTTAGATTGGTTCGTAGTGGTCTTCATTGATGACATCCTGTGTATTCCAAGGATAAAGCAGAACATGATGAGCATTTGAGAATTGTTCTGTAAACTCCAAAAGAGAAGAAATTATATGATAAATTGTCCAAGTGTGTGTTCTGGTTGAATGAGATTGCATTCCTTGGACATGTAGTATCAGCTGAAGGGATTAGAGTGGATCCTAAGAAGATTGAAGCAGTGATGGAATGGAAGCCTCCCAGAAATACAACTGAGATCAGAAGTTTCTTGGGGTTAGCTGGATATTATAGAAGATTTGTAAAGGGATTTTCCCTGATAGCTACTCCAATGACCAAATTACTACACAAGAATATGAAATTTGACTGGAATGACAAGTGTCAAGCCAGTTTTGAGAGGCTAAAGGCTATGTTGACAGAGGCACCAGTGTTAACACAGCCAATGTCTGGAAAAGACTTTATAGTCTACAGTGATACCTCACACAATGGGTTAGGGTGTGTACTCATGCAAGAAGGGAAATTGGTCGCATATGCTTCCAAGCAGTTAAGGCCATATGAAAAGAATTACCCTACTCATGATTTAGAGTTAGCAACAATTATCTTCGCATTGAAGATATGGAGGCATTACTTGTATGGAGAAAAATGTTACATATACATAGACTATAAGAGTCTGAAGTATCTGCCAACCCAGAAGGAACTTAATTTGAGACAGAGGCGATGGATTGAATTTCTGAAAGATTATGATTGTGTGATTGATTATCACCCTGGGAAGGCAAATGTAGTCGCTGATGCTTTAAGCAGAAAATCTATTGTTTAAGATCTCTGAATGCCCAACTGTCCTTAACTCATGATGGAGTTATTTTGGCTGAGTTGCAAGTGAAGCCGGATCTGTTACAACAGAAACAGGATGGGCAGAAGACAGATGAGAAATTAATGGCTATTATGGGCAAAATCTTTGAAGGGAAGGAAACTGAATATGAAGTGAAAGAAAATGGGTGCCTGTATTATAAAAAAAGAGTATGTGTTCCAGATGATAAAGAATTGAAAACCAGTATTCTAAGAAAAGCACATAACAGTGTGTATGCTATGCACCCAGGAAGCATAAAAATGTACCATGACCTGAAACTCCGATACTGGTGGCCAGGTATGAAGAAGGACATAGTTGACTATGTAACTAGATGCTTGACATGTCAGCAAGTCAAAGCAAAACATCAAGTTCCATCAGGTTTGTTACAGCCCATAAACATACTTGAATGGAAATGGGACCGAGTCACTATGGACTTTGTCAGTGGTCTACCTCTCACTCAGAAGAAGCATGATGCAGCATGGGTGATTGTGGATAGGTTGACCAAATCAGCACATTTTTTGCCAGTCAGAATTGACTACTCACTAGAAAAGCTAGCAGAATAGTACATCAGTGAGATAGTTAGACTACATGGAATTCCACTTTCCAATATATCTGATAGAGACCCGAGGTTTACATCTAGATTTTGGAAGAAATTATAAGAATCCTTGGGCACACAACTCCATTTTAGTACGGCTTTTCATCCTCAGATGGATGGACAGTCAGAAAGAATAATCTAGGTAAATTTTGAAACTCATTGAGTTATTGTAAACAATAATTAAACTGATAATGATAAAAATAACTGAACATATGTGATAGGTCCTCGAGGATATGCTGAGAAGTTGTGTTATTGAGTTTGAGGGAAGCTGGGATAGATATCTTCCACTGGCAGAATTTACATATAATAATAGCTATCAAGCTAGCATACAGATGGCACCCTATAAAGCATTATATGGGAGAAAATGCAGAACACCTGTATGTTGGACTGAGTTGGGTGAAGATAAGTTAGTGGGGCTAGACCTGATAAAACAGACAGAGGAAAAGGTGAAACTGATAAAGGCCAATTTGAAAGTTGCCTCAGACCGACAGAAATCTTATGCTGACTTAAGGAGAAAGGACATTGAGTATGAAGTTGGCGAGAAGGTATTTCTCAAAGTATCACCTTGGAAGAAAGTATTGAGATTCAGGAAAAAGGGAAAATTAAGCCCTAGGATCATTGGCCCATATGAAGTTATTGAACGTGTGGGACCAGTAACCTACAGATTAGCCTTACCACCTGAGCTGGACAAGATACATAATGTGTTCCATGTCTCGATGCTCAGAAGATAGAGATCAGATCCTTCACATGTCATCTCAATAGAAGAAATTGTGGTACAACCTGACCTGACATATGAAGAAGAACCAATTAAAATCATAGCACGAGAGGTAAAAGAGCTCAGAAACAAGACAATTCCACTAGTGAAAATCCTATAGAGACACCACAACACGAAAGAGGCAAAATGGGAGAGCGAGGAGACAATGAGGCAACAGTTCCCTCAGCTCTTCACATCAGGCAAATTTCGAGGACGAAATTTTTACTTAGAGAGGAAGAGTTGTAACATCCTCCCTGTACGTGTTCTGTACGTTCTATTGCTCCAGCAGCCAAATAACAGTCCAGGCAAGTCACGATGTCTAGAACTACACTTCGGTGATAGTGAACAACATATAATGATGAAATAAATAAAAAAAATTACAAGAAAAATCAAAGAAAAATGAAAGAGAGAAAGTGAAGCTAAGTTAAACGAGCCGGCAAAGCAGCGATGGGTGACCGCACTGGAAAGGCCGTTGCTGACCCCAAGACCATGGGGAACCCTCGGAATTTAATTTTGAGGCATAAATAAAGGTTTGTTGAAATGTAATTGACACTAGAAATATCAAAGAAAAATTAATAAATTAGTACAAAGAAAAATGAAAAATTCAGAAATAGAAAAAAATAGGTGTTATCGAAAAATCGGGAATATATCCCGAAGTGGGGCATTTTGGTCATTTAACACCTAGAGTTGCCTTTTGACCTCAATGTCCATTAAAAATAAATGATATTGCACTTAGGAAATGTTATGAAAAATTAAAATAGGATACAATGTGTGAATAGTAAAGAATTTAGCTAAATGTGCAAATAGTGGAACTTTAACTAATTAACCATTAAACTATTACCTAGTGCTCCACTAACTCCTAATTTGGGACAGCTATAGTCATTTGTAGACAGAAACCATCATCTTCAACCGTGAGAAATAACCAGCCGAGAGAAACTCCATTAAAGTCCACCATGGCCAAATGAGTTCCATCACCATGCACCATTGATTTAGCCATTGTTTCCACTTAGTTCCTTCATTAAACCTTGCATACTCAGCTTGGGGAAGACATTGGCAACAAAAAGAAGAAGTTTAGTGAGGTTTGAGCAAGCTACAAAAATAGGTAAGTGTCCAAAACCTCTCCCTTGCTTTAGTAAATCTTGTGTTTAGGTTGAGGTGAGTATTTTGGTGAAGAGAAATGAAGAAAACATTGAGAAATGAAATGGTCTATTTTCGGCAGCCATGAACATGTGTTGTGTTTGAATTTTTCTTACCTCTAATGGATGGAAATTAAGGTTGATTATCTCAAATGGAAGATGTAGTAAGTTAAAATCTAAGTATGTGCATGTAGTGCTTGAATTAAGGGTGTGAAATGGAACCTTAATGCCTTGACCAAACTGCCATGTTTGGCAGCCCATAATAGCATGAATTTGTGTGTGAATAAGAAGTTTGTTAATGAAATATGATAGTGTTAAATTATGGGCAGCATGTGTAAGTGATATTGAAGTATGAGTATGTTGAAGTATATGTGTAATATTGACATTGAGATATGTTGAATTTTGGTGGAAGTGAATGTTGAACTTAATGGTGAATTGTGTGCATTGAGCACTGGAATGTTCTGCCCAAAAATTGTTGCTAGAATTGTGTGCAATATATATATGAAAGTGTCATTGATTGAATATTGAAGTAATGCGGAGGAGAAGGAATATCAAATTGGAAGTGTATGTGTTTTGTGCAGGTTATGTATTGATGGCAGTACCTAAATTAGGTCATAAGCGCCAAATTGTAAACCCAATTGGTATGAAGCCAATCGGGGATGAAACTAGACACCAAATAGCCCAACTTTCATGTAGAAATATTGTCAAAATTCTGCCTAGAAACTGACCTTAAAAATGACCAAATCCAGAATAGCAACCTTGCAACCCTGATTTTTGACCATATGAACAGTAATCATTAGGATGACCATAACTCACTCAAACCAGGTCCAATTGACCTGAAATTTTTACCATGGATAGCTTATACATAGAGCTACAATTCTCATGAAGACACCAAAGCCCAAAAATGACCAGAACCAAGTCAAATAGCTTGCACAAGTTCGGGTACCAAAACTGCCAGAACTAAAAGTGACCTAAAATTGACCAAATTTTACACTAAAGGTGCAATCTGTCCAGCTTTAGTAAATTGACTATATCTTGGTCTATACAACTTCGAATGACCTGAAATTTCTCCCCGAATGCAATAAGACATAGAGCTACAATTTTTCTTCTTTGACCAGAAGCTAAACACCAAGAGAAATAGGACTTTGAGCTAGACCAATCTTGCACACCAAAAATTGAGAATTTGACATTTACATACAATGATGCTTGAAGCAATTTGGCAATGAATGCCAACTTATCAAAATGGTAAATTGCACTATATTGGCAGCATATTGAATTACAATATGTGACATGTTGATGCTAGAAATAACTTATCCATAGTACCTAAAGAGGTCAATATATGCATTGACTTATGAATTACATAATAGCTAGTAAACTCAAAAAAATTTTTGATGAATTAAACAATTAATTTATAATGTGCCCTAGTTTGCCTAGTTGACTAGTTTGGATAGGTTGGCATGCCAATAGGATTCTGACAGCTGTTCTATAAATGGCTTCATGCCATACTATGTTTTTACGGCTTATTATGCTGCACTGTGACTTTAATAGCCTACGGCTATACATATTGCGTATTTATTCTTGGCTTATCGCCAGATTGCCTATACAGCTTCTTAGCCACACTATTTGCACACCGGTAGGCACTTTGTGACCGATGGTGTGACGGCCCAAGGTACTAGGTACCCAGTGCCAGTATATCCGTTTATCCAATCCGATCAGTATATACCCAATGCCAGTAATTCAAGTACTATTAAATTCAAATAGCTAAATCCAGTCTACCGACATATAGCACCATCAAAAATTTGTAAAAACTTTATTTACTTTATTTTAGTGTATATTTCTTTATATTTGGCACCACTAAGCAAAATTGCTTAGCGCGTTGCTTTTGTAACGCGTAGGTATTGGAGACATAGCTGGAGAGCCCAGTAGACCTACGACCGGGTGACACATCAGATCTGCACAGGAGTCCAGAGTCATCTGCACTGCATTCCATATATGGTAGGACTTAGGATATCTCGTATTTTGTACTTTTGTTGTATATTTGAAATTCAGCCCTGTATTTTGTAATGTTGTGAAAGCTCTAAAGTTTGTAATATTTTATACATATTAAATAACATGGAGATTTTCTGGATATATTTAAATTATTATGGACTGTATTATGGAACTGTTTAATGACTGTAAAAGTCTATTGATTTTACTGAGAAATAGAGACTGTGAAATATTTGAGATTTTGATATTATCATATTAAACTGTTTTCAACAGGTTTGGAAGGACAATTTGTTCGAAATATAGACGGCACCTTGCCAAATTTTTATTACCAATCTTGAAACATTGATTTTATCAAAGTATAAAAATAGTATCAGCATAATATGAATATTACATAAATACTTCTTAAAATCAAATTGAGTTCAGGAAATGAAATAATCACAGACTAGGTGTTCCGGCACGCCGTGTAGCACGCCTTGCTCACCTATTCTGTAGACGAGTGAGGGGTGTTACATTTAGTGGTATCAGAGCACGGTTTAGGCATTTCTGGACCTAGATAGTTTGCATATCATGCATTGCATTGTAAGTGTTAAGATGGCTCTAATGCAGATCTTTTGATTTATTTTGTTATTTTGATCAGAATATGGACTCCACATCGCAGAGAGCGGTAGATGAGGAAGTGAAAAGTCATGCTCCATCTATGATTGAACCCGGAGACAAGAGGGAACCTACTCCACCAGTACTAGGTGCACCAGCCATATTTCAGCAAATGGCTGAGTTCTTTAGACAGATGGTAGGAGTTATGTCACCACCACTACCTCCACATCAAAAATCTCATATAGAGAGACTCAGGAAGTTCAGAGTAGTGAATTTTCTAGGCAAAAGGGAAAATGATTCTGTCACAGCTGAAAACTGGTTGGACAAAACTGGAAGAGTCTTCAAACAATTTCATTGTACACCATAGGAGAATTAGGAAGCTGTTGTATCACTACTACAAGATGATGCATACCAGTGGTGGGATACAGTAACTAGTGAGGTGCCACCAGAATAGATAACATGGGATTTCTTTCTCACCGAGTTCAGAAAGAAGTATGTGGGCAGTGTATACCTAGAAGAAAAGATAAGGGAGTTTATTACCCTACGCCAGAGACAACTGAAAGTGGCTGAATATGAAAGAGAATTTGTCAGACTGAGCCACTATGGGCGGGAAATAGTCCCTAATGAGGCAGAGAGATGCAAGAGATTTGAGGAAGGACTCAATGATAACATTAAAGTAATGATTACAGCCTTAGGGATTACAGAGTTTGACAAGTTAGTGGAAGCTGCACTGAAGGTTGAAAAAGTTAGAATGAATGAGCAGAACAGAAGGGACAGACAGCAGAAAAGAGGTTAGGGTCAGACCGGTACATCTTCTGCCCCTAGTAAGAAATTCAGAGGTTTGCCTACTCAGAGTTTCAGTAGAGCACCAAGTCAGGGTCAGTGACAGAGGCCCAAATCTTAGTTTGCACCAAGGAGAGGCCAGTCCACCCTTTCAATGGCTAGCTCTTCAGGGACAGGGTTCAGGGGACTAGCCCCAACAGTAACTATTGCTTGCCCACATTGCCAAAAATGGCATAAGGGTGAATGTTGGAGGGTGATAGGTGCTTGTTTACAGTGTGGGTTTACAGACCACCTAGTCCGAGATTGTCCTCACAGAACTGCTACATCCACTCCGGTATCAACTATTAGGCCTGACCCTCCAGCTCCAAAGGGTAAAAAGCCAGGTAAGGCTGAGGCAGCCGGTACTTTACAGATATATGTATCAGAATCTGTGGAGAGAGCAGAAGGTAGAAAACCAACCAGAGCCTATGCTATAAGGGCACAGGAGGAACAGGATGCTCCAGATGTCATCAAGGGTACGTTCCTCCTCTACAATACTTTTGTGCATGCATTAGTGGATCCTAGATCTACTTATTCATATAATTGTATCAAGCTGCCCGTATAAAAGGGAATACCAGTAGAGGAAAGTGACCAAGACATCCTGGTCACAAATCCACTAGGCCACAGTGTGGTAGTAAACAAGGTGTATAAGGGTTGTCCATTGAAGATTCAAGGGAAAGAGTTCTCAGTAGACTTAATCGAACTGCCTTTCCATGAGTTTGATGTGATTTTGGGAATGGACTGGTTATCCCATCATCAGGCAATAGTAGATTGTAAATTGAAGAGAATGTCTCTGAAAACTGCTGAGAACGAAGAAATAATAGTAGTGGGTGAAAGGACAGATTTTTGTCTAATGTCATCTCAGCTACAGTTACAAGGAGATGGTTGAGAAAAGGGTGTGAAGCCTATCTGGCGCACGTGGTTGACACTAGACAGGGTAAACTCAACTTGTCTGACATACCTGCAGTAAGGGATTTCTCTGAGGTATTTCCTGAGGAATTGCCTAGTTTACCACTAGAAAGGGAAGTTGAAATTGCTATTGAGATTATGCTGGGTACAGCTCCAATTTCAATTGCTCCATATAGGATGGCACCTGCTGAATTGAAAGCGTTAAAAATCCAGCCGCAAGAATTACTAGACAAGGTGTTCATATGCCCCAGTGAGTCATCGTGGGGAGCTCCGGTACTTTTTGTAAAGAAGAAAGATGGGACACTGAGGTTATGTGTTGACTACCGGCAGTTAAACAGAGTAACAATGAAGAACAAGTATCCATTGCCTGGAATTGATGATCTGTTTGATCAGTTGAAGGGAGCCAGTGTGTTTTCTAAGATTGATCTCAGATCAGGGTATCTGGTATGAGGCCAATGGGGGATTAAGGATGCAGATGTGCCTAAGACTGCATTTAGAACCCGGTATGGGCATTATGAATTCCTGGAAATGCCATTTGGATGAACAAACTCTCCAGCAGCATTCATGGACCTTATGAACTGTATCTTCCATCCATACTTAGATCGGTTCGTAGTGGTCTTCATTGATGACATCCTGGTGTATTCCAAGGATAAAGCAGAACTTGATGAGCATTTGAGAATTGTTCTCCAGACTCCAAAGGAGAAGAAATTGTATGCTAAATTGTCCAAATGTGAGTTCTGGTTGAATGAGATTGCATTCCTTGGACATGTAGTAAATCTTGTGTTTAGGTTGAGGTGAGTATTTTGGTGAAGAGAAATGAAGAAAACATTGAGAAATGAAATGGTCTATTTTCGGCAGCCATGAATATGTGTTGTATTCGAATTTTTCTTACCTCTAATGGATGGAAATTAAGGTTGATTAACTCAAATGGAAGATGTAGTAAGTTAAAATCTAAGTATGTGCATGTAGTGCTTGAATTAAGGGTGTGAAATAGAACCTTAATGCCTTGACCAAACTGCCATGTTTGGCAGCCCATAATAGCATGAATTTGTGTGTGAATATGAAGTTTGTTAATGAAATATGATAGTGTTAAATTATGGACAACATGTGTAAGTGATATTGAAGTATGAGTATGTTGAAGTATATGTGTAATATTGACATTGAGATATGTTGAATTTTGGTGGAAGTGAATATTGAACTTAATGGTGAATTGTGTGCATTGAGCACTTGAATGTTCTGCCCAAAAATTGTTACTGGAATTGTGTACAATATATATATATGGAAGTGTCATTGATTGAATATTGAAGTAATGAGGAGGAGAAGGAATATAAAATTGGAAGTGTATGTGTTTTGTGCAGGTTGTGTATTGATGGCAGTACCTAAATTAGGTCATAAGTGCCAAATTGTAAACCCAATTGGTATGAGGCCAATGGGGGATGAAACTAGACACCAAATAGGCCAACTTTCATGTAGAAATGTTGTCAAAATTCTTCCTAGAAACTGACCTTAAAAATAACCAAATCCAGAATAGCAACCTTGCAACCCAGATTTTTGATCATATGAACAGTAATCATTAGGATGACCATAACTCACTCAAAACAGGTCCAATTGACCTGAAAATTTTACCATGGATAGCTTATACATAGAGATACAATTCTCATGAAGACACCAAAGCCCAGAAATGACCAGAACCAAGTCAAATAGCTTGCACAAGTTTGGGTACCAAAACTGCCAGAACTAAAAGTGACCTAAAATTGACCAAATTTTGCACTAAAGGTGCAATCTGTCCAGCTTTAGTAAATTGACCATATCTTGGTCTATACAACTCAGAATGACCTGAAATTTTGCCCCGCGTGCAATAACACATAGAGCTACAATTTTTCTTCTTTGACTAGAAGCTAAAAACCAAGAGAAATAGGACTTTGAGCAAGACCAATCTAGCACACCAAAAATTGAGAATTTGACATTTACATACAATGATGCTTGAAGCAATTTGGCAATGAATGCCAACTTATCAAAATGGTAAATTGCACTATATTGGCAGCATATTGAATTACAATATGTGACATGTTGATGCTAGAAATAACTTATCCATAGTACCTAAAGAGGTCAACATATGCATTGACTTATGAATTACGTAATAGCTAGTAAACTCAAAAAAAATTTGATGAATTAAACAATTAATTTATAATGTGCCCTAGTTTGCCTAGTTGACTAGTTTGGATAGTTTGGCATGCCAATAGGTTTCTGACAGCTGTTCTATAAATGGCTTCATGCCATACTGTGTTTTTACGGCTTATTATGCCACACTGTGACTTTAATAGCCTACGGCTATACATATTGTGTATTTATTCTTGGCTTATTGCCAGATTGACTATACGGCTTCTTAGCCACACTATTTGCACACTAGGAGACACTTTGTGATCGATGGTGTGATAGCCTGAAGTACTAGGTACCCAGTGCCAGTATATCCGTTTATCCAGTCTGATCAGTATATAGGCTACACAGGCAGTAATTCAAGTACTATTAAATTCAAATAGCTAAATCCAGTCTACTAACACACAGCACCACCAAAATTTTGTAAACACTTTATTTACTTTATTTTAGTGTATATTTCTTTATATTTGGCACCACTAAGCAAAATTGCTTAGCGTGTTGCTTTTGTAACGCGTAGGTATTAGAGACACGGTGGGAGCCCAAGCAGACCTCTGACAAGGTGAGACATCAGATCTGCACAGGAGTCCAGAGTCATTTGCACTGTATTGCATATATGGTAGGACTTAGGATATCTTGTATTTTGTACTTTTGTTGTATATTTGAAATTCGACCCTATATTTTGTAATGTTATGAAAGCTCTAAAGTTTGTAATATTTTGTACATATTAAATAACATGGAGATTTTCTAGATATATTTAAATTATTATGGACTGTATTATGGAACTGTTTAATGACTGTAAAAGTCTATTGACTTTACTGAGAAATAGAGACTGTGAAATATTTGAGATTTTGATATTATCATATTAAACTGTTTTCAACAGGTTTGGAAGGACAGTTTGACCGAAATATAGACGGCACCTTGCCAAATTTTTATTACCAATCTTGAAACATGGATTTTATCAAAGTATGAAAATAGTATCAGCATAATATGAATATTACATAAAAGATTTCTTAAATTCAGATTGAGTTCAGGAAATGAAATAATCACGGACTAGGTGTTCCGGCATGCCGTGTAGCACGCCTTGCTCGGCTATTTTGTAAATGAGTGAGGGGTATTACAGTGTATTGATGCAAGAGGGGAAAGTGATTGCCTATGCTTCCAGGCAATTAAGGCCACATGAACAGAACTACCCTACTTATGACTTGGAGTTAGCAGCAATTATCTTCGCACTGAAGATATGGGGGCATTGTTTATATGGTGAAAGATGCTACATCTATACAGACCACAAGAGTCTAAAATATTTGCCAATCCAGAAGGAGCTCAATCTTAGACAGAAGTGATGGATTGAGTTCCTAAAGGACTATGATTGTGTGATAGATTATCATCCTGGGAAGGCAAATGTAGTTGCTGATGCCTTGAGTAGAAAATCCATCACAGCTTTAAGATCACTAAATGCTCGTCTGTTCTTAGCTCAAGATGGAGCTATTTTGGCTGAGTTACAAGTGAGGCCAAACCTGCTACAGCAGATACAAGATGGGCAGAAAGCAGATTAAAAGTTAATGGCTATTATGGGTAAAATTCCTGAAGGGAAAGAAACTGATTATGAGGTGAAAGCAGATCGATGTCTGTACTACAGAGGAAGAGTGTGTGTACCAGATGATGGGGAACTAAAGACTAGTATTCTAAAAGAAGCACATACTAGTGTTTATGCTATGCACCCGGGAAGCATAAAAATTTATAATGATCTGAAGCCTCATTATTGGTGGCCTGGTATGAAGAAGGATATAGCTGACTATGTGACTAAGTGTTTGACATGTTAGCAAGTTAAAGCAGAACATCAAGTTCCATCAGGATTGCTACAGCCTATAAGCATACCTGAATGGAAATGGGACCGGGTCACTATGGATTTTGTTAGTGGTCTACCTCTCACCCAAAAGAAGCATGACGCAGTATGGGTGATAGTGGATAGATTGACGAAGTCAACCCATTTTCTGCCAGTTAGGACTGACTATTCACTGGAGAAGCTAGCAGAATTGTATATCAGTGAGATTGTTAGACTACATGGAATCCCACTTTCCATCATATCTGATCGAGACCCAAGGTTTACATCGAGATTCTGGAAAAAGTTACAAGAAGCCTTGGGCACACAACTCCGCTATAGCACGACTTTTCATCCTCAGACGGATGGACAGTCGGAACGAGTAATCCAGGTAAACCTAAAAAATAATTGAATTTTCACAATTAATAAATTGAAATGATAGTAAGAATGTGAATTATGTGATAGATCCTGGAGGATATGCTGAGGAGTTGTGTCATTGAGTTTGAGGGGAGTTGGGATAGATACCTCCCACTAGCAGAATTTGCATATAACAATAGCTATCAAGCTAGCATTCAAATGGCCCTGTATGAAGCACTGTATGGGAGGAAGTGTAGAACCCCAATATGTTGGACTGAATTGGGCGAAGATAAGCTGGTAGGACCAGACTTGGTGAAACAGACTGAGGAGAAAGTGAAGATAATCAAAGCTAATTTGAAGGTTGCCTCAGATAGACAAAAATCTTATGCCGACTTAAAGAGAAAAGAGATAGAGTATGCAATTAGCGACAAAGTGTTTCTCAAAGTCTCACCATGGAAGAAAGTACTGAGGTTTGGAAGAAAGGGTAAGTTAAGCCCTAGGTTCATTGGCCCATATGAAGTCATTGAACGTGTGGGACCAGTGGCCTATTGGCTAGCTTTACCACCAGAACTGGATAAGATCCATAAAGTATTCCACGTGTCTATGTTAAGAAGATACCGCTCAGACCCTTCACATGTCATCTCCATGGAAGAGATTGAAATCCAACCGGACTTAACATATGCACAAGAACCTATACAGATATTGGCTCGGGAAATAAAAGAATTGAGGAATAAGCAGATTCCACTGGTGAAAGTGCTTTGGAGGCACCACAACACCGAGGAGGCAACTTGGGAAAGTAAAGAGATGATGAGGCAATAGTTCCCTCAACTGTTTGCATCAGGTAAATTTCGAGAACAAAATTTTTGTTAGAGGGGAAGAGTTGTAACATCCTCACTTTAGCTAGTCCGTACAGTCTACTGTTCCAATGACCAATGTCGGTCCAGACAGCTAGAATGTTTGAAATTATAATTAGGCTAGAGTGGGGAGTTATTAAGAAACCAAATAACGCTTATAAAAATCAAGAAAAATTTTTAGGAATGAAATGCACTAAGGTTAAACGAGCCGAAACCCCAGTGATGAGTAACCCGAAAGGGAAGTGATGGTGAAGGCTGTTAGCAACCCTAGACCCTGGGAAAACTTCATGAAATAATTTTTGGGACCTCAGGGAAGGATTATTGGGGTTCCCTTGACAATAGAATGTTAAGAAAACACAAGGAAAATTTAATCAATCGGTACACACAATTTTGGCTCGTTAAGCCAAACGGAGGGCATTTTGGTCATTTCGTCTTCAGAGATGATTTTTGGCCAACTTGTCCAATTAAATAAATAATTTATATGACATAAAATGTGAATAAATATTGTTAAAAATTTATTTGGAATTAAATAGGTAAGAAAAGGATGGAAAATGAGAGAAATTGGACTTATGACATCATAATGATGTCATTATAATCCTCCCACCCAATCAAATGTTGACACATGGCACAAATTTATTTAAAAAGACTTAATGGGTAGAAAAAGGAGAGAAAAAAATCAAAAGCTTCTTCTTTCTTCTTCAAGCCGAAACCCTCTCTCCCATTGTCCACCATTATCAAGCTTCCCAAAGCTTGATTTCTTTGGTTTTCCACCCATTAAAGCCTAAGTTCCCAACACAAAAACTTGTTCTTTCATCTTGGTGAATCTTTTGGGAGCAAAAAGAAGTGTAAAGGAAGAACTCTCGCAAGTTTGAATTTCACTCCATTAGAGGTTAGTGACTAAACTTGATTTTTATCTTTCAATTCATGTTGAAGGAGTGGTATTTGATGCAAATTTACAAGAAAATTGAGTAAACATCATGTGTATGTCTTGCTTAAAATTCCAGCAGCCTTGAACTTGGTTGAGTTTTGAAGATTTCTTAGAATTAAAATAATATTGTGGCTGCCCTTAACGCTAATATATTGATTAGGAAGGTGAAGTGCAAGTAATGCAACAATCTAGAATGGTGGAGCTAGGATTTTGGACCCAAATTGAGACTTTGTTCATGTATTTGGTGAAAGAGAGTTTTAATGGTCAATTACTAACCATTGGGCTATCTGTCAATAAGAAATGAAGCGGTTGGTTTAATGGGAATTGAAGTTGGTGTGGCTGCCCTTAGTGACCTACAGGACTGGGCATGAGTCCAGCAGGTTTGGGCAGCAATAACTGGAGTTGTAGAGGTTCAATTGGTGCAAGGCCGATTGGACATGAAACTAGACACATAATGGCACAACTTTAGTGAAGAAACCATGTCCAGAAAACTAAACCAAGTTGACCTAAAGATTGTCCTAATTTGGGTGACCTGCATTCTGCCTGAGCAAAATGACCAAATGAACAGTATTTATTCATTTGGTCATAACTCAGTGTAGAAAGGTCCAATTGACCTGAACTTTTACCAAAAAAATAGCTAAGACATAGACCTACAACTTTCATGAAGAAACCTAACCCAAAATTTGACCATAACATGTTCAAAAGGTGACCTGCAGTCACTGCACAAAACATTGTAGATTTGGTTAGTCCAGAAAATCTGGGAAGTTGGCAATCCGGCCAGTCATGGTATTTAGGCCATAACTTGAGCTACAAAACTCCAAATGGAGTGATTCCAAAAAAGAAATGTAACTAGACACAATAAGGAACAACTTTTATGTTGACAACTTTGCTAAATTCTCACTGCAAAAATGACTAATGGAACAACAAATACAAGGCTTAAAATCTAAAAATTTTGAACAACTAACATTAAGCTTAGAAATGGTATTGGCAACCAATACCAACAATTTTAGAATGCAAAATGTGGTATGTTGGGAATATTAAAACCAATGCACCTATTGTCCATGCAAAAGTCAACATTTTTGTTGACTAATGAAATAAATAGTAACACCCAAACTTGAATTTCAAGAATTGTATAATTTAATAGTGTAACATGACCTAGTACACCTAGCAAGATTGGTTTGGATAGGTTGGCATGCCAATAGGGTTCTGTTAGCAGTTGTAGGGAGTGTGGGCGTGAGACGAAATATCATCCATTGGAATTATATAAAATGCACCAGGTAATGCCCAGGAAAGATGGTGGAGTCACAATGGTCTCACTTAAATACCACCTCCTTAGACAGCATTTCCTAGACATGCACTTCATACAATCCTAATAGAATCAAACCACTGGTAAGTACCGTCTTCTCATAACACTACCACGGTACTAAGGATTTATGCCATGAAGGCATAGATAGACAGGAGTCGCCACCCAGGTAATAACCGGGACATATTCAGTGTTTCTTCCGAGGGTCATGGATGGCAACTTACTCCTTGCAGAGTTTCCACAACCATCATTACCATAGCCCAATGTCTAGGTTCGGGATAGTGGGTACGTAAGGGGAAGGTGTTAGGCACCCCTTACGCCTGGTCTAACCTCGTTGATTCGAGTGCCAGTCCTCTACTAATGTTTCTAGAAGTCTTGTTTATTATTCCTTTATTAAACTTCATCCTAAAAAATGCAATTCTAATCCTACACACGCAAGTAATTCACAAAAGGATTGTTGTTTACACACAATTTTTATGCACAAGTAATTCCTATCGGTTACAAATTATTTAAATGATATTTACCAGATGACTAAAATTAATTTATTATTGAGAATTTAATTTACAAACAAATTCAATTTTAAATAACCCTATGTTTCTATTTAACCTAATTAATTAATTTTCACAAAGTTACCCTAAGGATAATTGAACTAAGTTAATTATGTACATGTGTAATTTATTCTAATATCATATAAGTCCCAAACAATCACAACCTAATAAAGATTTCTAACATGCAAATTTATTTTACAATTACGAAGTATTAAATTAAATTTATTTACATGCCAATGTTAGTTTAATTTGCAAACAAGATTAATTTTAATTTACAAAGTATTTATTTAAATTAATTACATGCAAAAATCAGTTAAATTAAAAACAAAGTTAATTTTAATTTACCAAATAAAAGTTCTATTATTACTACAATTTTATGCCAATGGTTATTCGAGAAGTTTAGAGCTACTTACCTGTTGGTAAATGCAGTTGCCATTGGGGCAAGCTACCCTTAAAAAAGGGTCTTCTCTTCTAATACGGCAATGATATCCCTGGCTTACTCCCATTTAGCTCCATATAAGCTCCACGCAAATGCCCTCTTTGGTACTTACCTTAGGGCTACTTACCAATTTTATTTGTAATAAAAAATAAAGAAACTAAAGAAAATAAAAGAAATAAAGAAAATATTAATAACAATTTACATTAGATTCTAACTCTAGTCTCCTAAAGGGTTAAGATTCCTAATTAGTTACAACTACCTAATGGGTCTTCTAACATGATCCAAACACTTCATAACACTTCTTGAATTAAAAGAACACAGAAAAATATATCAAATATCAATTAAAACCCAAGAAAATACAAGAACATGCATAAATATACAATTTCTAAATTCTGGCAAATTAACAGTAGCAAGAAATCCGATTTTTTAAAAATAGTTATACTTGCCTAAAAATCATAAAAAAATTACAGAAGACAGCCTATATATTATACAAGATCATAAAATTTATAAATCAAATAAAACCCTAGCCAAATGGTCTACATAAATCGTAACTTTTCTAAGTGACAGAATCGTACTACTTTTTTGTAAAATTCATAACTCATTAACCACAATAGATATGAATGAAAAGCCAATTGGAAAAGATTCATAAGATTCTGAAGTTAATTTTAGACACTAGATTTGCAAAAAAATATTAAGGAACAAGGGAGATATGGGCTCCACAAGTCGGATATCCTGCAAATCAGAATTTACAGGAACCCTAAATTCAAACAGCCATATCTTGCAAAATATTAAAGCTTTTTTAGTGATTCTTGAGCCTAAAATTAATGGAATTTCGTTAGAATATGAATAGAATTTTTACAAATTTTTTACAGATTCAGTAAATAAAGAAAAATAATAAAAATACGAGAGACAGAAACTAAACATGTGCAGAGTTGTGTATTCCCTCAAATTAAACATGATTACATAATCTATATAAACATATAAAATAAATTGAAGACAAAGAGCATAGAATTAAAATATTGTGTGGCATAGATCTTGAAAAGAAAACAATAAAAACTGACCTTCCAGAAATCTTGTATGAAAATCTTCTTGAAGAAAAGAAAAAAATAAGGAAGAACTCAAAGAGTCTTAAATATCTCTAAATTTCTTATAGCTCTGAATTTTCTCTTCCTCTTTCCTCCCATCATCCCCTTTTTTTTCCTCCTTTTCTTATTCTTTTTTTATCAGTGGGGGTATTTATAGGGTTTTGGGAGAGAGGTGTGATAGGGTTTGGAGTCCTAACGTGATAAAGTTCAGATAAATTAAACAACTACGATTGTAGAATTCAAATAAGACCGGGATATGGGTGAGGTGTTTCAACCAATAGGAAGACAGGAAAAAATAGAAGGCACCAATAGGGAGTGAGGAAGAGGTGTGGTAGGGTTTGGAGTCCTAGTGTGATAAAGTTTAGATGACTTAAACAACTACGATTGCAGAATTCGAATAAGACTGGGATATGGGTGAGGTGTTTCAACCAATAGGGAGACAGGAAAAAATGGAAGGCACCAATAAGGAGTGAGGAAGAGAGTGGGGCCAAGGAGGAGAGAGATATTTTATTATTTTAATTTTTAGAAAATAATTAAATGGGTCCTATTTAAAATTCCTAACTAGGCTTTCTTAGGCCCATGGAGCCCAATTAAACTTAATTAGATCCATTTAAGAACTACCCATATTAAATTTAAACAAAATAAAATTTTATTTAAATTTAATTAAATTAATTTCCCCAAAACTTTATTTTTTTTTATTTTTTTCAAGATCATGCCACGGAATTAATAATTCAGCTCCATACCTCCAATTACATCTTACAGTCATATAATTTTTTCATCATCGGGTTTCCCATGGCCTCAATGCACATACTCATCACAAAATAAGTGTCTACAGCAGTACTGCATATGGCTTCATGTCATTCTGTGTTTTATGGCCTCACGTGCCATTCTGTAATAAAATAGCCTTTGGCTATGTTGATTGAGTTATTATACTTGGGTTTTATCCCTGATAATTATTACAGCTTATTAGCTGTTCTGTTGCACACCGGGAGACACAATGTGACCGATGGTGTGATGGTCCGAGGTACTTAGTACCCAATGCCAGTTTACACGTTTATCCAGTCCAGTCGACTAGTAGGGGTTACTCGGGCAATGATAATGAATCTTACAAAATTTTAATCGAATAATACTGCAATAAATGTCAAAAATTAAGTTTACCAAAAATGTAAACATACATTCTGCATATTTACTTTATTTTAGTTATGTTATTTTATATTGTCACCACTAAACATAATTGCTTAGCGCGTTGCTTTTGCTATGCACAGGTACTGGAGACATAGCTGGGGAGTCCAGCAGACCTCATACTGGGTGAGCTTTCAGATTCGCACACGAAGTCTAGAGTCACCTCACATTTGCAGTGCATTGGTAAGACATTAGGCTACTTTTGGACTTTTGTATTTTGTAAACTTTTGTAATGTATATTATAAACTCATGTAATTATGCTTTTGATGTAATTATTTATGAACTATGTTCAGTAATAAATTTGAGTATCTTTTATTGAATTGAGTATGATATGAAGTGAATTAAATTTTGAGATATTGAAGTCAATTGAGAAATTGTTGAAAATATGTTGGTGGTTGACTGAGATTGAAATTATGATTATATTGAAAGTGTTTTTAACAGATTCAGAAGAACTATTTTTCCAAATTACAGTTGGCACTCTGCCGGATTTTCTATAAAAATTGCAGAAAAATTCAGATTTATCAAAAATTGTAAATAAATGAACAAAAAGGGATAAATTGTAATGGAAATATGAATTGGTGCTCTGGCACACTGAGTGGCATATGTTGCTTAGCTACACTGTAGACGGGTAGGGGGTGTCACAGGCACGACATGTTCCTGTAGCATATCTAATGAATTACCGAACTACACTTACTGATAACCCATTAGTTATGCTACAAGGAATTTTAAACAAATCATAACTTTTTATCTTATCAATTCTTTTGCAAAAAACTACATGGGAATAGTTAAAATTCAATGTAAACATTCATTGGAAATAATGATGGACTAAATTTTGCAAAGGTTACATTTCCATAAGTCTCAACATAAAATACAAATAATTACAAACTCAAAATACTTTAGTAATGCAGTACTTTTTAATACAAGCTGCTCAATGTCCGTACATCCATACATAAAGGTACAAAATACATCCAAAGGAATCACAAGGGTATACCTAACGTAAATGCCCACAATCAATACCAAAATGCTACTTCCAAGTCTCTCACTCGCCAACGTTCTCCTTTCCCTTACCTGCGATAGCATAAAGAAGCTATCGCTGAGTATATCACTCAGTGGTGCACGACTAATAACTTTAAAACTTAAGGTAAAACACAATTTGTCAAAGCATAGTAAATCACATTTTTCTTAAGCATGAAAGCTTCACAATAGTTCTAAGTCCATAAGAGCCATTTATTGGAATAACATTGCAATTGAGAAATCACACTTCATAAATCATAATTCATAAAGAATTAGTGTTGCCAACATCAACACACAGTTCAGGCCATAACACAAAATTTTACGATCAGTGTCGTGTTGTACACCACGGCAAAGCAATCTCAACCTCCCTAACAGTTATTAATAAGGTAAGGACTAGCTAGCTAATGAGTACTCATGTAGTCTTACCCCACTAGCCATTATTAATGGGAGACATAATCATATCAAATATCAAACCCCAAATGGCCATTACTACTGGGGAGTTCCGAAGGGACTGTCATGCTAACTGTGGTTTCAAAACAACTTTCAAGAGTTTCTAAATCAATAATCACGTTTGCAAAACAATAACATATTCAAATCATCATAAAACCCATAAAAGGGGTGGCAACACACAAATTTCTCAAATGCAAGAGAAAAACCAGACCTCATTCAAAATAAACTCATTTCAAATCAAACTCATTCAAATAAACTCATTCAAATCAATTTACGAAGTTAAAACAAAGAAAAAGGTTAGTTGTGCATAAACCTTCAAAAATTCTCCTTCCTTGTTACCTACTTCTCCTTGTCCGTTCCAACTTCTTTTTCTACTGAAAATAAAAAAATAGAATACCTTAATACTAATCTCAATTGCTGCCAAAAACTCATTATATGAATGTCTAATGCATCCCAAGTTAGCTTTGTAAATTTTAGAAAATTTTGGTTTTGGACAACTTGGTGCCCCAATCTTTGAACCCAATTTTTACCTAGTTTCGATCATAATTTGGTGATGTGTTCTTCATTCTAGGTCTTAAATTTATTTTTCTTTTTGAATCGCCTAATTTGGAGTTGTGTAGCTCAAGTTATGCCTAAAACACGATTACTATTCACGTCACTTTTCATGCTGTAGATTCAATTCTGGCAGATTTATCGATCTAATTTTGTTCAGCAATTTAAGTTAAGTCCATAATTTGGTCTAATGTTATTCATATGAAATGTTCTACTATGTCTTAGGTTTCCATCGGTTCAAGAATCACCTAAATCGGAGTTTTCTAGAGAGAGTTATGGCCATGCAAAGTTTACTGTTCATATGGTCAAATTCTGCAGGTTCCAGAATTCTGCAGATTCGGTGATTCAAATTTACTTAGCAGTTTGATTGGGTTAAGTCCATAATTTGGCCTCAAGTTCTTAATATGAAATGTTCTACTATGTTTTAAGTTTCTATCAGTTCAAGAATCACCTAAACTAGATAGAGTTATGGCCATACAAAGTTTACTGTTCATATGATCAAATTCTGCAAGTTCTAGAATTTTGTCTCTAAGTTCAAGGCTCATTTCGGATAGCTTAAGACCATTTTCGAGGCAGGGTATCTTCACGAAAATTCTAGCCCTATGTCTTAAGTTTCGTTTCCAATTGGTTTCACACCAATTGGGGTTGTGTAGCTTAAGTTATGGGCTTCCAAACACACTGAATTCAGTGTACAAAATTCTGCCCTAAGTTCAATTTTTCATTTCTTCAATTACATCCATTAACCAACCTCAATTCACATTTAATTCACCCAAAATGACTATAATTTAGCATTGACACATCAATGGCACTTCCTAGCACAAAACCCACAATTTTCAAACACCAAAGTTTGCAATTTCCCCTAATCCTATCATTTCATTGCTTCCATTCATCAACCCAATGTCAATTCAAACTAAATAAACCTCAAATGATCATAATTTAACACTACACACACCAATTTCACTCTCTAGCACCAAAAGCCAATTTTCCCATGAACCCTAATCTCCCATTATTAAATTTATACACATTTCATGCAATTTCTTTACTCTAATCATGCACACTACTTCAACTAAGCTTGATTTCATCATCATTTTTACTAAAATACATCAAACCCTAATTTTTCATCATCATTTCCTTTTAATTTCTCATGAAATTTCATCATAAGTTAACTTTATTCAAGGCTTATACAACTAATCTAACATGAAAAGAAACTTACCTCAAGTGATTTCTTTCCAACTTCAATTTTTCTTCCAATTTATTTTGCTCTACTTGCTCCAATGCCTCAATCAAAGTTCTCTTTGATCTTTTCTTTTAGTGGTTTATGGGATTTATGAAGGGAATTGAAGTGAATCAAGACTTGGAAGGGAAAACAATGTGTTAGTAGTATGCCCTAGAGCATATCATTTAGTATGTATCTTGTATATATTTTATTAATAAAAAGGCATTTCCACTTTTCCGTTTACATAATATATTTATGTGTAATAGAAAAGGTCCATTGATATTTTGTTAGAAATATTATTCTTAAGTTGTTAAGAATATGAGTGACAATATTTCTAACACAAAGTATCATAAATAGGTTCACAATCAAGGATACTTCATAATAAGGACATGACTTATCCAGAAAGATTGTATTCATGTTTGTTCCCAAGTTATTTATATGAGATATAAATAAGATGGAATGGTGAGTCTCATGCCATATAACATACATGATAGGCACTTATACATGATAAGTAGGTGACACTTATGACAAGCACATGGAGTTTACTCTTGTCAATGTTTTGTCATAAATCATATCGCATATAATCTTTAGACTGAGATATATCTTGTATATAGGTAGTTTGAGTTTGATCTGCTTTCATACTTGTACTGTATGGGTATATGGGCATCTGTTGGCTCCTACTAGTTATATATGGAGGTAGGTGTTGATCAAGATGGAATCTTCCTCTAAGTAAATAGAGTTAAAATCCTATGTTCATTTAATTGTTCTTGATGTTTCAAGTTCTGGCAGACAGATAGATTTATTGAAAAGAGTTTATGAGAAAAATCTTTTAATCAAGAACTGGAATTAAAAGAGAACATAATATTCATAGCAAATGGAGTTTGACATAAACCATGACTCGAGTTGGGATTTTGTAAGAGATTCTAGTGCATGGTAACATATGATTATAGGTTCATTTAAGGTAAATCTTATTACTAATTGGGTGGCCATGGCATGCTATGCTAGGTGTTAACCATGGTCTATGAGGTTCATAAAATGATTTAGAGAAATCATTTATGGTAAGAAAGAGTTCTGATGATATTAAGAGTTGATATCATGTCTCATTGCCAATTAGTGATGAGCCTAGTAAGTCACACACATGCACAAGTTATCACCTATTTAAATATGATTTAATTAATTAATTAAAGAGTTTAATTGATTAATTAAATAGATTTGGTTTGCAATTAAATTGCAAAGTCCCTAGCATGACTTGAAACCAAATCTAGATTATTGGATGTGTAGTATAAATTAAATTTATATTTAAAGTGTTTAAATATGAATTTAATTGATGAGAAATTAATTAATAGAGATTAATTAGTTAATTTATATTTGATATAAATTAATTAGAAGAAGAAAATAATTATTTTGGGTTAAGAACTCAAAATTAAGACACAGGGGCATTTTGGTCATTTTGCAATGTGACACGTGGCACCATGAGATGGTGACACATGGCATAACACATAAGCTTGCCAAATATTTTAATCATGTAAGATGATTAAAATCAAGATTAAATATAGGTTTGACACTTGACACAATGTGATTGGGTCACTTAAACCTAGAGCTAATCAAAAGGTGACATGTGGCTAGGGTTTAATGTGTTAACCTAGCTATTTAAGTGGGGTTATGAAAGAAAACATAACCAGCAGCCTCTCCTCTCATATGTCACGCCACTTTGAGCCTCTCCAGCTATTTCTCTTCATCTCTCATCAATTCAAAGAGATTAGCCATCAATCTCTTGAATTAAGAACACTAGAAATTGTTTCTAGTGTCCTGTTTGCATCTCTAATCTCTTAAAAGGCAGAACTTGAATTTCTAATTAATAGAAAAGGCTTTAGAAGCTGTTCAAGGGCTGCCATAGGTGTTCTTGGTGTGGACAAGCTAGAGGGACAACATCTGGTGTCCTGAAGACGAATCTCAAAGTCAAGAGGTTAGTGTAATCGTTCTTGATTTAATCTAGGGTTCTAAAATTAATCTGATTAATTTTAAAATCTTAAATGGCAAATACAGATCCAAAAACATATTAAAAGAGTTTTAATATGTTGTTTATCATTGAAATCAAATAGATAAAAATAAATCTTGCATGGTGCTTGTGACCCTAGGTGAAAATTTTTGAATTCAATGGTATAATCTTGTGTTTTTCACGCTTCCGTTCCTTCAATTGGTATCAGAGCCACTATATTTGCTATTTAGATTGTTGATTATATAATTAATTGTGTGTTTGATCATGAGATCAAGAGATTCATTGCTGGTTGGATCATGAGGTGTGGCGGCACACATGGTGGAGCCACCATTGGTGGCGGCAACAATGGTTACATGGGTGGTTCAAGGTTTGGCTTTTAATTCTGCAATTGTTGTATGATCTAAGGCCTATTCTTTGACTAATTAAAGTGTTTAATTAGTTGTTTTAATCACACAATTAAATTATGATTCAAATCAGAATTTTAAAAATTGTTTGAATGTGATTCAAATCTGAATTTTAAAAGTTGTTTGAATGTGATTCAAATCTGAATTTTTAAAGTTGTTTGAATCATATTTAAATCTGATTTTTTAAAATTGATTCAATAAAATTCAGATCTGATTTTTTAAAAAATATTTGAATGTGATTCAAATCTGATTTTTTAAAAAAATGTTTGAATGTGATTCAAATCTGAATTTTTAAATTTGTTTGAATGAGATTCAAATCTAAATTTTTAAATTTATTTGAATCATATTCAAATCTGGAATTTTAAGTTGAATATGAGATATTCAATTTAATTTAAGAATGTATGTTTTATTTAATTGTTAAATAGTGATATGCATGATGGATGATCATGGACTATAAAAGACCAATGTGATTGGATTTATTTCTTTTATGTTTCTTTGGGATTGTAAATTAATTAATTTATTTTAATTTATTTTGGGCATGTATTATTAAGTTTGTAATATTTTTGGGTTGTAATTTCATTTATTTAAGTTCTTGTAAATTCGCCTTGGTATGCCAAGGATTACTATGTAATATTAGATTGCAAGAAGTTCAAGGAGGTCAAGAGCATTGGTGGGACCAGTGGGAGGAATTCAATATCAAGTGTTGATTATGTACTCCTTCAGCAACTCTTGTAAAATGAATGAATGAAATGCACCTAGGAATGCCCTGATTCAATTCTTGGTGGCTCATTGAATCCCTTAGAAAGTCCATGATCATACCATATTTACTGCTTATCCATGAATGCATGAGATGTATGGGAATGTATGCAATTATATGATATATGCATGCTAAATGGATAATGTGCAAAGTGAGACCTTAATAGTAATTAGGATGGCTATAAAATCTTCCAAACAAATGATTAAGTTGGAAATGCTATAATTAAAGTAATTATAACATAAGCCCTCCATTGGGGCAATTATTTTAAGAAATTTTAAATAGTTGCATGAGATGCAATTAATTTAAGAGATTTTCTTAAGAATAATTGTTAAGCATGAGATGTTGTAAATATGTAAATGGTTTGGTGGCCAATATTGGATGTACGAGGACATTAAAATTATTTGCATAATTATCGCTCAATGGGATCAACTTAACTAATGCAAGATAAGTCAATATTGGATGTACGAGATTTTGAGCATTAGGGGCTAGTAAAGTTGAACCTCACATGAGATGTGATGGGCAAGGAGTTGCTCACTTATAGTTTATTGTAATTTCAATAATGGATGTACCGAGGATGATCAATAGAATTATAAGAATTCAATCACCCACTAGAAATCCATCCAACTAGGATTTTACTCTGGAAGTGTAGGATTCGCTAAGTTAGTGGGAGGACCAATTTGATTAAAAGACCATAATCATTTTGGTTAATTACATGATACATTTACTAATTAATCTGGTTATTTCGCAATTAATTTTCGATAAAAATGAGCACAAAACAACCACCACCATCCAATATCCTTGCAAGCATACTTGATCACAACAGTTGGACCTAATCGATTGGCTAAGAAATTTGAAACTTGTCTGAACCTTGAACATATAGGATATGTTCTATATTCAAATGTTCTGGTCCCTTACCTCCAGAGGCCACACAAGAGGAACATGATACTTTGGACAAGTGGAAGGAGCATGATATGAGAGCTAAGTGTTACATGCTTGCTTCCATGAGTAATGAGTTCTGAAGCAACATGAGAACATGCAGTGCTAGTGAGATCCTCCTTCACCTACAAGAGTTGTATGGTGAGCACAGTAGGAATGCTAGGTATGAGATATCTAAACAGTTATTCCGTATGAGGATGTCGAGGGATGTAATGTTGGGGATCATGTCCACAAGATGATTCGGTGATTGAGCGGTTGGAACATCTTGACTTCAACATGGATTTCCAACTACAGGATTTGATCCTTGATCCCTTCCCGAGTCTTTTGGGAATTTTGTGACAAATTTCCATATGACTAAACAGAATGCACCTTAGCCGGTTTACTCAACATCTGGTTATTGCCCAAAAGAATATGCCAGGCAATAAAGGAAAAGAGGTAGCTTTGGTTGCATTTTCTTCTGCTGGAAAGTCCAACAAGAAGAAGGGCAATAAGAAAAAGAAACCTCAAATTCCTGGTCCTTCCAAGAAAATAGCTAAATAGAAAAGGAAGACTAAAGCTGATAAAGGCAAAGGAAAGTGTCTCCACTGCCAATAGGAAAGTGTTTCCATTGCCAGTAAGAAAGTGTTTCCACTGGCCAGAGTATAGCAATCTAAATGAATGCAATGCCATGGTGAAAACCAACTCAAGTTCAAAATATATTTGGCACTTAAGGTTATGTCATGTTGCGTAAGATAGGATTGCAAAACCGAGAAAATGGGGATTCTATCCTCATTGGGCTCTGAGCCTACTCCAACTTGTGAATCTTGCCTTCAAGGCAAAATGACTAGAACACCCTTTGTTGGACAAGGGCTAAGAGCTGAAAATATTTTGGAACTAATACATAGTGATGTATGTGGTCCGTTTAAAGAAATGGCTAGAGGGGGCTTTCATTATTTTATTACCTTTACTGATGATAAATCAAGGTTTGGGTATTTGTATTTGATGAAATACAAACATGAATCCTTTGAAAAGTTTAAAGAATTTAAATCTGAAGTAGAAAATCAAACAGGAAAGAGTATTAAAGCTCTTCGATCAGATCGTGGAGGTGAATATTTGAGTACTGAATTTGATGAATACTTGAGAGAGCATGGCATTATTTCTCATCGACTCCTCCAGAACGCCAAATGGTGTATCCGAAGGAGAAATCGTACCCTATTGGATATGGTACGTAGTATGATGAGCTATACTGATATGCCAATCTCCTTTTGGGGATTTGCATTAGAATCAGCTTTATATATTTTGAATAGGATTCCATCAAAATCAGTTTCTTCCACACCTTATGAGATATGGCATGGAAGAAAACCAAGTCTTAAGCATGTTAAGATTTCGGGTTATCCAACTTATATCAAAAAGTGAACAACGATAAATTGGAGACCGGATCGTAAAAGGTCGATTTGTTGGATATCCAAAAGATAGTTTTGGATATTATTTTTATTTGCCTACTTCACAAAAGGTTGTGATAAGTAGAGATGCCACATTTCTTGAACAACAGTTTGTTCAAGAAGGAGGCAAAGGAAGGCAAATAGAGTTAGAATTGGAGAATTCTGACCAACCATCGGATGGATATAGATCAATCTAGTCAACCTATACCCATTGATGAAACATCTACAGTTGTTCCTCGTAGAACAACCAGGGTATCTCACCCACCAGTGAGATATGGTTTTCTTCATGAAGAAGAACAAGAGTTGTCTACTCATGAAGAAGTAGATCATGGAGATGATCCACTTACCTATGAAGAAGCTATATCAGATATAGACTCTTCAAAATGGATTGATGCTATGAAATCCGAGATTGATTCCATGTATAAGAATCAAGTTTGGGATCTTGTTGACCCACCTAAAGGTATTATACCTATAGGGAACAAATGGGTTTTCAAGAAGAAAATTGGTTACGATGGAAAGGTAGAGACCTATAAGGCAAGGCTAGTAGCGAAAGGGTTTCGCCAAAGGCAAGGAATAGACTATGAGGAGACTTTCTGCTTTGCCATGCTTAAATCAATTAGGATTTTATTAGCAATAGTGCATACTATGATTATGAGATTTGGCGGATGGATGTCAAAATTTTCTCAATGGATACATTGAAGAAAACATTTTCATGGAACAACCAAAGTGATTTGAATCCCAAGATGGTTCCAAGGTATGCAAGCTAAAGTGATCCATTTATGGGTTGAAACAAGTTTCGAGGAGTTGGAACATCCGTTTTGATGAAGCCATTAAATCTTTTGGTTTTATCAAAAATGAGGATGAGCCATGTGTATATAAGAAGGTTAGTGACAGCTATCACTTTCCTTGTCTTATATGTGGATGACATCGTTGATGGGTAATGATACGTATGTTGGCGACTATAAAGGTATGGTTGTCAAATACATTCTCCATGAAAGACTTAGGGAGGCAACCTATATTCTTGGGATTCGCATCTATAGAGATAGAGCGAAAGAATAATTGGTTTATCCCAAAGTCTATACTTGGAAAAGGTGTTAAAGAGGTTTAACATGCTTGATTCCAAGAGAGGATTGTTACCAGTGAGACATGGTATCCACCTTTCTAAAGAGATGTCTCCAAAGACACTGAAGAAAGAGATAAGATGGCCAGGATTCCATATGCTTGGCTATTGGAAGTTTAATGTATGCAATGTTGTGTACTAGGCCTGATATCGCATATGTTATTAGTTTGACTAGCGGTATCAATCCAATCCAGTTTGGAACGGATAGTCACAAGAATATTCTTAAGTACTTAAGAAGAACTAAGGATTTATTCTTGATTTATGGAGGTGGAGACTTGCAATTGGATGGTTATACCGATTACGATTTCCAATCGGATATCGATGATAGAAAGTCTACCTCTGATATGTGTTCATTTGTAATGGAGGTGCGATCGGTTGGAAGAGTTCCAAAGCGAGCACATTCCACTCGAGGTGAGTATATTGTCGCATCGATGTCGCAAAAGAAGTCTTTGGATGAAGAAGTTCGTGATGAACTTACAGTAGTTCCTTCCATTGAGTCGCCATTACTGTGACAACAATGGAGCGATCATATAGGCTAAGGAACTAAGGTCTCACCCAAAATCCAAACACATAGAAAGGCACTACCACATTATCGAGATATAGTTGGGCAAGGCAATATAGCCATGCAGAAAATAGCATCATCTGAAAATCCATTGATTCATTCACTAAGCCTTTGTCATAAGCTCAGAAGATGGGTCTAAGGTATTGTAATGAATGGCTCTAGTGCTAGTGGGAGATTGTTAGTAGTATGCCCTAGAGCATATCATTTAGTATGTATCTTGTATATATTTTATTAATAAAAAGGCATTTCCACTTTTCCGTTTACATAATATATTTATGTGTAATAGAAAAGGTCCATTGATATTTTGTTAGAAATATTATTCTTAAGTTGTTAAGAATATGAGTGACAATATTTCTAGCACAAAGTATCATAAATAGGTTCACAATCAAGGATACTTCATAATAAGGACATGACTTATCCAGAAAGATTGTATTCATGTTTGTTCCCAAGTTATTTATATGAGATATAAATAAGATGGAATGGTGAGTCTCATGCCATATAACATACATGATAGGCACTTATACATGATAAGTAGGCCGAACCAGTGACACTTATGACAAGCACATGGAGTTTACTCTTGTCAATGTTTTGTCATAAATCATATCAGTGCATATAATCTTTAGACCTGAGATAGTACAGTTATCTTGTATATAGGTAGTTTGAGTTTGATCTTTCATACTTGTACTGTATGGGTATATGGGCATCTGTTGGCTCCTACTAGTTATATATGGAGGTAGGTGTTGATCAAGATGGAATCTGTTCCTCTAAGTAAATAGAGTTAAAATCCTATGTTCATTTAATTGTTCTTGATGTTTCAAGTTCCTGGCCAGGACAGATAGATTTATTCAGAAAAGAGTTTCTGATGAGAAAAATCTTTTTAATCAAGAACTGGAATTAAAAGAGAACATAATATTCATAGCAAATGGAGTTTGACATAAACCATGACTCCAAATTGAGTTGGGATTTTGTAACAGAGATTCTAGTGCATGGTAACATATGATTATAGGTTCATTTAAGGTAAATCTTATTACTAATTGGGTGGCCATGGCATGCTATGCTAGGTGTTAACCATGGTCTATGAGGTTCATAAAATGATTTAGAGAAATCATTTATGGTAAGAAAGAGTTCGATGATATTAAGAGTTGATATCATGTCTCATTGCCAATTAGTGATGAGCCTAGTAAGTCACACACATACACAAGTTATCACCTATTTAAATATGATTTAATTAATTAATTAAAGAGTTTAATTGATTAATTAAATAGGTTTGGTTTGCAATTAAATTGCAAAGTCCCTAGCATGACTTGAAACCAAATCTAGATTATTGGATTTGTAGTATAAATTAAATTTATATTTAAAGTGTTTAAATATGAATTTAATTGATGAGAAATTAATTAATAGAGATTAATTAGTTAATTTATATTTGATATAAATTAATTAGAAGAAGAAAATAATTATTTTGGGTTAAGAACTCAAAATTAAGACAGGCATTTTGGTCATTTTGCAGTGTGACACGTGGCACCATGAGATGGTGACACATGGCATAACACATAAGCTTGCCAAATATTTTAATCATGTAAGATGATTAAAATCAAGATTAAATATAGGTTTGACACTTGGCACAATGTGATTGGGTCACTTAAACCTAGAGCTAATCAAAAGGTGACATGTGGCTAGGGTTTAATGTGTTAACCTAGCTATTTAATTGGGGTTATGAACAGAAAACATAACCAGCAGCCTCTCCTCTCATATGTCACGCCACTTTGAGCCTCTCCAGCTATTTCTCTTCATCTCTCATCAATTCAAAGAGATTAGCCATCAATCTCTTGAATTAAGAACACTAGAAATTGTTTCTAGTGTCCTGTTTGCATCTCTAATCTCTTAAAAGGCAGAACTTGAATTTCTAATTAATAGAAAAGGCTTTAGAAGCTGTTCAAGGGCTGCCATAGGTGTTCTTGGTGTGGACAAGCTAGAGGGACAACATCTGGTGTCCTGAAGACGAATCTCAAAGGTGCATCAAGAGGTTAGTGTAATCGTTCTTGATTTAATATAGGGTTCTAAAATTAATCTGATTAATTTTAAAATCTTAAATGGCAAATACAGATCCAAAAACATATTAAAAGAGTTTTAATATGTTGTTTATCATTGAAATCAAATAGATAAAAATAAATCTTGCATGGTGCTTGTGACCCTAGGTGAAAATTTTTGAATTCAATGGTATAATCTTGTGTTTTTCACGCTTCCGTTCCTTCACAATGGTGGAAGAAGATTGGAGAAGAAGAGAAAAGAAAAGAGAAGGAGAGGGAAGATGGGTGGTGGCATGGAAGAAGGGAAAGAAGGAGACTTGTCTTATTTTATACTTATTTATTCCTTTTTAATTAAATAATTAAGTTTAATTGTCAAAAGCCAATAAGTCATTAATTTTAATTACGTCAAAAATAGAATTTAAATTCTAGATTTTTGCCTCTTTTATTTTCTTTCCACTTTTACTCTAATTTTTCCCTCAATATTTCTTCATAATTCAATATTTTATTTTCATTTAATTTGTAACACCCTCCCGGAAACAACTCTGTACATTCTACTGTTCCGGTGACCGGTGTCGGTCCGGACAGCTAGAACGTCCGGAAAAATATTTTAACTAAAGTGAGGAACCATAATTAACTCAAATATTAAAAAGAAAAATTTAGTAAAAATTTTAGAAATAAAATACAACTAAGTTAAGCGAGCCGGTGCCCTAGCGAGGGGTAACCCAGAGGGAAGTTGCGGTTCTCGCAACGAGGAGCCCTAGACCCGGGGAAAAAAATTATAAAATAATTTTTGGGACTCCAGAGAAGGGTCATTGAGGTTCCCATGGCATTAGAATGCCAAGAAAATATTTAGAAAAATTTTTCAATCGGTACAGACAATTTTGACCCGTCAAGCCAAACGAAGGGCATTTTGGTCATTTCGCCTTCAGAGGTGATTTTTGGCCGACTTGTCTAGTTGAGTAAATAATTAATATGACATAAAATATGAATAAACATTACTACAAATTAAATTGGAAATGAGTAGTGAAGAAAAGAAAAGAAAATGAAGAAAAAGGCTTAATTATGACATAAGGTGATGTCATTAAAAAGCCACCACCAATCACCTTTAAACTACCATTTAAATAACCAATAAAATAGACTAAATGAAGACCAAAAGAAACAAAAATGCAGCTGCCTTCTTCTTTACTCCCAAACCAGCTGAAATCCAAGCTAGCCAAACCTCCATTGATTTTGCAACTCAAGCTTTATTTCTCCCTTTGTTTCACCACAAAACCCTAGCCTCTCTTCATTAAAATTTTACCCCACACCTTAAACAACCTTTTGGCAGCCTAGAAAGTGAAGGAAAGTGAAGTTTTGAGTTGGGAAAAATCTGCCCTATTCAAGGTTAGTGCTATACTTTCACTCTCACTCCTTTAATCCTTGTTAGAGCATCATTTTAAGACAAGAAATTGTAAGAATTTGAAGTAAATCATATGTGTTAGGGTATCTTCAATTTTCGGCAGCCCTAAGGAAGGATGAGTTTGATTGTTTTAATGAACTTAGAGTGGCTAGAAATGATGTTTAAGGTATGAATATGCATGGATGTTGAACTAGTATGCTAATTAAGGTTTATGTGTAATTTGAATTGGACATTAGGGTTTTGAGAAGTGAAAGATTGACTTGGCTTAGGAAATTGTTAGAGAACATTTTAATGGTCAATTAGTGACTATTTTAGGTAAGTTGAGCACAATTTGGACTGAAAAATAGGATTGCAAAGTGAAGATGTAGGCTGCCCTAGGACAGCAGAGGGATCAAAATTCACCCACTTGGACTGCCATAACTTGGGCTGTGTTAGTCCAATTGGTGTTTGGCCAATTGGACATGAAACTAGGCTTTAATGGCACATTTTTTCTGAAGAAACCATGCCCAAAAGACCAAAGCAAGAGGACCAAAACTTGGCCCCAATCCGGACACCCTGCAACTGATTCTGCAGAATGACCAAATGAACAGTAACTGTTCATTTGGCCATAACTCACTGTAGATTTGGTCAATTGACCTGAAATTTTTACAGCAACAAGTTAAGACATAGAAAAACAACTTTCATGAAGGAACCTACCCCAAATTATGGCCAGAACCCATCGAACCAAGTGACTCTAGTTACTGTTTATGTTACTGTAGATATGGTCAATTCTGCAGATTGGCAATCCGGCCACTGTGGTTTTTGGACCATATCTAGAGCTACAAAACTCCAAATGGAGTGATTCAAAAAAGGAAATTCAACTAGACAAAATAAGGAACAACTTTCATGTTTGTCATTTCCTCAAATTCCCACTACAACAGGGCCCAATGGAACAGTAAAGTTGGGTCTCAAAAACTGAAATTTCTGCCCTCTTAGAATTAAGTTGAGAAATGGAAATGGCAATCAATTCCAACAAGTTTTAAATACAAAATGTGGTATGTTTGGGGTGTTAAAACCAATACACCTATTTTCTATCCAAAAGTCAACATTTTTGTTGACCAATGAGGTGAATAGTGACATCAAAACTTGAAATGCACAAATTAAAGAATTTAAAAGTTTCAAATGCCCTAGTATACCTAACATGATTGGTTTGGATAGTTTGGCATGCCAATAGGGTTCAGTTAGCAGTACTGCACATGGCAATATGCCATTCCGTGATTTTATGGCTTTTAGCCATTTTGACCTTGCATTGAGATTTGGCCTTGTGCCTGAGATCATTTACAGCTTGGTAGCTGTTCTGTTGCCCACCGGGAGATGCATATGTGACTGATGGTGTGACGGCCCGAGGTACTAGATACCCGATGCGGTTACCCGTTATCCATCCGATGCCTAGTGTAGGTTACTTGGGGCAACCAAATGAATAAAAGTGGACAAAGTAAATGATATACAAATACCAAACAAATAAAACATATACATTCACTACACATTTAATTTCTTGCTATTTTCTTTTATTATATTATTGCACCACTAAGCATTATTGCTTAGCGTGTTGCTTTTGCCACGCTGTAGTCTTGGAGATACAGATCGTGAGCCCAGTAGACCACGGTGAGGGTGAGTCCATCCTGCAGCTCACAAATGTCCGTGTCACCTCAACCTCTGCAGTGCATTGGTAGGACACTAGGTGTCATTTTGACATTTTGTAACTTAATTTTGATTTTCTCATATGTAATTAAACTTGTGTATGGTATATTGAGGTTTATGTAAATTATGAAAATTGTATTTGTGAATGGAAAAGTAAATGGTTATTTATGATTTATATGTGATCATCACATGTGATGGATGATTGAGAATTGAAATTGAAATGTTGAGATCTTGATATTGAGTTTTGTGATGATATTGGAGTTGAGAATGAATGAATTTGTTTATTGGAAGTGTTTTTCACAGGTTCCGAAGAACTGTTTTCTCCATTTTTAGCCGGTACTCTGCCGGATTTTCTTTAAAATTTACAGAACCTCAAATAAATTATGATTTCAATAAATTACTTAAATGAGTTATATTTTACAAGTTATATTCAAAATTATGCTGAAAATTAGTGAGGGTATATTAGAGTGTGCCGGTACACCGTGTGGCCTTACATACTCGGGTATACTATACACGGGTACAGGGTGTCACATTTAGTGGTATCAGAGCACAGTTTAGGCGTTTCTGGGCCTAGATTGAGTCCATACCATGCATTGCATTTGTAAGAGTCGAGGTGACACTAATGCAGATCTGTTTGTCTTTGTTATTTTGAATAGGATATGGACCCTTCATCTCAGAGAGCAGTCGAGGAGGAAGTGGAGAGTCATGCTCCACCTGCAGCAGCTGAGACTGGGGGTATGAGAGAATCTGCTCCGCCAGCTCAAGCAGAGCCTGCTCAGCCTCCACAGGCCATGTTCCAACAAATGGCCGACTTCTTTAGACAAATGGCTGGGGTAATGCCAGCACCACCACCACCACCACCAGCTCCACAGCAGAAATCACACCTGGAAAGACTAAGAAAGTTTGGGGCAGTGGATTTCTATGGCAAGAGAGAAGATGACTCTGTTGCAGCCGAGAATTGGTTGAACAGAACAGGCAGAGTCCTAAAACAACTCCACTGCACTCCAGAGCAAAACCTGGAAGCTGCCATATCTTTGCTGCAAGACGATGCATATGAGTGGTGGGACACTGTGTCCAGTGAAGTGCAGCCAGAAGCTGTAACTTGGGACTTCTTCCTCTCTGAATTCAAGAAGAAATATGTGGGTACTGTATACCTGGAAGAGAGAAGAAGAGAGTTTATTAACCTGAGGCAGAGACAGCTGTCAGTGGCCGAATATGAGAAGGAATTCGTAAGATTGAGCCGCTATGGAAGGGAGATAGTCCCTAATGAAGCTGAAAGGTGCAAGAGATTTGAAGAGGGACTAAATGACAACATCAAGATCCAGCTCACTGCCTTGGGAATCACAGAATTTACCAAGTTAGTGGAAGCTGCAATAAAGGTGGAAAAAGTAAGAATCAGTGAGCAGACCAGAAGAGAGAGACAGCAGAAGAGGGGCCCAGGTCAGTCTAGTTCAGCTCCTGCATTTGGGAAGAAGTTCAAGGGTCCTCCTGCACAGAGTTCAGCTCAGCCACAGGGTCAGGGTCACCTCGGGGCCCAGCCACGATTCACCCCTAGGAGAGGTCACCCACACCATCGGTGGCGCTCTCGAGGATGGGGTTCAGGGGACCAGCCCCAGCATCTTCTGTGTGTCCACACTGTCTGAAATGGCACAAGGGGGAGTGTTGGAGAGTGACTGGTGCCTGCTTGAGATGTCGATCGACAGAGCATCAGTTGAGAAACTGCCCATGCAAAACTACTATAGCTGCTCCAACACAAGCAGACAGACCTGCTCCTGCACCACAGAGGGGTAGAAAATCTGGTAAATCTGAGGCTATTGGACCATCACAGAGGCCTGCATCTGAGCGCCAGAGAGGCCGACAAGAGACCACCAAAGAAGGGCTTATGCTATTAGAGCTCAGGAGGAGCAAGATGCCCCGGACGTCATCAGGGGTACGTTCTTCCTCTACACTACACCTGTGCATGCATTGGTAGATCCAGGATCTACTCATTCCTACATTTGCATTAACCTACCCGTAGAAAGGGGGATACTGGTAGGGGAGAGTGACCAAGACATTCTGGTCACTAATCCATTGGGTCACAGTGTAGTGGTGAACAAAGTGTACAAGGGTTGCCCGTTAAGGATTCAGGGGTATGAATTCTTGGCAGACTTGATTGAGTTGCCCTTCCACGAGTTTGACGTGATTTTGGGAATGGACTGGTTGTCACGTCATCAAGCAATAGTTGATTGCAAACTGAAGAGGATTTCTCTGAAAACTCCGGAGGGTAATGAGATTACAGTTGTGGGGGAAAGGACAGATTTCCTGTCCAATGTCATCTCAGCCACAGTTGCAAGAAGAATGATGTGAAAAGGCTGTGAAGCCTACCTAGCACATGTGGTGGATACTAGGCAGGCTAAGCCAAATCTGAGTGATATACCCACAGTAAGAGACTTCCCAGAAGTATTTCCTGAAGAATTGCCTAGTTTGCCACCAGAAAGGGAAGTTGAATTTGCTATTGAGACAACAAGATGCAGACCCATTTCCATTGCTTTTTATAGGATGGCACCCACTGAATTGAGGGAGTTGAAAACTCAATTACAAGAGTTACTGGATAAGGGGTTCATACGCCCCAGTGTGTCACCATGGGGAGCTCCAGTGCTGTTTGTGAAAAAGAAGGATGGGACTTTGAGGCTTTGCATTGATTACTGCGATTAAACAAAGTGATGTGAAGAACAAATATCCATTGCCTAGAATTGATGATCTGTTTGATCGGTTGAAGGAAGCAGAGTATTTTCTAAGATTGATCTCGGATCGTGGTATCATCGATTGAGGGTGAAGGATGCGGATGTGCCAAAGATCGCATTCAGACCGATATAGGCATTATGAGTTTCTAGTGATGCCCTTTGGCCTAACAAATGCACCAGCAGCATTCATGGACCTTATGAACCGTATCTTCCATCCATACTTAGATCGGTTTGTAGTGGTCTTTATTGATGATATTTTGGTGTATTCCAAGACCAGGAAGAACATGATGAGCATTTGAGGATTGTTCGCAAACCACGAGAGAAAAGAAGTCAGTATGCTAAGTTGTCCAAGTGTGACTTACGGTTGAATGAGATTGCATTCCTTGGACACATAGTGTCGGTGATGGGATTAGGTGGATCCCAAGAAAATAGAAGCGATGATGGAATGGAAGCCTCCCGAAACACAATCGAGGTCGAAGCTTCTTGGGGCTAGCTGGGTATTCTGAGAAGATTTGTGAAGGATTTTCCTAATAGCCGCTCCAATGACCAAGCCGTTACACAAGAATGTCGATTTGTGGGATCGACAAGTGTCGGACCAATTTTGAGAAATTGAAGGCTATGTTGTGAGGCACCGGTGTTGCACACCCGGTGTCGAAAGGACTTTGTGGTCTACAGTGATGCCTCACATAATGGGTTAGGGTGTGTATTGATGCAAGAGGGAAGGTGGTCGCCTATGCTTCCAGCGATTAAGGCCACATGAAGCGAACTACCCTACCCATGATCTAGAGCTTGCAGCAATTATCTTCGCCGAAGATATGGAGGCACTACTTGTATGGTGAAAAGTGCTACATTTACACGACCACAAAAGCTGAAATACTTGCCAACCTGAAGGAGCTCAACCTTGAAGCAGGCGATGGATTGAGTTCTGAAGGATTATATTTGTGTAATTGATTACCATCACGGGAAGGCAAATGTAGTTCTGATGCTTTGAGCAGAAAATCCATGACGACTTTGAGATCATTGAATACCCGTCTAACTTTGATTCGAGATGGAGCTATTTTGGTGAGTTGCAGTGAGGCCAAACACCTCTGCAGATTTTAGATGGGCAGAAGGTAGATGAGAAGCTGATGGCTATTATGAGCAAAATTCAGAGGGAAAAGCAACTGACTATGAGGTGAAAGTAGATGGGTGTTTGTACTACAAAGGAAGACTGTGTGTACCAGATAATGGGGAATTGAAGGCCAGTATTCTCAAAGAGGCACACACCAGTGTATATGCTATGCACCCAGGAAGTACAAAGATGTATCATGATCTGAAGCTTCAGTATTGGTGGCACGGCATGAAGAAAGACATAGTGACTATGTGACTAAATGCTTGACATGTCGACCAAGTCAAGCGAACATCAAGTTCCATCGGGTTTGCTACTGACTATACGCATACCGAATGGAAATGGGATCGGTCACCATGGATTTTGTAAGTGGTCTACCTCTCACCCGGAAGAAACATGATGCGAGATGGGTGATAGTTGATAGATTGACAAAGTCAAGACACTTTCTCGCCGATTAGGACCGACTACTCACTAGAGAGGCGTTAGCGGTGTATATCAGTGAGATAGTTAGACTGCATGGAATTCCACTTTCCATCATATCTGATCGAGACCCAAGGTTTACATCGAGATTTTGGAAGAAGTTGCATGAATCCTTGGGTACACAACTCCATTTCAGCACAGCTTTCCATCCTCAGAAGGATGGGCAATCAGAAAGAGTAATCCAAGTAAACAATTGAAACCCATGAAATTGATACAAATATTGAATTAAAATGATAACAATAACGTGAAATACTTGTCAGGTCCTTGAGGATATGCTAAGGAGTTGTGTCATTGAGTTTGAGGGAAGTTGGGATAGATACCTTCCACTGGCAGAATTTGCATACAACAATAGCTACCAAGCTAGCATCCAAATGGCCCCGTATGAAGCACTGTATGGGAGGAAATGTAGAACTCGATTGTCTTTGGACTGAATTGGGCGAAGATAAGCTGGTAGGGCCAGACCTGGTGAAACAGACTGAGGAGAAAGTGAAACTAATCAAAGCTAATCTGAAGGTTGCCTCGCATGCATGAAATCTTATGCCGACCTGAAGAGAAAAGAAATAGAATATGTGGTTGGCGACAAAGTGTTCCTCAAGGTGTCACCGTGGAAGAAAGTGCTGAGGTTTGGAAGAAAAGGTAAGCTAAGCCCTAGGTTCATTGGCCCATATGAAGTCGTTGAACGTGTGGGTCCAGTGGCCTATAGGCTAGCTTTACCACCAGAGCTGGACAAGATCCACAATGTGTTCCACGTGTCCATGCTTAGAAGATACCGCTCAGATCCTTCACATGTCATCTCCAAGGAAGAAATTGAAATACAACCGGATTTGACATATGAAGAAGAACCTCTACGGATCCTGGCTCGGGAAGTAAAAGAATTGAGGAACAAGCAGATTCCACTAGTGAAAGTGCTTTGGAGGCACCACAACACCGAGGAGGCAACTTGGGAAAGTGAAGAGACGATGAGGCAATAGTTTCCTCAATTGTTTGCATCAGGTAAATTTCGAGGACGAAATTTAAATTAGAGGGGAAGAGTTGTAACACCCTCCCGGTAACAACTCCATACATTCTACTGTTCCGGTGACCGGTGTCGGTCCGGACAGCTAGAACGTCCGGAAAAATATTTTAACTAAAGTGAGAAACCATAATTAACTCAAATATTAATAAGAAAAATTTAGTAAAAATTTTAGAAATAAAATACAACTAAGTTAAGCGAGCCGGTGCCCTAGCGAGGGGTAACCCAGAGGGAAGTTGCGGTTCTCGCAACGAGGAGCCCTAGACCCAGGGAAAAAAATTATAAAATAATTTTTGAGACTCCAGAGAAGGGTCATTGAGGTTCCCATGGCATTAGATTGCCAAGAAAATATTTAGAAAAATTTTTCAATCGGTACAGACAATTTTGACCCATTAAGCCAAACGAAGGGCATTTTGGTCATTTCCCCTTTAGAGGTGATTTTTGGCCGACTTGTCCAGTTGAGTAAATAATTAATATGACATAAAATATGAATAAACATTACTAGAAATTAAATTGGAAATGAGTAGTGAAGAAAAGAAAAGAAAATAAAGAAAAAGGCAGGCTTAATTATGACATAAGGTGATGTCATTAAAAAGCCACCACCAATCACCTTTAAACTAACATTTAAATAACCAATAAAATAGACTAAATGAAGACCAAAAGAAACAAAAATGCAGCTGCCTTCTTCTTTACTCCCAAACCAGCCGAAATCCAAGCTAGCCAAACCTCCATTGATTTTGCAACTCAAGCTTTATTTCTCCCTTTGTTTCATCACAAAACCCTAACCTCTCTTCATTAAAATTTTACCCCACACCTTAAACATCCTTTTGGCAGCCTAGAAAGTGAAGGAAAGTGAAGTTTTGAGTTGGGAAAAATCTGCCCTATTCAAGGTTAGTGCTATACTTTCACTCTCACTCCTTTAATCCTTGTTAGAGCATCATTTTAAGACAAGAAATTGTAAGAATTTGAAGTAAATCATATGTGTTAGGGTATCTTCAATTTTTGGCAGCCCTAAGGAAGGATGAGTTTGATTGTTTTAATGAACTTAGAGTGGCTAGAAATGATGTTTAAGGTATGAATATGCATGGATGTTGAACTAGTATGCTAATTAAGGTTTATGTGTAATTTGAATTGGACATTAGGGTTTTGAGAAGTGAAAGATTGACTTGGCTTAGGAAATTGTTAGAGAACATTTTAATGGTCAATTAGTGACTATTTTAGGTAAGTTGAGCACAATTTGGACTGAAAAATAGGATTGCAAAGTGAAGATGTAGGTGCCCTAGGGCGGAGAGGGATCAAAATTCATCCACTTGGGTACCATAACTTGGGCTGTGTTGGTCCAATTGGTGTTTGGCCAATTGGACATGAAACTAGGCTTTAATGGCACATTTTTTCTGAAGAAACCATGCGCAAAAGACCAAAGCAAGAGGACCAAAACTTGGCCCCAATCCGGATACCCTGCAACTAATTCTGCAGAATGACCAAATGAATAGTAACTGTTCATTTGGCCATAACTCACTGTAGATTTGGTCAATTGACCTGAAATTTTTACAGCAACAAGTTAAGACATAGACAAAAAACTTTCATGAAGGAACCTACCCCAAATTATGGCCAGAACCCATCCAACCAAGTGACTCTATTTACTGTTTATGTTACTGTAGATATGGTCAATTCTGTAGATTGGCAATCCGGCCAGCTGTGGTTTTTGGACCATATCTAGAGCTACAAAACTCCAAATGGAGTCATTAAAAAAAGGAAATTCAACTAGACAAAATAAGGAACAACTTTCATGTTTGTCATTTCCTCAAATTCCCACTGCAACAGGGCTCAATGGAACAGTAAAATTGGGTCTCAAAAACTGAAATTTCTGCCCTCTTAGAATTAAGTTGAGAAATGGAAATGGCAATCAATTCCAACAAGTTTTAAATACAAAATGTGGTATGTTTGGGGTGTTAAAACCAATACACCTATTTTCTATCCAAAAGTCAATATTTTTGTTGACCAATGAGGTGAATAGTGACATCAAAACTTGAAATGCACAAATTAAAGAATTTAAAAGTTTCAAATGCCCTAGTATACCTAACATGATTGGTTTGGATAGTTTGGCATGCCAATAGGGTTCAGTTAGCAGTACTGCACATGGCAATATGCCATTCCGTGATTTTATGGCTTTTAGCCATTCTGACCTTGCATTGAGATTTGGCCTTGTGCCTGAGATCATTTACAGCTTGGTAGCTGTTCTGTTGCACACCGGGAGATGCATATGTGACCGATGGTGTGACTGCCCAAGGTACTAGATACCAAAGCGCTTTACCCGTTATCCATCCGATGCCTAGTGTAGGTTACTTGGGGCAACCAAATGAATAAAAGTAGACAAAGTAAATGATATACAAATACCAAACAAATAAAACATATACATTCACTACACATTTAATTTCTTACTATTTTCTTTTATTATATTATTGCACCACTAAGCATTATTGCTTAGCGCGTTGCTTTTGCCACGCGTAGGTACTGGAGATACAGATCGTGAGCCCAGTAGACCACAGACTGGGTGAGTCCATCCTGCAGCTCTGCACAGTGTCCGTGTCACCTCAACTTCTGCAGTGCATTGGTAGGACACTAGGTGTCATTTTGACATTTTGTAACTTAATTTTGATTTTCTCATATGTAATTAAACTTGTGTAAGGTATATTGAGGTTCATGTAAATTATGAAAATTGTATTTGTGAATGGAAAAGTAAATGGTTATTTATGATTTATATGTGATCATCACATGTGATGGATGATTGAGAATTGAAATTGAAATGTTGAGATCTTGATATTGAGTTTTGTGATGATATTGGAGTTGAGAATGAATGAATTTGTTTATTGGAAGTGTTTTTCACAGGTTTCGAAGAACTGTTTTCTCCATTTTTAGCCGGTACTCTGCCGGATTTTCTTTAAAATTTACGGAACCTCAAATAAATTATGATTTCAATAAATGACTTAAATGAGATATATTTTACAAGTTATATTCAAAATTATGCTGAAAATTAATGAGGGTATATTAGAGTGTGCCGGTACACCGTGTGGCCTTACATACTCAGGTATACTGTACACGGGTACGGGGTATCACATAATTAAATTGATATTTTGGTCAAAAATCAACTCTTAAAGTGAATTGACCAAAATGCCCCTTATCGAGTCATAATCCCTTTTTTACAATATACCCAGTGAGTCCTTATATTTTTTAGTCACTTGAATTTTTATTGTGTCTATCTCAATTAATTTTTTATTTATTTTTGGTCTTTAAGGTGTCTTTGAATAGTATTAGTCACGGATCAAAAATGGTACTATTCATAACTCGAAGGTTAGGGGTGTTACACAATCCTCCCCGCCCCTGTGAGACTTGTGGCAAGATTCATGGGGGAGAATGCTACTGGGCAACAGGAGCCTGTTTTAACAGTGGAGGCAAGGGCCATCTTGCTAAAGACTACACCAGTGCCCCTAGATTTGGTCTAGCTCCTACTACTGTAGAAGGATCTATTCAGAGTCCTATTCCCAAAGGTTCACAACTGGTTGGCAGAGGAAGAGGTAGAGGTAGAGGCAATGCTTCGGACAGTTAAGGTACTGTTGGTCAGTCAGCACAAGGAAGTGCTTCAGCCAGGGTTTACACGATGAGACAGCGAGAAGAGGCTGAGACTTCCAATGCTGTAGTTGGTACATTCTCTATCTCTGATCAAGATGTATTTATACTGTTTGATCCGGGTTCTACCCACTCATATGTTAGTGCTAGCATAGTCAGTTCACTTGCTGTTCCGTGTGTCAAAATGGGTTTTGAAGTGCTAGTAACTAGTCCATTAGGACAAGAGGTTCGGGTCAACAGAATCTATAGATACTGTCTTTTGATGATCCAAGGACATGTTTTTCTATCAGATTTGATTGAAATGCCCTTCAGAGATTATGATATTATCTTGGGCATGGATTGGTTAGCCAGGCATCATGCCATGATTGACTGTAAACTGAAGACAGTCACTTTTGGTCTCCCTCTGTATAGTGATGTGGTAATACATGGGGAGAGGCATTTACTGCCATCAAACATCATTTCGGCAGCACTAGCCAGAAGAATGATCAGAAAGGGGCGTGAAGCATACTTGGCACATGTGATAGACACCCAAGTGGGGAGTCTAGCACTGAGAGACATCCCTACAGTATGTGACTTTCCATATGTGTTTCCTGATGAATTGCCAGGATTACTTCCAGAAAGAGAGGTGCAGTTTGAGATTGATGTTATGCTTGGTGTGGGCCCAATCTCCATAACACCATATAGAATGGCACCTGCAGAATTGAAAGAGTTGAAAGTGCAGTTGCAAGAGCTGCTTGACAACGGCTTTATCCGCCCTAGTGTGTCACCTTAGGGAGCGCCAGTGTTGCTTGTAAAAATGAAAGATGGCACTCTCCGGTTATGCATTGACTATCGGCAGTTGAATAAGGTGACAATAAAGAATAGATATCCATTGCCCCGCATTAATGACTTGTTTGATCAGTTGAGGGGTATAGCTGTGTTCTCCAAAATTGACCTAAGATCAGGTTATTATCAGCTGAAAGTACAAGAGCAGAGTATTCCTAAAACTGCCTTTAGAACCCGCTATGGCCATTATGAGTTCTTGGTCATGCCATTCGAGTTAACTAATGCTCCGGCTGCTTTTATGGATCTGATGAACACTATCTTCAGACCATACCTCGACCAGTTTGTTGTGGTATTCATAGATGATATATTGGTCTATTCGAGGAGTGCAGAAGAGCATGATAGACATCTGCCGATTATACTGCAGACTTTAAGGGAGAAACAGCTATACACCAAATTGTCGAAGTGTGAATTTTGGCTAAAGGAAATATCCTTCTTGGGGTACATAGTGTCAGCAGAGGGCATTAAGGTAGAACCAAGTCAGATAGAAGCTATCCTTAATTGGAGACCACCCAGAAACATCACGGAGGTTCGCAGTTTTCTGGGTTTAGCTGGATACTACCATCGATTTGTGAAGGAATTCTCCATGTTGGCATCTCCATTGACCAAATTACTTCGAAAAGTGTGAAATTTCAATGGACGGACAAATGCTAGTAGAGTTTTGATGAATTTAAAAGGTGTTTGACTGAGGCTCCAGTCCTGACTTTACCTACTCCGGGTAAAGAATATACAGTTTACAGTGATGCTTCTCATAATGGGTTAGGCTGCGTATTGATGCAAGATCGAAATGTCATTGCCTATGCATCACTCCAGCTGAAACCGCATGAGAGAAATTATCCAACACATGACTTGGAGCTTGCAGCTATAGTGTTTGCTCTTAAGATCTGGAGACACTATTTGTATAGGGAGAAGTATTACATCTACACAGATCATAAGAGTTTGCAGTATCTAGGCACTCAGAAGGAGTTGAATTTGAGAAAAAGGAGATGGTTGGAGTTGATAAAAGACTATGATTGTCTGATAGACTATTAGCCAGGGAAAGCTAATGTGGTGGCTGATGCCTTAAATCGCAAGACTATGGCAAGTCTACGGGTTACTCCTTTGTCTATGGTACATGAGTTGAGATCATTACATGCCAGCTTAGAGATTAATGATAAGGGGCAGACAGCAGTTGCATGGCATGTATAGCCAGTGTTGATTGATCAGATCGGAATGGCTGCTCAGAATGATGAAAGGTATTAGAAGCTGTTGGAAAAAGTCAGACAGGGCAAGAAACCAGAATTCTCAATAAGAGATGATGGTCTACTGCTACACCAGGGCAGAATGTGTGTTCCTAATGATGTTGATTTGAGGAAGATCATTTTGAAGGAAGCACATGAGTCTCCTTTTGCCATGCACCCTGGTGGCACAAAAATGTATAGAGGGCTAAAGGAGCATTACTGGTGGATGGGTATGAAAAAAGATGTGGCAGAATTTATTTCCAAATGCCTAACTTGTCAAGAAGTAAAGGTAGAGCATCAAGTACTAGCTGGTTTGTTACATCCACTACCAGTACCAAAATGGAAATGGGAGAGAATAATAATGGATTTTGTGATGGGACTTTCGAGGACACAGAAGAGTCATGATGCAGTTTGGGTCATTGTTGACAGACTGACCAAGTTTGCTCATTTTCTGCCAGTACAGATGGACTACAGTTTAGAAAGATTGGCCAAGTTGTACATTGATGAGAAAGTGAGATTGCATGGAGTGCCAGTATCCATCGTATCAGACAGAGATCCTAGGTTCACTTCTAGATTCTGGGGTAGTCTTCAGAGAGCCTTAGGGACTATATTGAACTTCAGTACGGAATTCCACCCACAGACAGATGGCCAGTCTGAAAGGGCAATTCAGATTTTGGAGGACATCCTACGGGCTTGTGTGATTGAGTTTAAAGGCAGTTGGGACACACACTTGCCATTGATTGAATTTGCATATAACAATAGCTATCAATCAAGCATCGAGATGCCTCCATATGAAGCTTTGTATGGCAGATGTGTAGAACCCCACTGTGTTGGGATGAAGTAGGTGAAAGGAAGATGATTGGGCCCGAAATTGTTCAGCAGAACGAGGAGAAGATCAGGGTGATCACAGATTAACTTAAGACTGCATCAGACCGTCAGAAGTCCTATATTGATTTAAAGAGAAGGGATATTGAGTATGCAGTGGGTGAGAAAGTATTCCTCAAGGTTTCCCCTTGGAAGAAAATTATGAGATTCGGCAGAAAGGAGAAACTGAGTCCTCGTTTCATTGGGCCATATGAGGTTCTGGAAAGAGTGGGTCCTTTGGCATATCGTTTGGCATTACCTCCAGAGTTAGAGAAGATACATAACATCTTCCATGTGTCTATGTTGAGGAGGTATCGATCAGACCCATCTCATGTACTACCAGTAGAAGAAATTGAAGTGAATCTAAACCTCACATATGAAGAAGAACCCATAGAGATTCTGGCTTATGAGGTTGTAGACCCTTATTTTGTGATGAGTATGTGCATTGAGGCCGTGGGAAACCCGATGATAAAAAATTATATGACTGTAAGATGTAATTGGAGGCATGGAGCTGAATTATTAATTCCGTGGCATGATCTTGAAAAAATAATAATAATAATAATAATAATAATAATAATAATAATAATAATAATAATATTAAAGTTTTGGGGAAATTAATTTAATTAAATTTAAATAAAATTTTATTTTGTTTAAATTTAATATAGGTAGTTCTTAAATGGATCTAATTAAGTTTAATTGAGCTCCATGGGCCTAAGAAAGCCTAGTTAGAAATTTTAAATGGGACTCATTTAATTATTTTCTGAAAATTAAAATAACAAAATATCTCTCTCCTCCTTGGCCCCACTCTCTTCCTCACTCCTTATTGGTGTCACCCCCTTTCCCTCTCTTTCTATTGGTTGGAACACCTCACCCATATTCCAGTCTCATCTAAATTCATCAATCCTAGTCATTTAAGTTATCTGAACTTTATCACACTAGGACTCCAAACCCTACCTCACCTCTTCCTCACTCCCTATTGGTGCCTTACATTTTTTCCTGTCTTCCTATTGATTGAAACACCTCACCCATAGCCCAGTCTTATTCGAATTCTGCAATCGTAGTTGTTTAAGCCATCTAAACTTTATCACCGTAAGACTCTAAACCCTATCACACCTCTCTCCCAAAACTCTATAAATACCTTACTAGAGAAGGGAAGAAAGGGAGATGGGAGAAAAGAGGAAGAGAAAATTCAGAGCTATAGGAAATTTAGAGATATTCAAAACTCTTTGAGTTCTTCTTTATTTTTTCTTTTCTTCAAGAAGATTTTCATATAAGATTTCTGGAAGGTCAGTTTTTATTATTTTCTTTTCAAGAACTATGCCACACAATATTTTAATTCTATGCTCTTTGTCTTCAATTTATTTTATATGTTTATATAGATCATGTAATCATGTTTAATTTGAGGGTATACACAACTTTGCACATGTTTAGTTTCTGTCTGTCGTATTTTTATTATTTTTCTTTATTTTCTGAATTTGTAAAAAATTTGTAAAAATTATATTCATATTCTACACTAAATTCCATTAATTTTAGGCTCAAGAATCACTAAAAAAGCTTTAATATTTTATAAGTTATGGCTGTTTGAAGTTAGGATTCCTGTAAAATCTGATTTGCAGGATATCCGACTTGTGGAGCCCATATCTCCCTTGTTCCTTAATATTTTTGTGTAAATCTAGCGTCTAAAATTAACTTCAGAATCTTATGAATCTTTTCCAATTGGTTTTGCATTCATATCTATTGTGGTTAATAAGTTATGAATTTTACAAAAAAGTAGTATGATTCTGTCACTTAGAAACGTCACTATTTATGTAGACCATTCGGTTAGGGTTTTGTTTGATTTATAAATTTTATGATCTTCTATGATATGTAAGCTATCTTCTGTAATGTTTTTATGATTTTTAGGCATGTATAACTATTTTTAAAAAATCATATTTTTTGCTACCATTAATTTGCCAGAATTTGGAAATTATATATTTATGCATGTTCTTGTATTTTCTTGGGTTTTAATTGATATTTGATCTATTTTTCTGTGTTCATTTAATTCAAAAAGTGTTATGAAGTGTTTGGATCATGTTAGAAGACTTAAACCATTAGGTAGTTGTAACTAATTAGGAATCTTAACCCTTTAGGAGACTAGAGTTAGAATCCAATGTAAATTGTTATTAATATTTTCTTTATTTCTTTTATTTTATTTAGTTTCTTTATTTTTTTTATTACAAACAAAATTGGTAAGTAGCTCTAAGGTAAGTACCAATGAGGACATTTGCGTGGAGATTATATGGAGCTAAACGGGAGTAAGCTAGGGATATCATTGCCATACTAAAAGAGAAGACCCTTTTTTAAGGGTAGCTTGCCCCAATGACAACTGCATTTACCAACAAGTAAGTAGCTCAAAACTTCTCGAATAACCATTGGCATGAAATTGTAGTAATAATAGAACTTTTATTTGGTAAATTAAAATTAACTTCGTTTTTAATTTAACTGACTTTTGCATGTAATTAATTTAAATAAATACTTTGTAAATTAAAATTAATCTTGTTTGTAAGTTAAACTAACATTGGCATGTAAAATAAATTTAATTTAATATTTGGTAATTGTAAAATAAATTTGCATGTTACAAATCTTTATTAGGTTGTGATTGTTTGGGACTTATATGATATTAGAATAAATTACACACGTACATAATTAACTTAGTTCAATTATCCTTAGGGTAACTTGGTGAAAATTAATTAATTAGGTTAAATAGAGACGTAGGGTTATTTGAAATTGAATTTATTTGTAAATTAAATTCTCAATAATAAATTAATTTGAGTCATCTAGTAAATATCATTTAAATAATTAGCAACCCTATAGATAGGAATTACTTGTGCATGAAAATTGTGTGTAAACAACAACCTTTTTGTGAATTACTTGCGTGTGTAGGATTAGAATTGCATTTTTTAGGATAAAGTTTAATAAAGGAATGATAAACAAGACTTTTAGAAACATTAGTAGAGGATTGGCACTCGAATGAATGAGGTTAGACCAGGCATAAGGGGTGCCTAACACCTTCCCCTTACGTACCCACTATCCCGAACCTAGACATTGGGCTATGGTAATGACGGTTGTGGAAACTCTGCAAGGAGTAATTTATCATCCATGACCCTTGAAAGAAACACTGAATATGTCCCGGTTATTACCCGGGTGGCGACTCCTGTCTATCTATGCCTTCGTGGCATAAATCCTTAGTACCGTGGTAGCGTTATGGGAAGACGGTACTTACCAGTGGTTTGATTCTATTAGGATTGTATGAATTGCATGTCTAGGAAATGCTGTCTAAGGAGGTGGTACTTAAGTGAGACCATTGTGACTCCACCATCTTTCCTGGGCATTACCTGGTGTATTTTATATAATTCTAATGGTTGATATTTCGCCTCACACCCCCCTCCTTACAGTTTGGCGACTCCACTGGGGACTAAATGGATAGTTACTCCAACATTTTTCTATTAGTCTAATATCATTCCTCTGTTAAACTTTTTGCATTGCACTACACTATCACACGGATCACCCTTACCCTTTTTAGCCCCGTTAGTACTAGCCAAGGAGACCATAGTTCTACTCGAGCTATGACAAATTGGTAAATGCTAAAACCCTATGCTCGTACCTTCGAGTATATAAAAGAGCCACAACTCCGACCGTTGTGCTTAATGGACAAGCTCTCGCATGGGTGAACCTTTTCCTACCCAATGAAGCCCATGAGCCATAGATTTCAACCCTAGGTACCCCGTAGATTTTTGTTGTGCTGGATTTATAATCTTACTATTTAAACTATAAGTTCTAGTGGTAGTTGAGATGAAACCAGGCCTATGCATAAACCCAATGTGTGTATAGGCCCAAGTCCATTTCAAAACCCATGTTAAACAAGAGGATGCTTACTTATGGTTAAACTTTAAGGATATAAATCCTTTGTTTGTGAGGGAAGGATCTTCCTGGACCACACCCTGTTGGTGTGTTCAGTGTACCATAGCTTAGGATAGAATTTTTTCTTACCCTGCACGTGAGAGTTGAAGGTATAAGGGGGCGAAGATTCAGTTCTAGAGATTTTTTTTTCAGTTTGATTCAGTCTTTGGTCCGATTTTAGTTTAGTTTATATGGTCTGGTTTTGGTTCAGTTTTGGTTTTATTAGTATGGTTCGGTTTTGATTTTATAAAAGTAAAGGCAAAAAAAAGAAAAAAATAGTCCATTCATGCATTGCATTCATGTACATAGTATGCTTAGGTTAACCCTTAAATCCTTTTTTTTTTTTTGAGCAAACATAGCCTCAAAACACACCAAAGAGACTTCCAATCTAGTCACTTGGGTTAGGGAAGGGAAGATACTAGTAAGGATTTCACCTACACTACTTAAGATGAAAGAAATTATGGCCGTGCTTGATGAAATATTGAATGCCAAGATATTTGAGCTAGAAGAGAAAATTATGGTCAACTTTAGAAAGAGGCCCCAAGGTAGGCCAATTAAGTGGCATTAAAGTTAGTGAGGTTCAAATTGTGTCTCACACCCCAAGGAGATTTTTTTCAATTCAGCCAACCCTTATCCAAAGTTTTGGAGCGTCTCAAAGTTCAAGACCTCCTGTAGCTCTTAGCACCCAGACCACTACCAAATCCACTCCCACCTGGCTATGATATAAACCAATGTTGCCGATCCTACCAAGCCTACAGTCATGACACCGACTGATGCTTTCAACTTAAGCATGATATCTAAGACCTAATTGATGCCAAAAGGATAATTGACCCAGAAAATCAAACCAAAAGCCTCATGCCTAGCTAAAATTTCCACCTACACTAGGTCTCTACATGATCTCTATCACCCCAATAACCCTAACAGAATTATTGACTTTATCCAACCCATCCAAAAGCCCAATAAACATATCCAACCCATCGAAAAGCCCAATGAACCTCAGTCTATAATGGTTGTTGACATTTGTGATGATTCTAGCTATGATGAGGGTCCTTTGGATGTCTAGACCAATTCTGATGAGGAGGTAGTAGCATTGCAAGTAGATGGTTTAGCTCCACCAATGTCTAGTTTTCAAGTTGTTAGCATCTATGAAAACTTGATGGATCCAAAAGTAGCTACTGTGAAGAAAGGGATGAAATTTTTTTCTGGCATGGGCCTAGGAAAAAGAATAGATGGCCTGGTGACTTTTCTTGAGATAGAGGAGTTATGATTTAGGCTATAAGCCAACTGAAGAGGAAGAAGAGCCAAAGCCTCCTAAGTTCTTGAAAGAAGGGGCAATTACCTTGACATATGATTAGGGGTTACCACATGTAAAAGAATTAGAGTAAAAAATCAGCACCACTGATCTAAAGACTACATGAAAGCCAAGCACCTAAAGCTATACTCCTAAGTTTGAGTTTATCTTTTGTAATACTCGTAGTAGTGATACTGATGTTTTCAATTTTGATATACTTGATAAAGATTTTGAGGCAAAGATCAATAATATGACCAGTCCTTTTGCTTACTTGTTTGATGTTTATTCTAATGGGCATATGCATAGCACTTATAATCATTTAGAATCACTTTCTATTAATGCATCAAAATCGATCTCTATTAATTTGGGTACACCAAATAATCCTAAAGACATTAAGTTAGCTGAAGATTTAACCCAAAAAGAAAGAGATAAATTTATAGCCTTGTTAACAAAGTACCAAGAAGCATATGAATAAGCTAGCTGATTCCCAAGCCATGCTGATGTCCCCATAGGAAAAGGTGATCAAAAGTTGACTTAGCTAGTTATCCTAATGAAGAGTAAAATTTCATGCTATGAAGGATTAGTAGCAGCACATGTGGACCTAGAAGAAGAAGGAAAATGGTATAAAAACATAAGGAGGTCTCTAGAAGTAAGAGAATACTAGTAATCAGCCAGCAAAAGAGATAGAGCAACAATTCATAGATTACCCACTCAACTTACTTTAGCTGGGGGGCAATTCTACAAACTCTTATGTGTGATAGAAAAATAGACTGAGCAAATAATGAAAGAAGTACATACAGGAATGTGTGGTCCCCATATGAATGGAAAGGTTCTAGTTGGAAAAAAAAATGTTCAAAACATATAAGGATTGGCTTGAAAAACTCCTTTATGTTCTTTAAGGTTATCGTAGTACTACAAGGACATCCACGAGGGCAACCCTATTCTCTTTAGTGTATGGGACTAAAGCAATGCTATCCATTAAGTAAGAGGTCAGATCCTTAAGAGTGATGCTAAAAGCTAAGATCCTAGAAAATGAGTGGGGCCTAGAAGAGATATGAAGAACTAGCTTTGATTGATGAAAAGAGGATGTGAGCCTTGTATCATATGCAGGCTTATTAGAGGAAGGTGAAGCAAAGAAAGATCAAAGAGGGAGACATGGTTTTGAAACAAGCTCGGCCCGTCCCTTTTGATGTAAGAGGAAAGTTTAACCCAAGCTAGGATGGTCCATACATAGTCAAAAAGATCTTGCTACGATAAGAATATCAGACTTGGATGGGAATGAATTTCAAGAACAAGTCAATTTAGACAGGCTCAAATGGTACTTTGTGTGAGATAGGCTCGCTAGGCTGAAAACCTACAAAAGGCGGTCTAGGCAAAAGTAAAGGCCAAACAAAAAAAAAAAAGAAAAAAAGCAAAAAAAAATGCTAGATTGAAAATCTGCAAAAGGTGGTTTAGGCAAAAGGAGAGATGAGAGAAGATCTAGATGGAAAACCTGAAAAGGCCATTCAGCAGGTTATAAAGCTTATTTCTAACTTTAGAAGGTTGAAAATTTGGTAAAACTAAATGTAAGAGGGAGTAATGGTGTACCTGAATAAATAAAGAAGTTTTTATTGCATTAACCAGGAATAGGTTTTATTTAATTATGATTGTGAATGTTTTGTGTCTTGAGGGATACATCAAAAGATTAAGTACTTGAACTGTATTATTTTGATTTAACCTATTGTCTTGTGAGCATGATAGAATAGATGCTTGATATGAATATCCTGGTGATTGTCTAATTTCAAAAAAAAAAAAGAGAGAGAAAAAGAACAAGAAAAAGAAAAGAAAAAAAGAGAGCTCGCTAATGGAAAACCTAAAAGGGTCGCTTAGGCAAAAGTTAGAGTAAGCCCGCTAAGATGAAAGCCCAAAAGGGCATTTTAGGAAAAAGTTAGGGCATAGAGAATGGAGTTTATGGAAGAGAAATGAGTCAAGGCAGAAGTCATGGTGGGAGAGAAGAAAAAGAAAAATCAGAGGGAAATAGTATTGTGACCTTAAGGAAGTCTTTTTTTTTTTTTTTGGTGAACAGTTCTTCTAAAAAATTTTGAGGTTATAAGAAAGTTTTGCAAAAAGAGGTCCCCCAGAGAACTAAGTTTTTTTAGAATCTCTAGTAAAATCAGCATGCCCATAATAGGAAGTAACATACAGGAAACATAAAAATCAAAGAGAATTTTGAGACCCAGTCATCCCAATTTTTTTAAATCATGAATTAGATATTTTTTTGGTAAGTCTTTAAATGTTGTTTAGGGTGCATGACATAGTTGTGTAAGGCATAGAAGAACATGCATCAACATGTCACCTGTGGGTGTGTAAGGCGTAGAATAACATGCATCACCACAGTTTCAATTGTCGAACTACGAGGAGGTCTGATTCTTCCTCAAGATAGCGAAGGGGATACGTAGGTAGTTTAGGACCGCGGTCCTAAATACGAACCCACAACATTTCATGACAAATATTTTTTGGTAAGTCCTTAGACGTTGTTTAGGGCATATGGCATAGTTGTGTAAGGCGTAGAAGAACACGCATCAACATGTCACCTGTAGGTGTATAAGGCATAAAAGAACATGCATCATCACAGTTTCAAGTGTCAAACTACGAGTGGGTCTGATTCTTCCTCAGGATAATGAGGGGGATATGTAAGTAGTTTAGGACTGCGGTCCTAAATACGAATTCACAATATTTCAAATCACACAGTTGCCATTGTCATTAGACCGTAGCTAGTATCATAACACAGAGTGTATCGACAGAGCAAGATGCACTCAATTTTCACATGACACAGTTATCACTGTTATGAGACCATAGCTAGTCTCATGACGCAGAGTGTATCGACAGAGCAAGATACACTCATTTTTCACATGACACAGTTATTACTATTATGAGACCGTAGCTAGTCTTATAACATATAGTATGTCGACCGAGCAAGATATACTTGATCCTCATAGCCAATGTTTCATAGTTATTAGAAATTTGAGTTTCACTTTGACGAAACTTGAGCAATGCTTTCGCATTGATTTCAACTTTCGCCAAAGTGGGGGGCAAACTGTAGGCCCTTATTTTGTGATGAGTATGTGCATTGAGGCCGTGGGAAACCCGGTGATGAAAAATTATATGACTGTAAGATGTAATTGGAGGCATAGAGCTGAATTATTAATTCCGTGGCATGATCTTGAAAAAAAAAAAAAATAATAATAATAATAATAATAATAATAATAATAAAGTTTTTGGGAAATTAATGTAATTAAATTTAAATAAAATTTTATTTTGTTTAAATTTAATATGGATAGTTCTTAAATGGATCTAATTAAGTTTAATTGGGCTCCATGGGCCTAAGAAAGCCTAGTTAGGAATTTTAAATGGGACTCATTTAATTATTTTCTAAAAATTAAAATAACCAAATATCTCTCTCCTCCTTGGCCCCACTCTCTTCCTCACTTCCTATTGGTGTCACCCCCTTTCCCTCTCTTTCTATTGGTTGGAACACCTCACCCATATTCCAGTCTCATCCAAATTCATCAGTCCTAGTCATTTAAGTTATCCGAACTTTATCACACTAGGACTCCAAATCCTACCTCACCTCTTCCTCACTCCCTATTGGTGCCTTACATTTTTTCCTATCTTCCTATTGATTGAAACACCTCACCCATAGCCCAGTCTTATTCGAATTCTGTAATCGTAGTTGTTTAAGTTATCTAAACTTTATCACCCTAAGACTCCAAACCCTATCACACCTCTCTCCCAAAACTCTATAAATGCCCTACTAGAGAAGGGAAGAAAGGGAGATGGGAGAAAAGAGGAAGAGAAAATTCAGAGCTATAGGAAATTTAGAGATATTCAAGACTCTTTGAGTTCTTCTTTATTTTTTCTTTTCTTCAAGAAGATTTTCATACAAGATTTCTGGAAGGTCAGTTTTTATTGTTTTCTTTTCAAGATCTATGCCACACAATATTTTACTTCTATGCTCTTTGTCTTCAATTTATTTTATATGTTTATATAGATCATGTAATCACATTTAATTTGAGGGGATACACAACTCTGCACATGTTTAGTTTCTGTCTGTCGTACTTTTATTATTTTTCTTTATTTTCTGAACCTGTAAAAAATTTGTAAAAATTATATTCATATTCTACACGAAATTCCATAATTTTAGGCTCAAGAATCACTAAAAAAGCTTTAATATTTTGTGAGTTATAGCTATTTGAAGTTAGGATTCCTGTAAAATCTTATTTGCAAGATATCCGACTTGTGGAGCCCATATCTCCCTTGTTCCTTAATATTTTTGTGTAAATCTAGTGTCTAAAATTAACTTCAGAATCTTATAAATCTTTTCCAATTGGTTTTGTATTCATATCTATTGTGGTTAATAAGTTATGAATTTTACAAAAAAGTAGTATGATTCTGTTACTTAGAAACGTCACTATTTATGTAGACCAGTTTTGTTTGATTTATAAATTTTATGATCTTGTATGATATACAAGCTATCTTTTGTAATTTTTTTATGATTTTTAGGCATATATAACTATTTTTAAAAAATCATATTTCTTGCTACCGTTAATCTGCCAGAATTTGGAAATTGTATATTTATGTATGTTCTTGTATTTTCTTGGGTTTTAATTGATATTGGATCTGTTTTTCTGTGTTCATTTAATTCAAGAAGTGTTATGAAGTGTTTGGATCATGTTAGAAGACTTAGACCATTAGGTAGTTATAATTAATTAAGAATCTTAACCCTTTAGGAGACTAGAGTTAGAATCCAATGTAAATTGTTGTTAATATTTTCTTTATTTCTTTTATTTTATTTAGTTTCTTTATTTTTTATTACAAACAAAATTGGTAAGTAGCTCTAAGGTAAGTACTAAAGAGGGCATTTGCGTGGAGCTTATATGGAGCTAAACGGGAGTAAGCCAGGGATATCATTGCCATACTAGAGGAGAAGACCCTTTTTTAAGGGTAGCTTGCCCCAATGGCAACTGCATTTACCAACAAGTAAGTAGCTCTAAACTTCTCGAATAACCATTGGCATGAAATTGTAGTAATAATAGAACTTTTATTTGGTAAATTAAAATTAACTTTGTTTTTAATTTAACTGACTTTTGCATGTAATTAATTTAAATAAATACTTTGTAAATTAAAATTAATCTTGTTTGTAAATTAAACTAACATTGGCATGTAAAATAAATTTAATTTAATATTTAGTAATTGTAATATAAATTTGCATGTTAGAAATCTTTATTAGGTTGTGATTGTTTGGGCCTTATGTGATATTAGAATAAATTACACATGTACATAATTAACTTAGTTCAATTATCCTTAGGGTAACTTGGTGAAAATTAATTAATTAGGTTAAATAGAAACGTAGGGTTATTTGAAATTGAATTTGTTTGTAAATTAAATTCTCAATAATAAATTAATTTTAGTCATCTGGTAAATATCATTTAAATAATTAGCAACCCCATAGATAGGAATTACTTGTGCATGAAAATTATGTGTAAACAACAACCCTTTTGTGAATTACTTACGTGTGTAGGATTCGAATTGCATTTTTTAAGATAAAGTTTAATAAAGAAATAATAAACAAGACTTCTAGAAACATTAGTAGAGGACTGGCACTCAAATCAACGAGGTTAGATCAAGCGTAAGGGGTGCCTAACACCTTCCCCTTACGTACCCACTATCCCCAACCTAGACATTGGACTATGTTAATGACGGTTGTGGAAACTCTGCAAGGAGTAAGTTACCATCCATGACCCTCGAAAGAAACACTGAATATGTCCCGGTTATTACTCGGGTGGCGACTCCTGTCTATCTATGCCTTCGTGGTATAAATCCTTAGTACCGTGGTAGTGTTATGGGAAGATGGTACTTACCAGTGGTTTGATTCTATTAGGATTGTATGAAGTGCATGTCTAGGAAATGCTGTCTAAGGAGGTGGTACTTAAGTGAGACTATTGTGACTCCACCATCTTTCCTGGGCATTACCTAGTGTATTTTATATAATTCTAATGGTTGATATTTCGCCTCACGCCCCCCTCCCTATAAAGGTGAAGTGGCAACGGAACAAGCAGATACCGTTAGTGAAAGTGCTGTGGAACCATCATTCAGGCCAGGAGGCTACTTGGGAACGAGAGGAGGACATGAGGAGACAACACCCACAACTGTTCGAAAATTGATACCAGTTAAAATTTCGAGATGAAATTTATTTTAAGGGGGGGAGAATTGTAACACCCCTATTTGCATAGCCTGGTATATTTCACTATTCCGGTGACCGATGTCGATCCGAATAATTAAGGGGATTAGAACCACATCTAAGACAACTAGATAAGCCCTAAACACAAATAATTAGTAATTGTCAATTAGTTAAGTATAAATAAGAAAAACAGAACATAAGAGGTTAAATGAGCTGAGAGTCACAGCGATGGGTGATCTTCTCAGGAAGGACTGCGAGGTCGATTTAAACTCAAATTTTGAACCGTAAAATGTGACGCCGTGGTCCTTAGGACTATTACGAACACAGTGAAAAAGAGAAAATCACGAAAAAAGAATTGTTAAGCCGGTCAAATAATTAGGTCAGGGATCCAGAAGAAATATCAAATAACTAGCAAATCGAATCGAACCAGCGAGGGGCAATTTGGTCAATTCACCCCTAGAGCTGACTCTTGACCTAACTGTCCAATAAAATTAGAGAAAAGAAAATTTTGGGATCAAGAATTAAATTAAAGAACTAAAGAAAAATAAATAAAAAAAAAGGGGAAAAAGGAAAAAGTTGATAAAGTTTATTACATCATGCATGACATAATGCATTATGCAATAAACCTTATAATTAAACAAATTGAAAATTAGACGATAATCATTTAAAGAGATAATTTAAACAAATTAAAAAGACATTTTTTTTATTTCTTTCTTCTCCTTGCCGTGAGCTTTCCTTTCTCTCATCTCTCTCTTTTCTCTTTCATCTTCCTCCATTGAAGCTCATTTAAAAGCTTCTTAAACCCCCAAAATTTAGCCATAAAATTTATAAATTTCTTAGCTAAAACTTGTAATTGAATCTTGTTAAGAAGATTGAAAAGAGAAAATTTGAAGAAAACTTGAGGAATCAAGAAGTTAGAAAGCTCCATTTGAGGTAAGCTCTCTTTCTTAACTTTAATTGAATTATAAGTATAGAATTAAGATTAAAGTAGTTAGAATTACATGAAAACATGAAAAATCATGCTTATCTAGAATCTTATAAAATTCAGCTAGCATGAGGAAGTTTAGAGTTTCATAGTTTTAAATGGAATTAACCATGTAATTGAGCTTGGATGATGAAGAGTGTGTTGCTTGCATGTTAGAATGACATTAATTGCATGAAAAATTGTTAGATGGATGAATTAGGGTTTTGGCACCTAGGGTTTGGGAGATAAAAATGTGAGAATTAGCCAAATGATGTGTTTAACCTTGTTGGAGCTGAGAATTGGTCATGTATGACCAATTGTGGTGTGTAGGAAGTGTTGGAATTAAGTTTGAATTCGGATTGGATATAGTCATTCTGCAGGCAGCATGACCAAGGTCCCTTTCAGGGACCAAAACTGAAAATTTACCAACCTAATTGGTGTGAGGCCAATTGAGAATGAAACTAGACAGAAAATGGCACATTTTTCATTTAGGAATCATGCCCAGAAAGTGACCATAGCATAGTGAACAAATTGACCAAATCCGAAATTGGGTGTTCTGCCCTGTACAAAAATGACCAAATGAACAGTGTTTGTTCATTTGGCCATAACTTGGGCTAGGCAGGTCCAAATGACCTGATTTTTGTGGCATTAGAAAGGTATGACATAGTAATACAACTTTCATGAAGAACACAAACCAAAATTATGCCCTTAACCAAATCATTTAGCCACCCAAAGTTAGTGATCTAAAACTGCCAGAACCAGGTTTGGTGCCCAGAAAATCTGGGTTAGGTCAATCCGGCCAGCCATATTCAAATGGCTATAACTTGAGCTACAAAACTCCAAGTGGAGTGATTCAAAAAGGGAAATAAATTTAAGACAATAAGGAACAATTTCTATGAAGAAAACTTAGCCAAATTCTAACAGCAACATGACTAATGGAATAGTGCAAAATAGGACACCAAAACTGAAAATTTGCAATTTTGCCTAAAGGACTTAAGTTAGGTAACCAAAATATGGTATGTGGGTGAAATTAGAATTCCCATACCTATTAAGCATTAGAAAGTCAACAAATTGACTTGAATAGTGTCATGAATAGTAACCCCGAAATACAAATTTCAAATAACGTCAAATTAATCATAATAAAGTTAGATTTGAAATTATTTTTGGACTTATGATAATTTATGGTACTGAAACATTGTAAAACTGTGTGTTTCAGTGAAAAAGAACACCGAGAAAGAACCCGAGGTGTCGAGTCAAGGCCAAGAGGTGACTCGTATAAGGTTTGTGCACAACATAGAATTTCTATAAATTTTCTTCTGTACATTGTTTTGAATGAATTGAAATATTACATTGTGACACTATTGTCTTGAAATGTTTATTATGCTTTTGATTTAAATTGTTGAAAGGTTACTTGTTTGTGTTTGAAATGGCAATAAATGTTTAGTAAATTGTTAAGATAGTTTTGAAACTATAGTGTCATGACCATATATTTGAATACCTCACTAGCATGGCTAGTGGGGGAAATCAGTTTCAAATTTTGATTCCATCTCTGCTTGAAGTGTTGAGGTGTGTGCCAATAGAAGAAGAAAAAGAATGGGTTCCCATATATTTGAGCTAGCTAGCCTTGTGATGTGACTTCTCATAAGCCTCTGGCTATTGAGATTAATATGTTTCGAATTGCATGATATAACTGTGTGTTTTTGTGAAATTTATTTTGAGACTTTCGGAATAAAATTGTTTGGATTAAAATTTTATAAGTCATGTTTTGAATTTATATCACATGTTCAGTTTTATTTTTGAATAAATATGATTTAAATTCTGCATAATTGTTATTTTAGCATGTTGTGCACCACTGAGTCATAGTACTCAGCGATGGTTGTTATTGCTGTCGCAGAAATGGAGACTAGAGGAGCAGCAGAGTGAGCTGCTAAGGATTGTGGAGCCACCTTCCCTGAAGTTCTATTGGGTATATTTTATACCCTGATTGTAAAAATTATTTTGATGTATGTAAATGTATGTACAAGCAAAACTGGTCATGAGCAGTTGTATAAAGTTTGTAATAAATTTTAGTTTGAATTTTTCTAATGTAAATTTTGGATGAATGTAATTTGTTTTAACTTTAATGAAAATATGAATGAAAGTCTTTTGTTTTAATTTGAATGAAATTGTTTACTATTATTTTGGATGTTATTTGGATTGGAAATTATTGCTTTGAAACTTGGAATTTGAGAATTGATGTTGAAATTGGTTGGGATGGATGTTGATTTGATGAAGTTGATGAGATAAATCATTGAAAGTGCTTTTTACAGATATTTGAAGAACTATTTTCTCAAAATACAGACGGCACTCTGCCAAAATTTTTATAAATTTTGCGAAAAAATAAAATGGGACAAAAATCTTAACTAGTTTTCAAATTCTAATTAAATATTTTGATACCTATTAGAAAATGCTCACCACTTATAAAAAGTAAAAAAATTGTTTTAAAATCTCTTGTAGGATACTTAATGAGTTATCGGTAAGTGAAGTTCGGTAGTTCATTAGGTATTCTACGGGATCATGTTATGCCTTATAGAGGGGTAAGGTGTGACAAGTGGAGCATTAGTGGCCATATAACACCACATGAGGACAGCACAATCTTCATCTTCTTCCTCATTTTATCCCTAGCCGAATTTGTCTTCCTCCATTAGAAACCTCCATGGCCGATTTTTAAAGCTCCCATAACTCCACCAATTTCAACTCAAAACCTAAGGCTCACTTTATTAACTTTAATCCTCACATCACAAGGAAACATTTGATGGTAATTTGAAGCAAGATTGGTGAGGTTTTAGCAAGCTCCAATAAGAGGTAAGCGCTTATTTTCTTCCCTTGCTTAACTAAAGTTTGTGTTGAAGTTATGGAGAGTATTTGGTTGAAAAATTTAAGGAATTAATTGAGTTATTGATGGGGGTACCTTTTGGCAGCCATGAAAATGCATGGTTAGTGACTTATTTTTACTTGTATTTGATGGGAATTAAGGTTGATTAGAGTGTTTAAATGTACAAGAGTTTGATTACAATGGGTATATTTTGAATTGTGTATGTGAAATGAGGTTGTGAATTGAAAATGGGAGCTTGAAGTATATGTGTAAATTGGGCAGCCTTGATGTGCTTAGGAAGGCCTTAAATTCATGTATAATTAATGTTAATTTAAGAGCAATGGATTGTATTTTATGGATTTTGATTAGTTGAATTAGGTTTGGAGAGTTGAATTGTACTTGGACATGGATTAAATTGCTAGATACTTGATCAATTAAATTATGGCTGGATATTGGTTGTATTGAACTATTGTTGGACATTTTATTTCATTAAACAGAGTTGTTGCTGGACAAATTACCAAATTTAGTTGTTGTTGGTCATTTGACCAAATTGAAATGTGAATGGTAAATATTAGAAGTGTAAATTCTCAAATGCATATTTAGGTTAGTAAGAGCAGTATGCAAATTGGGCTATAAGTGAAAAATTGTGATCCCAATTGGTATAAGACCAATTGGAGGTAAAACTAGGCACAAAATGTACCAACTTTCATGTTAGAAGCCTACCTAAATTCTGTCCAGAAAGTGACATGAAAATTGACCAAATCCGGATTGGTGACATTGCAAACCTGAAAATTGACCATTTGAACAGCAGTCAGTATTTTGGCCATAACTCACTCAAAACAAGTCCAAATAACCTGAAATTTATATGGTTGGAAAGCTTAGACAAAGGACTACATCTTTTGTAGAGATCAAAAAGCCCAGAAATGACCATAAGAAAGTCAAAATGCTTGCACAAGTTCGGGTATAAAAACTGCTAGAATTGGAAATGACCTAAAAATGACCTAAGTTTGCCATTTTAGTGCAACTTGACCAGCAATGGTAAAATGACCATAACTTGGTCCTTAGAACTCCAAATGACATGAAATCAGTCCCAAATTTTCAATAAGACATAGATCTACAATATTGGTAATTTGACCAAAACCCAAAAATCAAGGGAACTAGGTCAATTAACTTAATTAATTTGGCACACTAAATCTAGAATTAGCACATTTGACCATAAAATCCAGAAAATTCAAATAAGCATATCTTCCACCAGAATTGTCCAATTTAAATGAGCCATACCAATCTGGAAAGCTAAGAAAGAGACCTAAAACATTGTTTTAGACAACTTCCTCAATTATAAATGTATAAGGTTAGAATTTAAGATCAAGCCATTGACCTAATTGAGGACCATGCCAATATAGGACCTTTGAGTCCAAGTTAACAATTTGTCTATAAAGAATTCTGTAAGACTTGAAAAATGGCAAGCAAAATTTTTGGTTATCCCTAAGACATAGGGCAACAATACTTATGAAGAATGCTAGACTTCAATGTGATTACAAATAGTCCAAATAAATTAGTAAAGTCAGAACCAAAAATGCCTAGAAAGGAAACTAAAACTTAGATTTGACCTAGTTATGGTTAATTAACCATAACTTGAGCTATACAACTCCAAATTGAGTGATTCAAAAAGGAAATTAAAGAAGACACAATGAGAAACAATTGAATGAAGAGAAATCTATTAAATTTACACTGTAGCTTGGTCCAATAGATAATAAACATTGGCCATGAAATCTGGAAAATGCCAATAAAATGCAATAAGCTTTAAAATGAAATTGGTAACATGTACCAACACTTAAAAACTATAAAGTGTGACAAATTGTGCACAATTCTCTTTATATTCATTGCTTTTACTAGAAAATTTATTTGGACAAATGAGTTGTGAGTTTATGACTTGAGAAAATTTATTTGAGAAAAGTTTATTGCCTATTTTAGAAATAGAAATTTGAAAATGAGGTTTGTTTGATTGTTGCCTAAATTACAATTGAACATTATAGTTTTAAATTGTGGTTGTGCACAATAACTTTAAATTATCATTTTCCCATTGAAAACTTTATTAGTATGCATTGTGTTAATTTTGGGTTTCGATAACTACTGTGTTGCCACTTTGTGAATGGAAAATTGACTTTGGAAATTGATTGTATTTTGCATCAAATATTTGAATAACTTGTTTTAAATTGATTTTGGATTCACACATGGCATGGCAATATTAATATGTTCCTCCTCCACTTGTGGGGTTGAGTTTAATATTTGATTACTTTCCTCCCTCTCTGGCTTCCCAGTCTGAGGGCTGAGTTTGGATGAGTACTCATTAGCTAGCTAGCCACCTCCCTCATTGATTTCGATTAGTGGGGTGAGTTTGCCATGTCGTTGTGTACAACACGACATGTTTGAAAAATTTGTGTCATGACCTAAGTTGTGTTATTGATTGGCAACCCTGTGTTATTAAATTGTTTGATCAAATTATGTTATATGAGCTTTGAAAATTGTGACATGAAATTGTGAATCATTTGAATTATGAATTGTTAATAAATGTTTTATATACCGCATTTTAAATTTTTATTATGTACCACTGAGTAAATTTTACTCAACGATAGCTTTTTCATTGCTGTCGCAGGTAGACAGACAGATAAAGCAGCAGAGTAGGCTGCTTGTAACTTCGCTCTGGGATTTTGCCGGGTATATTGAGTATACCACTTCCTTGTAAATATTATTGTAATGTATGTGAACTGTATGTATATATTGTACTTTGTCTTGAGCAGTTGTAAAATAAAGTTATAAATTATTTTGGCCTAGAAAAATGTTATACTATAATTTTCTTATCTCAGCTTAGAAATACTTAGTCATTTTGCATTCTATTTTTGAAACTACTGAAAGTGATGTTGAATTAAGCTTGACGTATGTTTGAGAAAATTGATTTGTGTTGAGCCATATTGGAGTTTTGGATTGAAACAAATATATTGGAAGTGTTTTTTACAGGTTTTTGAAGAACTATTTTGCTCAAAATACAGAAAATACTCTGCCAAAATTTTTATAAAATTAGTGGCTATTTTAGACCTAATGTGTGATTTAACTTCGATTAAAAAGTTTTAACACTTGTCAAAAGTGCTCACCACTTTAAAAAAAAAGTAAGAAATTATTTAAAATCCCTTGTAGTGTATTTAATGGGTTACCAGTAGGCGAAGTACGGTAATTTATTAGGTGTACTACGGGATCATGTAACATCTTACGGAGGCGTAGGGTGTGACAGTGGACCAAGTTATGGCCTCTTTTCCAAAACTGGTTAAGTAGCCTATGTTTAGCAAATCTGGGCAGTTTTGGTTCTGGACAGTTTTGTAACCCAAATTGGGCAAGCAATTTGGTTGGGTTAATAGCATTTCTGAGCTTTATGTTCTTCACAAAAGTTGTAGCCCTATATCTAAGCTTTCCAATGGTGTAAATTTCAGGTTATTTGGATCTGTCTGGAGTGAGTTATGACCAAATGAATGTACACTGTTCATTTGGTCATTTTCTGGGTTCACAATTTGGTAATTCAGATTAGGGCAGAATTTAGGTCACTTTTAGGATAGAATTTGGACATGGTTTCTTCATGGAAAATGGTACATTTTAGGTCTAGTTTTACCTCCAATTGGCCTATACCAATTGGAGCCACACAAATTTGGTTATAGCTCAAAACATTCACTGATTTCAACAATTCTCAACCTGCACAAAAGAATACTCCCAAATTTTCAATTTCCTCCAACTCCCTTACTTCAAATAGCATACATGGCACTTCTAAATATCATCAATCATCTCAATACAATCAATTTCCAGCAATTTACACAAGTCTTAAATAATCAATTCAAAACCCTAATTCAAATGGTCAAAGTCAACAATATACACATGAAAACAATTTGCTAGCACATGTAACTTCAACTATCAACATATAATTCACTTCCACTTGTCCATCAACACCATTAATCACCATTTAAATTCATGAAATTATCAATCTCCTGAGTTCCTCAAGGCTATCGAATTGAACAATTACACTAAGTCTTCAATAATTGTTCAAATCCTAATTCAAATTGTCAACCTCAAACATATACATGCAATTAAATTCTAATACTTATAATCACCTTAATCAACATCAGTAATCACCATTATAAGTAGGAATTCATCAAACTCTCAAGGGAAACTAAGGCTACCAAAATGGGGATTCACAATTACTCATCATTTTCATTCAACTTGCTTATCATATCAACTCATTTCAATGTTTAACTAAGGAAGGAAGAGAAATTATGCACTAACCTTGTTTCAAGAATTTCCCAAGCTTGTAAAACTTTAAAATTTCTCCTTCCTTTTGCTGCCTATATACTTCTCAACGTGTAAAGACTAACTTTAATGAAGTGGACTTATGATTTTATTTGGAAAATGGGAGAGATTTGAGGCTTTCATGAAGAAAACTCCATGGAAGAAGAAATGAAGAAATTCGGCCATTTTAGAGAGATTGAAGAAGATGATGAAGTGAGTGGAGGATTTGTCTTCTAATGCTATTTACATATCCCACTAAGTATTTAAATATTAATTATAATAATTAAACTTTCATAATTCTAATTATACCCCCTTATTTCTTTTTAATTACATTACACATATAATTTCTTATTTTCATAAAATTTTCAAAATTTAATACCAATCATTTTAAATGGACATCTATGTTAAAAGTTAACTCTAGGTGCCAAATGACTAAAATGCCCCCTCTTCGGGTTATAGTCCCACTTTTTCGGTAATACCGATTAAATCCCTGATCCGACGGTTCCTTTAATTTCATTTTCATCTGTACCGATTAACTAAATTTTCTTTGACATTTTTAATGTCATTTGTATCTCAGTAGACCTTTAATTAAGTCTCGAAATTATTTCTTAGGGTTTCTCGCAAGTCTGGGGTCGTCAACTGTCTACGCAATGACTTCCCAGTACGATCACCCATCGCTGCAGTTCCAGCTCATTTAACCTAATTGCATTTCATGTCTTTTTTTTTTCCTTAATTTTTCTTGTATTTTCTTATCATGTATTCCATCATTTTATGTCTTCTCACTATCATTTAAGTGTAGTTCCAGACATCCTAGCTATCCGAAAAGACGTTAGTCATCGAAACAGTAGAATGTACGAACTACCTACGGTGAGAGTGTTACAATTCTTTCCTTCTAAATAAAATTTCGTCCTTGAAATTTACCCAGTGTAAATAATCGAGGACCACTATCTCCTTGTCTCTTCGCTTTTTCGTGTTATAATACTTCGCTTTCTCTTTAGTCTGCCTTATTAGACCTAGCTCTACAATCTTATCCTCATCTCGATTTACTATCAAAAATACGTAGCTATAAATAATAGTCCGTCAGTACTATAATCTGCAGCTTACAGCACAAACATCGAGAACATTGCATAGTTACCACGGTATATCCCAATAGATCAGATTTTTCCTATACTTATCCTCAATTAGTTCTACACTCATCCTCTTTCATCTCATATACAGTTTCTTTCTTATTTCCATCCATTATCTTTGATACGATCCTTTTCGGTTGATAATCTACCATCACCTTATGGCCTAAAGGGTTGGTGACAAGTATGTCATCTTCTAACCCATCTATCGGTATCCTCTTTCAACAGGAGGTACAATGCATATATAGGGATGAACATAATTAGGGTCTATCAATACATATTTAAAGGTATTATAAATAGAAAATGTACCTCTGATAACGTCGACCGGATCTGGCTCCTCCCGAGCCATAGCGTATACGCTGGGTGCTACTCCAGCCTCAGGCCATTCTATAGTCTTAGAAGCCCTCTGTGATATACCAACTGTCTCAAGCCTCATAGGTCTTCTATCCCTTTGCACTGTCGGGGCAGACCTCTCAGTCGGTGGTAGAGCAGTGGGAACACTCTTCTGTGGATAATCTCGTAAGAAATGATCCATAGATCCACATATGAAACATCCCCCAGTTAACAGTCGACACTCCCCTTTGTGTCTCCTACCACAGTGGGTACATTATGGTACTGGAATTGATTCCCTTGTTACTGTACCCAAGGAACTAGCTATAGATACTCCAGACTGGCCCCTCTGGCCTTGTGTTTGGCTCTGTGAACCCTTATGCTTCTTACTACCAGTAGCTGGTGCACTAAACTAGCATTGTTGTCTAGGACTTCTCTTATGTTGTTTGTCTCTCCTGGACTGCTCATCATTTCTGACTCTCTCCACATCTAGAGCTGATGCTACCAACAGGGAGAAGTCTGTGAAGTGATGAGAAGTAACAATCAGTCTAATGTTATCATTTAATCCATCCACAAACCTCCTACATTTATCAATCTCTGTGGGCATTATCTCCAATGCATATCCATTGAGTCTCATGAATTCCCGCTCATATTCAGATACTGTAAGCTGCCTCTGTCTCAGTGCCAAGAATTCTCTCCTTCTGGCCTCTAAGTACATATGGCTGACATATTTCTTCCTGAATTCTGCCAAGAAGAAATCCCAGGTGATCTGTGCAGGCTGTACTACCCTCGATGCTGTCACCCACCACTGATATGCATCTTTCTGAAGTAATGACAGAGCACACTCTAACTGCTGCTCTGGGGTACAGTGGAGCTGCTGTAAAACCCTATCTATCCTCTCTGGCCAATACTCTATGGTAGCTGGATTATCCTCTTTCTTACCCTTGAAGTCAACTACCCCATATTTTTGCAGTTTCTCTAATGGGGACCTCTATACAGGTTGCGGCTATAAGGGTACTAGTGGCTATACAAGTGGCAGTGGCTGTGACTGAGGTTGTGGAGGTGGAGGTGGCTGTGGCTGAGGTATGGCTCCGGTGACCTGACGGAGCAGCTGTGTCATCTGTTCCAGGAAGGCCTGTTGTGCTCTACCTGCACCACCCATAGATGACTCAGTTCTAATGCTTCACTCCTTACTATAAGCAGGTGCGGGTGCGTGACTCTCTACCTCTGCCTCAATTAGTCTAAGAGAACCGCGCTCTGAAGGATCAGATGTGTAACATCCTCACTTTAGCTAGTCCATACAGTCTACTGTTCCAGTGACCAATGTCGGTCCGGACAGCTAGAATGTTTGAAATTATAAATAAACTAGAGTGAGGAGTTATAAAGAAACTAAATAATGCTCATAAAAATCAAGGAAAAATTTTTAGAAACCAAAATACACTAAGGTTAAACGAGCCGAAACACCAAGGATGAGTAACCCGAAGGGGAAGTGACGGTGAAGGCCGTTAGCAACCCTAGACCCAGGGAAAAATTATAAAATAATTATTGGGACTCCAGAGAAGGGTCATTGAGGTTCTCATGGCATTAGAATGCCAAGAAAATGCTTAGAAAAATTTTTCTATCGGTACACATAATTTTGGCTCATTAAGCTAAACGGAGGGCATTTTGGTCATTTCATCTTCAGAGATGATTTTTCGCCAACTTGTCCAGTTAAATAAATAATTTATATAACATAAAATATGAATAAATATTGTTAAAAATTTAATTGAAATTAAATAGACAAGAAAAGGAGAGAAAATGAAAGAAAATGGAATTATGACATCATAATGATGTCATTAAAGTTCTCCCAACCAATTCAATGTTGACACATGGCATAAGTTTATTTAAAAGAGACTAAATGGGCTGAAAAATGAAAAAAAATCAGAACTCTCACTCCTATCTTCTTCCTTGCCGTCACCCCTCCTCCATAGCCAACCTTGAGCAAGCTTTTCAAAGCTTGATTTCCCTAGCTTTTGTCCCACTAAACCCTATATTCCCAACACAAAAAAGTGTTCTTACACCTTGGAGAGTCTTTTGGGAGCAAAAAGAAAAGGAAAAGAGGAACCCTAGCAAGTGGGAAATCTCACTCCATTAGAGGTTTGTGACCTAACCTTAGTTTTCACTTTAAATTCATGTTTAAGGACTAAGAATGAGTGCAAATCACAAAGAAATTTATTGAATATCATTTGTATGCCATCCCTAAATTTTGGCAGCCTTGGTTGGGGTATGATTGTTATGAGTTTTATGGAGCTAAAATGGTAGTATGGCTGCCCACAATATGTATTTCTTAAGTGGATTGATGAAGTGCAATGATAATGCATGATTTGTAATGTTTGAGTTAGGGTTTGGGGTGAAAAATAAGACTTTGACCATGTGATGATGAAATTAGGTTTTAATGGTCAATTAGTGACCATTTGGTTCTGTTTAAATCAAAAATGAAGTGAATTGTGTAGTGGGATTGGAGTTTGGTGTGGCTGCCCTTGGTGACCTGCAGGACTGGGCATGAGTCCAGCAGGTTTGGGCAGCAATAACTGGAATTGTAGAGGTTCAATTGGTGCAAGGCCAATTGGACATGAAACTAGACACATAATGGCACAACTTTGGTGAAGAAACTATGCCTAGAAAACCAAACCAAGTTGACCAAAAGATTGCCCTACTCTGGGTGACCTGCATTCTACTTAGGCAAAATGACCAAATCAACAGTGTTTAGTCATTTGGCCATAACTCAGTGTAGAAAGGTCCAATTTACCTGAAATTTTACCAGCAATAAGCTGAGATATAGACCAACAACTTTCATGATGAAACCTAACCCAAATTATGACCATAACATATTCAAAAAGTGACCTGAAATCACTGCTCCTAACACTGTAGATTTGGTCAGTCCAGAAATTCTGGAAAAATCATAATCCGGCCAGTTGTGATTTTTGGGCCATAACTTGAGCTAAAAAACTCCAAATGGAGTGATTCAAAAAAGGAAATGCAACTAGACAAAATAAGGAACAACTTTCATGTTGATCATTTTGCCAAATTCCCACTGCAAAAATGACTAATGGAACAGTAAAGCAAAGCATGAAAACTGAAAATTCTGTCCAATTAACATTAAGTTTAGAAATGCTATTGGCAATCAATACCAACAATTTTAAAATTCAAAATGTGGTATATTGGGAGTGTTAAAACCAATGTACCTATTGTATATGTAAAAGTCAACATTTTGGTTGATTAATGAATTGAATAGTAACACCAAAACTTAAATTTCAAGAATTGTACAATTTAAAAGTGTAAAATGCCCTAGTATACCTAGCAAGATTGGTGTGGATAGGATGGCATGCCAATAGGGCTCTGTTAGCAGTACTGCATATGGCTTCATGCCAATTTGTGTTTCATGGCTTCTCATGCCTTTCTGTTGAAGGAACGGAAGCGTGAAAAACACAAGTTTATACCATTGAATTCAAAAATTTTCACCTAGGGTCACATGCATCATGCAAGGTTTATTTTTATCTATTTGATTTCAATGATAAACAAAATATTAAAACTCTTTTAATATGTTTTTGGATATGTATTTTCCATTTAAGATTTTTAAATTAATCAGATTAATTTTAGAACCCTAGATTAAATCAAGAACAAACACACTAACCTCTTGATGCACTGCAGTGTATTTGCGCCTTTAAGATGCGTCTTCAGGACACCAGATATTGTCCCTCTAGCTTGTCCACACTAAGAACACCTATGGCAGCCCTTGAACAGCTTCTAAAGCTTTTTCTATTAATTAGAAAATCAAGTTTTGCCTTTTAAGAGATTAAAGATGTAAACAGGACACTAGAAACAATTTCTAGTATTTTTAATTCAAGAGATTGATGGCTAATCTCTTTGAATTGATGAGAGATGAAGAAGAAGAAAGGGAGAGCTTTAAAATGGCGTGACAAAGGAGGAGTAGCTGCTGGTTGTATTTTTTTTCTCTTTATAACAACACTTATATAGCTAGGTTAACACATTAAATGTCACACCCTGGCTTAGTGGGCCCCAGCTCAAGCCCCTCTATGGGTGGCCATCTTGCCGGCGTACCCCTCTAGAGGCCGGCGATGCAACTCAAATCGGTACTGTCCGCTTTGGTGGAGTTCAATCCCTTCGCCCTGCAGAGCTAGGATTCGAACCCATATCACCTCACGGATTTGCTTCGCCTCTTACCAATTGAGCTGCAAATGCATGGTATGGACTCAATCTAGGCCCAGAAACGCCTAAATCGTGCTCTGATACCACTAAATGTGACACCCCTTACCCGACTACAGTGTAGCCGAGCAAGTTATGCCACTCAGTGTGCCGAGCACTCTATTTTATCTTAATTCATTTTTATTCTTCCTTTTTAATATAACTTGTGAAATATAATTTATTTAAGCCTTTTGTCGAAATTATAATTTATTTGAGGTTCCGAAAATTTTATAGAAAATCCGGCAGAGTACCGGCTAAAAATGGAGAAAACCATTCTTCGGAACCTGTGAAAAACACTTCCTATATTCTTATTCATTCATCTCAACTCCATTTATCAAAATCTCAATATTTTTCAGTTCACATTCATTTCTCAATCATTCACCTCATTTGATAATCATGTACCAGTTACAGATCAATATTCACTTTTCCATTTACAAACACAAATTTGCATTATTTACATGAAAATCAAAATACATTACATAAGTTTCATTACATATGAGAACATCAAAATTTATTACAGAATGCCAAAATGACACCTAGTGTCCTACTAATGCACTGCAGAAGTTGAGGTGACACGGACACTATGCAGAACTGCAGGATGGACTTACCCAATTTGTGGTCTACTGGCTCTCGATCAGTATCTTCGATTACTCAGCGTTGCAAAAGCGACGCGCTAAGCATAAAGCTTAGTGGTGCAAATAATAAAATAGAAAGAAATAATATGCAAATAAAAATCATAATTTTTATTTAGCCATTGTGTTCATAAGAACTGAATAATTACCAACTTAATGTTTAGTCGAGGGCTAATTACGTTTTATGATATTAACTTCTTCATGCATTTTGTTTATTTATTTTCTTCCTGATCTTGAGTTTCTTTGTATTCTATCGTAATCATTCCTGATATTTAATTTTCGTATTTTCTTTAACAATCAGTTCAGTTACAGTTATACTTTTCCATGCCCAAGTAACCTATACTGAACGACTGGACTGGATAACGGGTCGTTGGCACTGGACACCGCGGTGCCTCGGGCCGTCATACCATGGGACGCAGAACGTCAACCATGTATGCAGTCAGTATGGCTAAAAAGCCATGATATCACATAATCGGGCATAAAAGCCATGAATACTGGCATAAAAGCCATGAATACGGGCATAAAGCCATGAATACAGGCATAAAGCCTTTCCTTTCGCGATCGCTAAAACAATACCCTATTGGCATGCCAAACTATCCAAACCAATCACATTAGGCCTACTAGGGCATTTTGCATTTTTAAGTTTCATAATTTTTTTGAATTTCAAGTTTTCATGTCACTATTCATTTCATTAGTCAACTAAAATGTTGACTTTTACATAAACAATAGGTACATTGGTTTTAATACTCCCAACATACCACATTTTGTATTCAAAACTTGTTAGTTTTGGTCACTTTCTCAAAGCTTTGGTCATTTTGGCAAAATTGCCAATTTTTAGTTTTGGTGTCACTATTCACCTCATTGGTCAACAAAAATGTTGACTTTTGGATAGAAAATAGGTGTATTGGTTTTAACACCCCAAACATACCACATTTTGTATTTAAAACTTGTTGGAATTGATTGCCATTTCCATTTCTCAACTTAAATCTAAGAGGGCAGAAATTTCAGTTTTGGAGACCCAACTTTACTGTTCCATTGGGCCCTGTTGCAGTGGGAATTTGAAGAAATGAAAAACATGAAAGTTGTTCCTTATTTTGTCTAGTTGAATTTCTTTTTTTGAATCACTCCATTTGGAGTTTTGTAGCTCCAGATATGGTCCAAAAACCACAGCTGGCCGGATTTGCATTCTGCAGAAATTGCCATATCTACAGTAACATGAACAGTGACTGCCACTGCCATTTGGGTTAGGTTCTGGCCATAATTTGGGGTAGATTCCTTCATGAAAGTTGTTTGTCTATGTCTTAACTTGTTGCTGTAAAAATTTCAGGTCAATTGACCAAATCTAAAGTGAGTTATGGCCAAATGAACAGTTACTGTTCATTTGGTCAATTCTGCAGGGGCTGTTGCAGGGTGTCCGGATTGGGGCCAAGTTTTGGTCCTCTTGCTTTGGTCTTTTGGGCATGGTTTCTTCAGCAAAAATGTGCCATTATAAGCCTAGTTTCATGTCCAATTGGCCAAACACCAATTGAACCAACACAGCCCAAGTTATGGCAGTGCAAGTGGACTGAATTTTCAGTCCATCTGCTGCTGTCTTTAGGCAGCCTTCCATTAAAGTTTTGCCATGCATTAACTCACTTCAAATTATGATTAACTTGCCTTAAATGGTCACTAATTGACCACTAGAATGTCCATTAATCAATTCAAATGCCAAGTCCAATTTTCCACTCCCAAACCCTAGCTCAACAATTCAAAACCATGTATAATCATTTCATTTATGAATTCACTTATAAGTTACACTTTAAGGGCAGCCATACTTGCTTATTAGATTCCCAAAAATTATCACCATATCACCTTAACCTTGGCTGCCAAAAATTTTGGGTTAACATACCAATGTCTTTTATCAAAATTTCTTTGTCATTTAATCACCTATATAGCTCTTAAACATGAAATTGAAGTGAGATTTAAAGTTTAGGGCACTAACCTTATTAAAGCTCCCACTTGAGCTTGTCAATCTTTAAAATTTCTCCCTCTAAAGGCTATCTAAATATGATTTAGGGTGTGAGGATAAATTTTAGTGAAGTGAGGATGAGGTTTTATGGTGTAAAGGGTGAGGTTTTAGCAAGAAAAAGAGAAAGTTTCAATGGAAATTGTGAGGGAAATAGGGGCTGCCGGAAATGGAAGAAGATGAGCAGAAAAATTTCTCAAATTTTAACTCCTTTTTGACCTTTTTTAATTGGTTTAAGAGTGCTTGTTGAAATTTGATTGGTTGGGAGAAAGTGAATGAAATCATGTGATGTCATTATCCTTAATTTCCACTATTTTTCTTTTCTTTTCTTTTCTACCACATTTCAATTTAATTTTTAGCAATATTTATTCATATTTTGAGTCATAATAATTATTTACTTAACTGGACAAGTCGGCCAAAAATCACCTCTGAAGGCGAAATGACCAAAATGCCCTCCGTTTGGCTTAACGGGTCAAAATTGTCTGTACCGATTGAAAAATTTTTCTAAATATTTTCTTGGCATTCTAATGCCATGGGAACCTCAATGACCCTTCTCTGGAGTCCCAAAAATTATTTTATGAATTTTTCCCCGGGTCTAGAGCTCCTCGTTGCGAGAACCGCAACTTCCCTCTGGTTACCCATCGCTTGGGCACCGGCTCATTTGACTTAGTTGTATTTTATTTCTAAAATTTTTACTAAATTTTTCTTGTTAATATTTGAGTTAATTATGGTTCCTGACTTTAGTTTAAATATTTTTCCAGACGTTCTAGCTGTCCGGACCGACACCGGTCACCGAAACAGTAGAATGTACGGAGTTGCTACCAGGAGGATGTTACATTAAACCCTTGCCACATGTCACCCTCTGATTGGTTCTAGGTTTAATTGACACAATCACATTGTGCCAAGTGTCAAACCTATATTTAATCTTAATTTTAATCATCTTACATGATTAAAAGACATGTGGCAAGCTTATGTGTAATGCCATGTGTCACCATCTCATGGTGCCACATGTCACCCTGTGAAATGACCAAAATGACCCTGTGTCTTGATTTTGAGTTCTTAACCCAAAATAATTATTTCTCTTCTTCTAATCAATTTATATCAAATATAAATTAATTAATTAATCTCTATTAATTAATTTCTCATTAATTAAATTCATATTTAAACACTTTAAATACAAATTTAACTTATACTATACATCCAATAATCTAGATTTGGTTTCAAGTCATGCTAGGGACTTTGCAATCTAATTGCAAACCAAACCTATTTAATTAATCAATTAAACTCTTTAGTTAATTAATTAAATCATATTTAATTAGGTGATAACTTGTGTATATGTGTGACTTACTAGGCTCATCACTAATTGGCAATGAGATATGATATCAACTCTTAATATCATCATAACTCTTTCTTACCATAAATGATTTCTGTAAATCATTTTATGCACCTCATAGACCATGGTTAACACCTAGCATAGCATGCCATGGCCACCCAATTAGTAATAAGGTTTACCTTAAATAAACCTATAATCATATGTTACCATGCACTGGAATCTCTGTTACAAAATCTCAACTCAAGCTAGAGTCATGGTTTATGTCAAACTCCATTTGCTATGAATATTATGTTCTCTTTTAATTCCAGTTCTTGATTAAAAAGATTTTCTCATCAGAAACTCTTTTCTGATTAAATCTATCTGTCCTGGCCAGGAACTTGAAACATCAAGAACAATTAAATGAACATAGAATTTTATCTCTATTTACTTAGAGGAACAGATTCCATCTTGATCAACACCTACCTCCATATATAACTAGTAGGAGCCAACACATGCCCATATACCCATACACAGTACAAGTATGAAAACAGTATCAAACTCAAACTACCTATATACAAGATAACTGTGCTATCTCAGGTCTAAAGATTATATGCACTGATATGATTTATGACAAAACATTGACAAGAGTAAACTCCATGTGATTGTTATAAGTGTCACTGGTTCGGCCTACTTATCATTTATTAGTGCCTATCATGTTTGTCATATGGCATGAGACTTACCATTCCATCTTATTTATATCTCATATAAATGACTTGGGAACAAACATGAATACAATCTTTCTGGATAAGTCATGTCCTTATTATGAAGTATCCTCAATTGTGAACCTATTTATGATACTTTGTGCTATAAATACTGTCACTCATATTCTTAACAACTTAAGAATAGAATTTCTAACAAAATATCAATGGACCTTTTCTATTACACATAAATATATTATGTAAATGGAAAAGTAGAAATGCCTTTTATTAATAAAACATATACAAGATACATACTAAATGATATGCTCTAGGGCATACTACTAACATCTGTGACTTAATAGCCTTTGGCTATGTTATTTGAGTTGTTACACTCGGGTTTTATCCCTGATAATTATTACAGCTTATTAGCTGTTCTGTTGCACACCAGGAGACACAATGTGACCGATGGTGTGATGGTCTAAGGTACTTAGTACCCAGTGCCAGTTTACCCGTTTATCCAGTCCAGTCGTCTAGTATGGGTTACTCGAGCAATGATAATAAATTTTACCAAATTTTAATCGAATAATACTGCAATAAATATCAGAAATTAAGTCGACCCAAAAATGTAATCATACATTTTGCATACTTATTTTTACTTTATTTTAGTTATTTTATTTTATTTTATATTGTCACCACTAAGCAGAATTGCTTAGCGCGTCGCTTTTGCCACGCGCAGGTACTGGAGACCTAGCTGGGGAGCCTAGCAGACATCAGACCGGGTGAACTTTCAGACTTGCATCCAGAGTCCAGAGTCACCTCACATCTGCAGTGCATATGGTAGGACATTAGGACTTTGGGTAGCATTTTGTATTTTGTATTTTGTATTTTGTATTAGTTTTGGATTGTAACTATCAACTCTTGAAATTATTTGATAATGTAAATATATGAAATTCATGTTATTGAAATTTTATGTATAATGTATGTTGAAAAAAATGAAATATTGAGAAATATGTATAAATTTGCTTCAAGTGATGAAGTGAACAGAAAAGTTCTGAAAATAGTATTGAGATTTTGAGATTGATTTGAAATGTGTGTGATGGAGCTCTGGATTTGGAAATTATATTGGAAGTGTCTTAAATAGGTTCAGAAGAATTGTTTTTCCAATTTACAACCGGCACTCTGCCGGATTTTCTATAAAAATTTCAGAAAAATTCAGATTTATCAAAATTGTAAATACAATTAGGCACAATGGCCAACGGGCAGGCATGTAACCTATAAAACAATCATATCAGAAATATATTATCAATCAATGATTACTCATGTAGGTAGTACTACTATCTGTAGTTCCTAATTGGTACACCAATCGATCCAACTATATATATTTAAGCCTAGGTTTACTTTGGACAATTAAGTATTATTAATTATTTAACAAAATTTTCATGTAAATGTATAGTGGAAAGTGGATCCCACATACCTATTTCATGTAATAGCTTGTAGTGACTTATTAAGGATAAGTCCCTACCAAAAATGATTTATTTCAAGAACCTTTCTTTAAGTTCAATTTTACTGTCTTGACTTTGCATATCAAATTGAGCAATTTATGGCCACTTTTTGGCCCCACTTCCTTCATGGAAGTTGTTCTTCTATGTCTAGTCTTTATTTTCCTTTTTTAATCATGTCATTTGGATTTGTATAACTCAAGTTATGGTTGATTAACCATAACTAGTTCAGTTGCAAATTCTGGTTCCTTAACTAGGCAGTTTTTGTGTCATAATTTACCAATTTATTTGAATAGGTTATAGAAACATTTAAGCCTAGTGTTCTTCATAGGATTTTTTTCCCTATGGCTTATGGTCACTCAAAAGTTTTAGTTGCAATTTTTCAAGTTATGTAGAATTAATCATAGCCACATTATTGGCCTAGACTCAAATGTCCTATACTAACATGATTCCCATTTAGGTTAGTTACTTTGACCCAAAATTTAAGTTTCTTACATTCATAATTTGAGGAAGGTGTCTAAAACAAAATTAAAGCCCTATTTCTTAGGTTTCCAGAACTATATGGCACATCTCAATTGAATTTTTCTAATGAGAGATATAACTAAAAGAATATTTTAGAATCAATGGTCACTTATATAATTTCCAGATTTTGTGCACTAACTTGACCTAGCTAATTCACCTATTTCTCTTGATTTTTTGGTTCTGGTCAAAATAGCAATATTATAGGTATATGGCTTATTGAAATTTTGGCACTGGTTTCAGGGCATTTGGTTGAATACCCTCACTATAGCAATTATGTACATTCTATTGTTCCGGTGACTGTGTCGGTCCGAACAGCTAAAACGTCTTGAAAAAATATTTAGAAAAGAGTGAGGAGTTATAAATAATTCAAATAAGTATAAGAAAAATTTAGGAAAAATTTTAGAAATAAAATACAATCAAGTTAAATGAGCTGGGGCCCTAGTGTTGAGTAACCAGTGGGAAGTTGCGGTCTTCATAGCTAGAAGCCCTAAACCTGGGAGAAAATTCATGAAATAATTTTTGGGACTCTAGAGAAGAGTCATTGAGGTTTCTATGGCATTAGAATGCCAAGAAAATGCTTAGAAAAATTTTTAGATCGGTACAGACAATTTTAGTCTGTTAAGCAAAACGAAGGGCATTTTGGTCATTTCGTCTTTGGAGATAATTTTTGACCGACTTGTCTAGTTAAGTAAATAATTACTATGACATAAAATATAAATAAATATTGCTACAAATTAAATTGAAATTGAGTAGAAAAGAAAATGAATTAAATTTGTAATTTTGACCTCATGCTTATGTCACTAAAGCACTCCCACCCAATCACATTGTGACACCTATTTATAAACCCCATTAAAAGAGTTAAATGGGCAGAAAATTAACAAAGAAATTCTGTCATCTTCCTCTCTAAACCCAACCGGCAGCCCTCTTCCCCCATGTTCACCATTGTTAACCTTCACACCACCTTGCCAACTTGAATTTTACACCATAAAACCTCATCCTCCCTTCATTAAAATTAACCCTTACGACTAGATCAAGCTTAGGGCAGCCATTAGAAGGAAAAATATTGAAGAATTACAAGCTCAAGTTGGGACTCAAGTAAGGTTAGTGGCCAATTCTTCTCTCTCTCTCTTAATTTATAGTTAGGCACATAAATTGAGTAGAAAATTGTAAGAAAATTGCATGAGAAGCCCTTGTATGCTTCCCCCCAAATTTCGGCAGCCATGGTTATCTTAAGGTTGTGATGATTTTCTTTCATTTAAATGAGTGTATAGGCTGCCCTTGATTTGAATGTATCATTTACAACAATAATTTATGATTTTGGTGCAAGAAATTGGAACTTAGCAAAATTTAGGGCTAGGGTTTGGGCAACAAATTTATGATTTTGCTCATGTATTGGTGAAAGGAAATTATAATGGTCAATTAGTGACCATTTGATTGTGTTTGAGTAGGAATTGAAGTGAATTGTGCCATGGGAATTGATGTTATAGGTGCTGCCTTGAGTGACCTGCAGGCCTGGGTGTGAGTCCAACAAGGTTGGACAGCTTTAACTTGAGTTGTGTAGGTTCAATTGGTGCAAGGGCAATTGGACATGAAATTAGACACATAATGTCACAACTTTGATGAAGGAACCCTATCCAGAAAACAAACTTAGGATGCCCTAAAAATTGACCAAATCCGGGTAACACACATTCTGCCTGGGCAAAATGATCAAATGAACAGTGTTCATTCATTTGGTCATAACTCAGTGTAGAAAGGTTCGATTGACCTGAAATTTATATCAATGAAAGGCTTAGACAATTTAGAATAACTTTTATGTTGGACACAAACTCTAATTCTAGACTTAACCAAATTAAATTATTGGCCAAATTTGAACTACCAAATCTGGCAGAATGGTATTCTGCCCAGAATTTCTGGGTAGATACCAATCCGGCCAGCCTTGCTCAAAGTGGCATATCTTGAGCTAGAAAACTCCAAATGGAGTGATTCAAAAAGGAAATTAAAGAAGACACATAAAGGAACAACTTTCATGAAGACAATATTGCCAAATTCTTACTGTACAATTGACCAATGGAACAGTAAACCAAGTACTTGAAATCTAAAAATTTTAAATAACCAACCCTAGGCTTTAAAATGGAATTGGCAACCAATGCCAACAATTTTAGAATGCAAAATGTGGTATGTTGATGATATTAGAACCAATATACCTATTGTCTATGAAAAAGTTAACATTTTAGTTGACTAATGAAATGAATAGTAGCCATAAAATTTCAATTTCAAAGAATTATATAATTAAAAAATGTAATTGTCCTAGTAAGCCTAGTGTGATTGGTTTGGATAGGTTGGCATGCCAATAGGGTTCTGATAGCAGTATTGCGTATGGTTTCATGCCATTCTGTGATATGATAGCCTATGGCTATACTAATTATGATGTTATACTTTGCTTTATGCCTTATTGCTTTTATGGCTTATTAGACATTCTGTCTGTACACCGGGAGACGCATTGTGACCGATGGTGTGACGGTCCAAGGTACCTGATACCCAGTGTTAGTTTACCCATTTATCCAGTTCGGTCAATTTGTATAGGTTACTTGGGCATGAAAAAGTATAAATGTAATTGAATTGATTATTAAAGGAAGTAAGGAAATTAAATATCAAGATAAAGAACAAAAATGATTGCAATAAAAAAAGGCTCAAAATCATTAAGAAAAAATTAATACAATGCTAGAAAGAGTTAATATTATAAGATGTAATTAGCCTTTGACTAAACAATAAGTTAGTAATTATTTATTTCTTATAAGCGCAATAACTAGGAAATTCTTACTTTTATTTGCATATTATATTTTCTTGTATTATTGGCACCACTAAGATTTATGCTTAGCGCGTTGCTTTTTGCCACGCGTAGGTTTAGGAGAGACTGACAGAGAACCCAGCAGACCACAAACTGGGTGTAAGGCCGGTTCACATATCTGCATAGTGTCCGTGTCACCTCATAAGCTACGGTGCATTGATAGGATACTAGGTCCCATTTTGGTATTTTGTACTGCTTGTATTTTGTAATTAAACTTTTATTTTATCATGTATAATTGAAACTCATGTAATATATTTTGGTATTAATGCAAATATTTGTAATTTGTGTTTATAAATGAAACTTTAGTATATATTTATGATTTGTACATGATTATCATGTGAAATGAATGAATGACAAATAAAAGAATTTTTTAAATATGGTTGAGAAATATTGAGATTATATTGATATAATGGAGTTTGAGAATGATGGGCAATGTATTAGAATTGTTTTTCATAGGTTCCAAAGAACTGTTTTATTCATTTTTAGCCGGTACTCTGCCGGATTTTCTATCAAATTTTCAAAACCTCAAATGAATTTATAATTTCAATAAATGACTTAAATGGGTTAAATTTCACAAATTGCACTTCATAACCATAAAGAAATAAATTAAGGAATGATAAAAATAATTAAGATAATATATGGTGTTCCGGTACACTGTGTGGTATATCTTGCTCGGCTATACTGTAGACGCGTAAAGGGTGTCACATTTGGATTTCTGTGGACCAAGTTATGGCCTCTTTTCCAAAACTGGTCAAGTAGCCTATGTTTAGCAAATCTGGACAGTTTTGGTTCTGGACAGTTTTGGTAACTCAATTTGGGCAAGCAATTTGGTTGGGTTAATTGCATTTCTGGGCATTGTGTTCTTCACAAAAGTTGTAGCCCTATGTCTAAGCATTCCAATGGTATAAATTTCAGGTCATTTGGATCTTTCTGGAGTGAGTTATGACCAAATGAATGTACACTATTCATTTGGTCATTTTTTAAGTTCACAATTTGGTAATTTGGATTAGGGCAGAATTTAGGTCACTTTTTGGACAGAATTTGGACATGGTTTCTTCATGGAAAATGGTAAATGTTAGGTCTAGTTTTAACTCCAATTGGCCTCATACCAATTGGAGCCACACAAATTCGATTATTGCTCAAAACATTCACTGATTTCAACAATTCTCAACCTGCACAAAAGAACACTCCCAAATTTTCAATTTCCTCCAACTCCCTTACTTCAACTAGCATACATGGTACTTCTAAATATCATCAATCATCTCAATACAATCAATTTCCAGCAATTTACACAAGTCTTCAATAATCAATTCAAAACCCTAATTCAAATAGTCAAAGTCAATAATATACACATGAAAACAATTTGCTAGTACATGTAACTTCAACTATCAACATATAATTCACTTACACTTATCCATCAACACCATTAATCACCATTTAAATTCATGAAATTATCAATCTCCTGAGTTCCTCAAGGTTGCCGAATTGAACAATTACACTAAGTCTTTAATAATTGTTCAAACCCTAATTCAAATTGTCAACCTCAAACATATACATGCAATTAAATTCTAATACTTATAATCGCCTTAATCAACATCACTAATCCCCATTATAAGTAGGAATTCATCAAACTCTCAAGGGAAACTAAGGCTACCAAAATGGGGGTTCACAATTACTCATCATTTTCATTCAAATTTCTTATCATATCAACTCATTTCAATGTTTAACTAAGGAAGGAAGAGAAATTATGCACTAACCTTGTTTCAAGAATTTCCCAAGCTTGTAAAACTTCAAAATTTCTCCTTCCTTTTACTGCCTATATACTTCCCAAGGTGTAAAGACTAACTTTAATGAAGTGGACTTATGATTTCTTTTGGAAAATGGGAGAGATTTGAGGCTTGCATGAAGAAAACTCCATGGAAGAAGAAATGAAGAAATTCAACCATTTTAGAGAGATTGAAGAAGATGATGAAGTGAGTGGAGGATTTGTCTTCTAATGCTATTTATATACCCCACTAAGTATTTAAATATTAATTATAATAATTAAACTTTCATAATTCTAATTATACCCCCTCATTTCTCTTTAATTACACTACACATATAATTTCTTATTTTCATAAAATTTTCAAAATTTAATACCACTCATTTTTAATGGACATTTAGGTCAAAAGTCAACTCTAGATTCCAAATGACCAAAATGCCCCTCTTCAGGTTATAGTCCTACTTTTTTGGTAATGCCGATTAAATCCCTGATCCGATAGTTCCTTTAATTTTATTTTCATCTATACCGATTAACTAAATTGTCTTTGACATTTTTAATGTCATTTGTATCTCAGTAGACCTTTAATTAAGTCTCAAAATTATTTTCTAGGGTTTCTAGCAGGTCTGGGGTCGTCAACTGTCTATGCAGTGACTTCCTAGTACGATCACCCATCGCTGCGGTTCCAGCTCATTTAACCTAATTGCATTTCATGTCTTTTATTTTTTCTTAATTTTTCTTGTATTTTCTTATCATGTATTCCATCATTTTATGTCTCCTCTCTATCATTTAAGTGTAGTTCTAGACATCCTGGCTATCCAGACAGACGTTAGTCATCGGAACAGTAGAATGTATGGACTACCTACACTGAGAGTGTTACATATTCATAGCCATTAGTTTGCCATATTGGACTTGTAAAATTAGGAGAAAGTTTTTAAAATATGAACAAGTCTAGATATGCCTCACTAACCCTAGAACATATCTCATGGACCTATTGAGGCGAAATCTTAGCATATGCTTGAAAAAGAGATGATTCAGGTATTTTTTGTTGATAAACTCATTATAACCTTAGCCGCATTAATTCAAATTTTCACCCCTTGTAGCCAATTTGAGCCTACATCTATTCTCTTATATGATTTCTTTAATAACCCACAACATTGCCCTAGCCCTTGGCTCAAACACTTGTCCTAACCCTATGAAGAAGCTAAAGTGCATAGGTAAAGGGTACACTAGGTGTATAAAAAAAAGTTAAAAGAGAAAAAAAGATGGAAAGAGGATACAAAATCAAAATAAGTGCAAGTATGTAGTCAAAAACATCAAAGAAATTACCCTTCCAACCCATCAAAAGCAATGAGTTTGGGGGTAAGCACTAAAGGGACATAAATACCAAATAAAGTTAAGTAAACAATCAAAGAAGTCCTAATTTGAGCATCAAGCAAGCATACTTGGCACTAAATGTAACACCCTCCCTGTAGCAACTCCGTACATTCTACTGTTCCGGTGACCAGTGTCGGTCCGGACAGCTAGAACATTCGGAAAATATTTTAACAAAAGTGAGGAACCATAATTAACTCAAATATTAATAAGAAAAATTTAGTAAAAATTTTAGAAATAAAATACAACTAAGTCAAATGAGCCAGTGCCCAAGCGATGGGTAACCCAGTGGGAAGTTACGGTTCTCGCAACTAGGAGCCCTAGACCAGAGAGAAAATTCATAAAATAATTTTTGGGACTCCAAAGAAGGGTTATTGAGGTTTCTATGGCATTAGAATGCCAAGAAAATATTTAGAAAAATTTTTCAATCGGTACAGATAATTTTGACCCGTTAAGCCAAACGGAGGGCATTTTGGTCATTTCGCCTTCAGAGGCGATTTTTGGCCGACTTGTCCAGTTAAGTAAATAATTATTATGACATAAAATATGAATAAATATTGCTAAAAATTAAATTGAAATTTGGTAGAAAAGAAAAGAAAAGAAAAATGAAGGAAATTAGGGATAATGACATCACATGATGTCATTTACATATCCTCCACCAATCACCATTCAACAAGCCTTTTTAAAACAATTAAAAGAGACAAAATGGACCCAAAAATTCTGGTGTTTTCTCCTTCTTCTTCAGCCAGCTGTGAGTTTCTCCTTCTTCCTCCATAACTCTCATTCTCTCATACCTTCAATCTTTGATTTCTCACCCCAAAACCCTTAGGTCCCTTCACTAAAATTTGTCACCCAACCTTGCTAGAGTGTTTGGCAGCCAAGAAAACAAAAGAAAGTGGAAGAAAGTGAGGTGTGAACAAGCTTAGAAAATCACCAAAGAGGTTAGTGCCATAATCTTTGCTTTTACATCTTTCTAATCATGAATTTGAGCTAAGTTAAGTTAAAAATTTGACAAAAATTGAATTAATGAAGCATGGTTATATTCCATGAAGTTTTGGCAGCCTTGACATGAGTTAGGGTTAGGAGAAATCTTTGGTTTAAAGTGACATATTGCTGCCCCTCTTATAAATTATATGATTAGTATAGCAAATTAGGAGTGGGATGCATGAATTGGAGGCTTGGTCAATTAGGGTTAGGGTTTTGGAGAGAAACTTGGACCTTGCTTAGGTAATGATGAATGAACATTTTAATGGTCAATTAGTGACCATTTGAGGTGAGTTGACCATGACTTAGAGTGAATTATAGCATTACAAACTGATTTGGTATGCTGCCTAGTGAAACCAGCAGGGTGGCTGTGAGTCCAGCCTGTTTGGACTGCCATAACTCTGGCTGTGTAGGTTCAATTAGTGTTTGGCCAATTATACATGAAACTAGACACATAATGGCACAATTTTGGTGAAGAAACCATGGCCAAAAGACCAAAGCAAGTGGACCAAAAACTTGCCCCAATCCGGATGTCCTGCAACCAGATTCTGCAGAATGACCAAATGAACAGTGATTGTTCATTTGTCCATAACTCATTGTAGAATGACCCAATTGACTTGAAATTTTTACAGAAACAAGTTAAGATATAGACCAACAACTTTCATGAAGAAACCTACCCCAAATTATGACCAGAACCTATCCAACAAGGCAGTTGCAGTCACTGTTCACTGCACTGTAGATATGGTCAGTTCTGAAATTTTCCAATCTGGCCAGTTGTAGTTTTTGGACCATAACTTGAGCTAAAAAACTCCAAATGGAGTGATTCAAAAAAATAAATTCAACTAGACAAAATAAGGAACAACTTTCATGTTTATCATTTTCTCAAATTCCCACTGTAACAGTAACGAATGGAATAGTAAAGTTAGGGTATAAAAACTAAAAATTCTGCTCCCTTAGTTTTAAGCTTAGAAATGCTATTGGTGATTAATGCCAACAAGTTTTGAATGCAAAATGTGGTATGTTGGGAGTGTTAAAACCAATATACCTATTTTCTATGCAAAAGTCAATATTTTTGTTGACTAATGAAGTGAATAGTAACACCAAAGCTTGAAATTCAAAAATTTCAAAATTCAAAAGTATCAAATGCCCTAGTATACCTAACAAGATTGGTTTGGATAGTTTGGCATGCCAATAGGGTTCAGTTAGCAGTACTGCACATGACATTATGCCATTCTGTGATTTCATGGCTTTTAGCCATTCTGACATTGTGTTGATATTTGGCCTTATGCCTATTGTCATTACAGCTTATTAGCTGTTCTGTTGCACACCGGGAGATGCATATGTGACCAATGGTGTGACGGCCCGAGGTACTAGATACCCAAAGCCGCTTACCCGCTTATCCATCCAAATATCCAAAGATAGGTTACTTGGGCAACCAAAAAAAATGAAAGTGGATAAATTTAACGAAATAATGAATATAACAAGTACAAAACAAATAAGTCATCGATACATGCACTGCATGTTTACTTCTTGTTATTTCTTTTTATTTTATTATTGGCACCACTAAGCATTATTGCTTAGCGCGTTGCTTTTGCCACGCGTAGGTTCTGGAGATACTGACCGAGAGCCCAGTAGACCACAGACTGGGTGAGACCTCCTGCAGCTCTGCATAGTGTCCGTGTCACCTCACCATCTACAGTGCATTGGTAGGAAACTAGGCTTCATTTTGGTATTTTGTAACTAACTTTTATTTTCCTTTGTGTAAATGAAACTTATGTAATGTATTTTGATGTTCATGTAAATAATGAAAAATTATGGTTATGAATGGAAAAATTTGAGTATTTATTTATTGCTTATGTATATGAGTACCATGAGAAATGAATGATTGAGAAATGAAATTGAAGAATATTGAGATTTTGATATTAGAGTTTAAGAATGATTGAATATGATTATTGGAAGTGTTTTTCACAGGTTCCGAAGAACTGTTTTCTCCATTTTTATCGGTACTCTGCCGGATTTTCTATAAAATTTTCGGAACCTCAAATAAATTATAATTTTGATAAATGGCTTAAATAAATTATATTTCATAAATTATATTCAAAACTATGATAAAAATAAATTAAGGAAGAATAAAAATGATTGAGATAAAATAGAGTGTTCCGGTACACCGTGTGACATAGCTTACTCGGATATACTGTAGACGGGTAAGGGGTGTCACACTAAAACCAAGTCATCAAGAAGAGTGCTCCTTTTGTCCATGCAAAAATAAAGAAAAATAAGTAATAAGCCTAATGTATTTGAAACTTTTGCATGACAGCAATCCTCATACATGCATTCCCTAAACCTTTTTATGAGCAGCCAAGTTATTACTCTCTAGCCCTTATTAAAACCCTATTAAAGACTTTTTGATCTTTTGAAAAGCATATACTATATTAGTAGAGATAGGAAATTGAGATATACCTATAGGGTTAGAAATATATTACCTCACTTCATCACAATCATCCATAGTAAAGGCAATTTAGGTAAGTAAGTGTTTCTCAAATCAATCCTAGTAAAAGAGGTTATTTGTGACTTATTAATGAACTTGTAATTGGGATGATTGGTTGGAACTCCATGAAGGGAATGAATTTCTAACAAGCAAACATTGATGTCACTATGCCTTGAAGGTAGGAAAATTGGTATGAGCTTGTAGAGAGTTCAATTATACGTAAGTTAAATTTTTGTTGTGATTCTAAGAAAAAATCAAGTGCCCTAATGAGTTTTCTAAGTTTTATTTTGCTTCAGGACAAGCAAAAGTTTGAGTTTAGGGGTATTTAATACACTTATATCATATAGGTATTTTAAAGCACCTTTGCATTGCATTTCATAGCAATTAGGTAGTTAAAATCATGAATTTTACTTAGTTTCATCAATTTTTTTTAATTTTGATAGTCTCTACTTAATTTTGTGTTTTATGTATCTTTTCAGGTGATTTAATGAAAATCCAAGGCATAGAAGTCAATCTAACAGGTTGATAAGTCAGAAATGTCAAAAAAGTATGCTACACGAAGTACACGGGTCATGTAAATCCAAAACCCATTCCGTGTAACCTTTTGGCTAAGAGAACCTAAAGAAATTTAGAATGACTCAAGTACACGGGCATGTATTTGACCCTTTGTAACATGTCATGCCCCATGTAACTTGTTATCCTCCCTAAAACATGATACGCAAAGTAGTCCAAAAACTTACATGAGTCAGGCCATGTAATGCCACACGGGCCGTGTACTTTGCACCAGACAAGACTTCTAATTTGACCTAAATTCTACTACTCTCATTCCGAATAGACTTCTAAGGCTTTTGGGACTCTGAAACAAGACCTTTAAACACCTGATATAAATATTAGAAGGTAAAAACAAGTAGAAGAGTGCATTTTACATTCAATCCTAGTTTCCTAAGTAATTTGGAGAGAGTCTGCGTCGAAACTCAAGGAGAAGGATTCTCAGCTAAAATTTCAAAAGTCCAAGGCTACAGATTCTTGTTTTGGGTTCCTTTGTTTTATTTCTTCAAATTGTTTTATGTTCTTTTATTTTAATTTCATTATATTTTATTAAACTCACCATGAGTGAGTAATTTGTTTAATTCTAGGATTAGGAGAGTAGCATTCTCAAATTCTGTTATGGATCTATACTAAAGTTATTTAATAAATTTGAGTCTTGTTTTTTGATTCAATCTTCTGTGATCTTAATGTATGCTATATGTTGGTACCCACTTAGTAATGATATAAGATGCTAATTGAAGAACTGAAAGTGAAGATTAGTATTGAAAATCTATAGAGTTCCATAATTAATCAAAGAGTTTAAAGGGTTTTAATTAAGATTAATCGTCATAAAAATCGGGTTCAGATTAATTAAAATGCACTGTAAGTGCCTTGAGAGAGGACTTAAGATATCTTAGAATTAATTTCCATCAATGTAACAATTCTTTATTTGTTGAAAAGGTAAAGTTAAGTTCATAATAAGGTTGAAGTGTGAAAATCTAATTCTGACAATGTTTTAGTAAATTGCTCTCTAAGTTTATAGCTTTGTCTTCTTTTACTTTCAACGGCTTTAGTTAGTTTAAATTAGTTTAATTTAAATCCCCTTCATCATATATGGTAGTCTAAAAAGTCAAAGTTGCTGTCTGGCTTGGTACTTACAAATTTCTCGTGAGAATGATACTCTATTCACCACTGTATTACTTGTTCAAGATCCATACACTTACGAGGTTGTAAACTAGCAAACAGGATGATGTGAGGTGCCTAACACCTTTTCCATATGTATAAAGACCCTAGATCTCTGAATTAGTAATAAACAATTTTTGTCTAAATTTTTAAAAATTAAAAAATGTCTTTAATTTTCCTCCAAATTAAAGTAGTAACTTCTTACTTTTCACTTCGATGAGAATTTTCTAACAACCGCAAAACCCTCGCAATAATAACTCATAATGTAACGCCCTCATTTTAGATAGTCCGTACATTCTACTGTTCTGGTAACCAAAGTCTGTCCAGACAACCAGAATGTCTGGAACTATATTTAAACTAGAGTGAGGAGTCAAAAATAAATTAAATAATGATAAAAAAAATTAAGGACAAATTTAAGTAATGAAATATACTAAGGTCAAATGAGCCGTAGCTACAGAGATGGGTGACCTAACGGGAAGCGACTGTAAAAATAGTTATCGACCCTAGACCTGTAACACCCTCCCGGTAACCACTCCGTACATTCTACTGCTCGTGGTGTCGGTCGGAGATAGCTAGAATGTCCTAAAAATATTTAAACTAAAGTCAGAACCATAATTAACTCAAATATTAATAAGAAAAATTTAGTAAAAATTTTAGAAATAAAATACAACCAAGTTAAACGCAGCCGTGCCCAAGCGATGGGTAATCGAGGGAAGTTGCTTCGCAACGAGGAGCCCTAGACCCGGGGAAAAAATTATAAAATAATTTTTGGGACTCCAGAGAAGGGTAATTGAGGTTCCCATGGCATTAGAATGCCAAGAAAATACCTAGAAAAATTTTTCAATCGGTACAGATGATTTTGACCGTTAAGCCAAACGGAGGGCATTTTGGTCATTTCGCCTTCCGAGGTGATTTTTGGCCGACTTGCCCAGTTGAGTAAATAATTAATATGACATAAAATATGAAGAAATATTACTAGAAATGAAATTTGAAATGAGTAGTGAAAGAAAAGAAAATAAAATGCAAAATAATGCAAAAATGACATCATTTAAAATTTTCCAACCAATCAAATTTAAGCCATTATTTGACTAACTATTAAAAGTGATAAGAGAAGACTAAATTAACAAATTGCAGCAGCCATTCTCCCTTTCAAGAAAGACCAGCCGAAATTTCCTCAACCCTTCCTCCATTGATGTTCAATTCAAGCTTCAAATTCCATACTTCCTCACCCTAAAACCTATAAGTCCCTTCATCAAAAATTAATCCCACACCTAGACAAAGCTTTTGGCAGCCAAGAAAGTGAAGGAAAGTGAAGTTTAGAGGTGGGAACAATCTGCCCTAATTAAGGTTAGTGCATATATACATCTAAAGCTTTTTAAATTCTATGTTAGAGACTTGGAATAAGTAGGAATTTGTAACTAAAATGAATGAAATCTATGTCTATCCATGCCCTAAGTTTCGGCAGCCCTATTGAATAAAAAGGGAATGAGTGTTTTGATGGACTTAAAGTGGACTAGAGATCAAGATTAAACCATGTATGCATGTGATTATGGAATGAGATAGTTAATTAAAGCATGTTGTAAAAATTCATATGGAAATTAGGGTTTGGAAAGGTGAAAGTGTGACTTGGCTTAGGAAATTGTTAGGGCACATTGTAATGGTCAATTAGTGACCATTTTAGATGTGTTGACCATAAATGGGACAGAAAAATGAGATTGCAAAGTGAGGATTGCAGGCTGCCTAGGACAGCAGCATAGGGACTGAAAATTCAGTCCCTTTGCACTGCCATAACTTGGGCAGTGGTAGTCCAATTGGTGTTTGGCCAATTGGACATGAAACTAGGTTTATAATGGCACATTTTTGCTGAAGAAACCATGCCCAAAAGACCAAAGCAAAAGGGTCAAAACTCAGCAACAATCCGGATGCCCTGCACTGAATTCTGCATAATTTGCCAAATGAATAGTAACTGTTCATTTGGCCATAACTCACTGTAGATTTGGTCAATTGGCCTGAAATTTTTACAGCAACAAGATAAGATATAGACAAACAACTTTCATGAAGGAACCTACCCTAAATTATGGCCAGAACCCATTCAACCAAGTGACTCAAGTTACTGTTTATGCACTGTAGATATGGTAAATTTCTGCAGAATGCATATCCGGACAGCTTGGGTTTTTGAGCCATATCTGGAGCTACAAAACTCCAAATGGAGTGATTCAAAAAAGGAAATTCAACTAGACAAAATAAGGAACAACTTTCATGTTTTACATTTCCTCAAATTCCAACAGTAACAGTGTCCAATGGAACAGTGAAGTTGACTCACCAAAATTGAAAAATCTGTTTGTGTTGAGTTACACTTTGGAATGGCAAAAACACTTAATGCCAACAAGTTTTAAACACCAAATGTGGTATGTTGGGAGTGCCAAAGTTGATGTACACATTTTTATTCTAAAAGTCAACCTTTTTGTTGACCAATGATGAATAGTGACACCGAAAAAGTTGAAATTCACAAATTGACAAATTTAAGAGTTTCAAATGCCCTAGTATACCTAACAAGATTGGTTTGGATAGTTTGGCATGCCAATAGGGTTCAGTTAGCAGTACTGCACATGGCAAAAATGCCATTCTGTGATTTCATGGCTTTTGGCCATTCTGACTTTGCATTGAGACTTGGCCTTGTGCCTAATATTATTTACAGCTTGTTAGCTGTTCTGTTGCACACCGGGAGATGCATATGTGACCGATGGTGTGACGGCCCGAGGTACTAGGTACCCAAAGTGCGGTTACCCTGTTATCCATCCGATCGTCTAGTGTAGGTTACTTGGGGCAACCAAATGAATAAAAGTGAACAACGTTAATGAAACAATGAATATATCAATACCAAACAAAGAAAGCATACACATTCTCTACACATTTATTTTCTTGCTATTTTCTTTTATTATATTATTGCACCACTAAGCATTATTGCTTAGCGCATTGCTTTTGCCACGCGTAGGTACCGAGATCCCGATCGCGAGCCCAGAGACCACGATCGGGTGAGTCCATCCGCGATTCGCTCGATGTCCGTGTCACCTCGTCACCTGCAGTGCATTGGTAGGACACTAGATGTCATTTTGTCATTTTGTAATTAAATTTTTATTTCTCATATGTATTTGGGATTTATGTAATGTATTTTGAGCTTATTGTAAATAATAAAGATTTATGGTCATGTATGGTATTAATTTGAGTATTTAATGGTTGTTTATATATGAGAACCCTGAGAAAGGGATGTTTTGAGAAATGAAAAGGTTGTTGAGACCTGAAATTGACAAATTATTGAGATATTGATATTGAGTTTGGTGTTGATATTGGAGTTTGAGATGATGGAATAAAAATATTGGAAGTGTTTTTAACAGTTCAAGAAGAGCTTTTCTCCATTTTTAGCCAGACTACTGGATTTTCTTAAAAATTTTCGGAACCTTAAATGAATGATACTTTTGATAAATGGTTTAAATAAATTGTATTTCATAAATTATATGCAAAAGCATTGTCTAAATTAATTGAGGAATATTAGAGTGTGCCGGTACACCAGGTGGCATTACTTACTCGGGTATACTGTACACGGGTAAGGGGTGTCACATTTAGTGGTATCAGAGCACGGTTTAGGCGTTTCTGGGCCTAGATTGAGTCCATACCATGCATTGCATTTGTAAGAGTCGAGGTGACACTAACGCAGATCTGTTTATCTTTCTTATTTTGAATAGGATATGGACCCTTCATCTCAGAGAGCCGTTGAGGAGGAAGTGGAGAGTCATGCTCCACCTGCAGCAGCTGAGACTGGGGGCATGAGAGAATCTGCTCCACCAGCTCAAGCAGAGCCTGCTCAGCCTCCACAGGCCATGTTCCAACAAATGGCCGACTTCTTCAGACAAATGGCCGGGGTAATGCCAGCACCACCACCACCACCACCACCACCAGCTCCACAGCAGAAATCACACCTGGAAAGGCTAAGGAAGTTTGGAGCTGTGGACTTCTATGGCAAGAGAGAAGATGACTCTGTTGCAGCCGAGAATTGGTTGAACAGAACGGGCAGAGTCTTAAAACAACTCCACTGCACCCCAGCGTAACTTAGAAGTCGCTATATCCTTGTTACAAGACGATGCCTACGGATGGTGGGACACCGTGTCAGTGAAGTGCACAAGTCAGAATTTGGGACTTCTTCCTCTCTGAGTTCAAGAAGAAATATGTGGGTACTGTATACCTGGAAGATAGATGAAGGGAATTAATTAACCCGAGGCAGACGCTTGTCGCGGGCCGAGTATGAGAAGGAGTTTGTTCGGTTAAGCCGCTATGGAAGGGAAATAGTCCCTAACGAAGCTGAAAGGTGTAAGAGATTTGAAGAGGGACTGAATGACAATATCAAGATACAGCTCACTGCCTTGGGAATCACAGAATTTAGCAAGCTAGTGGAAGCTGCAATAAGGGTTGAAAAAGTGAGAATCAATGAGCGGACTGTAAGGGAGAGACAGAGAAGAGGGGACCAGTCGCCTAGTTCCACCCTGGATTTGGGAAGAAGTTTAAGGGTCCTCCCGCATAGAGTTCAGTCGCCCACGTGGTCGTGGTCACCTGTGGGCCCAGCCACGATTCACCCCTAGGAGAGGTCACCCACACCATCGGTGCAGCTCTCTCGAGGATGGGGTTCAGGACCAGCCCAGATTTTCTCGCGTGTCCACACCGCCGAAATGGCATAAGGGGGAGTGTTGGAGAGTGACTGCCTCGCTTGAGGTGTGGGTCAACAGAGCATCGCTAAGGAACCGCCCACGCAGAACTACTACACCGCCTCCAACACAAGCGAAAGACCGCCTCGCACTACGCAGAGGTAGAAAATCGGCAGATCTCGATGCGGTGGGACCATCACGCAGGCCTACATCCGAGCCAGCAGAGAGGCGGATAATGTACCACCCGCGAAATTATGCCTTGAGAGCTCGAGGAGCAAGATGCCCTGACGTCATCGGGGTAATGCGTTCTCCTCTACAATACTGTGCATGCATTGGTGGATCCAGATCCACTCATTCATACATCGCATCAATCTACCCGTAGAAAGGGGATACCTGGTAGGGAGAGTGACTAAGACATTCTGGTCACTAATCCATTGGGTCACAAAGGTGGTAGTGAACAAGGTATACATGGGTTGCCCTTTAAGGATTCAGGGGTATGAATTCTTGGCAGACTTGATTGAGTTGCCTTTCCATGAGTTTGACGTGATTTTGGGAATGGACTGGTTGTCACGTCATCAGGCAATAGTTGATTGCAAATTGAAGAGAATTTCTTTGAAAACCCCTGAGGGTAATGAAATTGCAGTTGTGGGTGAAAGGACAGATTTTCTGTCTAATGTCATCTCGACCACTGTTGCAAGAAGAATGATGAGAAAAGGCTGTGAAGCCTACCTAGCACATGTGGTGGATACTAGGCAGGCTAAGCCAAACCTGAGTGACATAACCACAGTAAGAGACTTCCCAGAGGTATTTCCTGAAGAATTGCCTGGTTTGCCACCAGAAAGGGAAGTTGAATTTGCTATTGAGACACTGCCGGGTACAGCATCCATTTCCATTGCTCCTCATAGGATGGCACCTACTGAATTGAGGGAGTTGAAAACTCAGTTGCAAGAGTTGCTTGATAAGGGGTTCATACGCCCCAGTGTGTCACCATGGGGAGCTCCAAAGGTCGCTTGTAAAAAGAAGGATGGGACTTTGAGACTTTGTATTGACTACCGGCAGTTGAATAAAGTGACTGTGAAGAACAAATATTCGTTGCCTAGAATTGATGATCTGTTTGATCAGTTGAAGGGGGCAGGAGTATTTTCTAAGATTGATCTCAGATCAGGGTATCATCAGCTAAGGGTGAAGGATATAGATGTGCCCAAGACTGCATTCAGGACCAGGTATGGGCATTATGAGTTCCTGGTGATGCCCTTTGGCCTAACAAATGCACCAGCGGCATTCATGGACCTTATGAACCGTATCTTCCATCCATACTTGGATCGGTTCATAGTGGTCTTTATTGATGATATTCTGGTGTACTCCAAGACCAGGGAAGAACATGATGAACATTTGAGGATTGTTCTGCAAACCCTGCAGGAAAAGAAGCTATATGCTAAGTTGTCCAAGTGTGACTTTTGGCTGAATGAGATTGCATTCCTTGGACACATAGTGTCAGCTGATGGGATTAGGGTGGATCCCAAGAAAATAGAAGCGATGATGGAATGGAAGCCTCCCAGAATACAATCGAGGTCGAAGCTTCTTGGGGCTAGCTGGGTATTACGTAAGATTTGTGAAGGGATTTTCCTAATAGCCGCTCCAATGACCAAGTTGTTACACAAGAATGTCGATTTGACTGGAATGACAAGTGTCGACCAGTTTTGAGAAATTGAAGGCTATGTTGATAGAGGCACCAGCAGCACACGGCCTGTCCGGAAGGACTTTGTGGTCTATAGTGATGCCTCACATAATGGGTTAGGTGTGTGTTGATGCAAGAGGGGAAAGTGATCGCCTATGCTTCCGCATACCTAAGGCCACATGAACAGAACTACCCTACCCATGATCTAGAGCTTGCAGCAATTATCTTCGCACTGAAGATATGGAGGCATTACTTGTATGGGGAAAAGTGCTACATTTACACAGACCACAAGAGCCTAAAATATTTGCCAACCCAGAAGGAGCTCAACCTTAGACAGAGGCGATGGATTGAGTTCCTGAAGGACTATGACTGTGTAATTAATTACCATCCTGGGAAGGCAAATGTAGTTGCTGATGCTTTGAGCAGAAAGTCCATCATAGCTTTGAGATCATTGAATGCCCGTCTAACCTTGATTCGAGATGGAGCTATGTTGGCTGAGTTGCAAGTGAGGCCAAACCTGCTACAGCAGATACTAGATGGGCAGAAGGTAGATGAGAAGCTAATGGCTATTATGAGCAAGGTCTCAGAGGGAAAAGCAACTGATTATGTGATGAAAGCAGATGGGTGTCTGTATTAAAGAAAGACTGTGTGTACCAGATGATGGGGAATTGAAAGCTAGTATTCTAAAAGAGGCACACACTAGTGTATATGCTATGCACCCAGGAAGTACAAAGATGTATCATGACCAAGCTTGACATTGGTGGCCTGGTATGAAGAAGGACATAGCTGACTATGTGACTAAATGCTTGACATGTCAGCAAGTCAAGGCAGAACATCAAGTTCCATCAGGTTTGCTACAGCCTATACGCATACCTGAATGGAAATGGGATCGGGTCACCATGGATTTTGTAAGTGGCCTACCTCTCACCCGAAAGAAGCATGATGCAGCATGGGTGATAGTTGATAGATTGACAAAGTCAGCACACTTTCTCGCCGATTAGGACCGACTACTCACTAGAGAGGTTAGCGTAATTGTATATCGCTGAGATAGTTAGATCGCATGGAATTCCACTTTCCATCATATCCGATCGAGACCCAAGGTTTACATCGAGATTTTGGAAGAAGTTGCATGAATCTTGGGTACACAACTCCATTTCAAAGATGTGACTTTCCATCCTCAGACGGATGGGCAATCTGAAAGAGTAATCCAGGTAAAAAATTGAAACTCATGAAATTTATACAAATATTGAATTGAAATGATACAAATAACTTGAAAAAATTGTCAGGTCCTTGAGGATATCTTTGAGGAGTTGTGTCATTGAGTTTGAGGGAAGTTGGGATAGATACCTCCCATCGCGAATTTGCATACAACAATAGCTACCAAGCTAGTATCCAAATGGCCCCGTATGAAGCTGTATGGGAGAAAATGTAGAACTCAGCAGGCCGGACTGAATTGGGCGAAGACAAATCGGTAGGGCTGCACTGGTGAAACAGTGAGGAAAAGGTGAAATCAATCAAAGCCAACTTAAAGGTTGCCTCGCATGCATGTAAATCTTATGCCAACCTGAAGAGAAAGGAAATAGAATATGTGGTTGGCGATAAGGTGTTCCTCAAGGTGTCACCATGGAAGAAAGTATTGAGGTTTGGAAGGAAAGGTAAGTTAAGCCCTAGGTTCATTGGCCCATATGAAGTCGTTGAACGTGTGGGTCCAGTAGCCTATAGGCTAGCTTTACCACCAGAGCTGGACAAGATCCATAATGTGTTCCACGTGTCCATGCTCAGAAGATACCGCTCAGATCCTTCACATGTCATCTCCAGAGAAGAAATTGAAATACAGCTGGATTTGACATACGAAGAAGAACCTCTACGGATCTTGGCTCGGGAAGTGAGAGAGTTGAGAAACAAGCAAATTCCATTGGTGAAAGTGCTTTGGAGGCACCACAACACCGAGGAGGCAACTTGGGAAAGTGAAGAGTCGATGAGGCAATAGTTCCCTCAACTGTTTGCATCAGGTAAATTTCGAGGACGAAATTTAAATTAGAGGGGAAGAGTTGTAACACCCTCCCGGTAACCACTCCGTACATTCTACTGTTCCGGTGACCGGTGTCGGTCCGGACAGCTAGAATATCCGGAAAAATATTTAAACTAAAGTCAGGAACCATAATTAACTCAAATATTAATAAGAAAAATTTAGTAAAAATTTTAGAAATAAAATACAATCAAGTTAAACGAGCCGGTGCCCAAGCGATGGTAGCAGGAGGGAAGTTGCTTCGCAACGAGGAGCCCTAGACCCGGGGGAAAAATTATAAAATAATTTTTGGGACTCCAGAGAAGGGTAATTGAGGTTCCCATGGCATTAGAATGCCAAGAAAATACCTAGAAAAATTTTTCAATCGGTACAGACGATTTTGACCCGTTAAGCCAAACGGAGGGCATTTTGGTCATTTCGCCTTCCGAGGTGATTTTTAGCCGACTTGCCCAGTTGAGTAAATAATTAATATGACATAAAATATGAAGAAATATTACTAGAAATGAAATTTGAAATGAGTAGTGAAAGAAAAGAAAATAAAATGCAAAATAATGCAAAAATGACATCATTTAAAATTTTCCAACCAATCAAATTTAAGCCATTATTTAACTAACTATTAAAAGTGATAAGAGAAGACTAAATTAACAAATTGCAGCAGCCATTCTCCCTTTCAAGAAAGACCAGCCGAAATTTCCTCAACCCTTCCTCCATTGATGTTCAATTCAAGCTTCAAATTCCATACTTCCTCACCCTAAAACCTATAAGTCCCTTCATCAAAAATTAATCCCACACCTAGACAAAGCTTTTGGCAGCCAAGAAAGTGAAGGAAAGTGAAGTTTAGAGGTGGGAACAATCTTCCCTAATTAAGGTTAGTGCATATATACATCTAAAGCTTTTTAAATTCTATGTTAGAGACTTGGAATAAGTAGGAATTTGTAACTAAAATGAATGAAATCTATATCTATCCATGCCCTAAGTTTCGGTAGCCCTATTGAATAAAAAGGGAATGAGTGTTTTGATGGACTTAAAGTGGACTAGAGATCAAGATTAAACCATGTATGCATGTGATTATGGAATGAGATAGTTAATTAAAGCATGTTGTAAAAATTCATATGGAAATTAGGGTTTGGAAAGGTGAAAGTGTGACTTGGCTTAGGAAATTGTTAGGGCACATTGTAATGGTCAATTAGTGACCATTTTAGATGTGTTGACCATAAATGGGACAGAAAAATGAGATTGCAAAGTGAGGATTGCAGGCTGCCTAGGACAGCAGCATAGGGACCGAAAATTCAGTCCCTTTGCACTGCCATAACTTGGGCAGTGGTAGTCCAATTGGTGTTTGGCCAATTGGACATGAAACTAGGCTTATAATGGCACATTTTTGCTGAAGAAACCATGCCCAAAAGACCAAAGCAAAAGGGTCAAAACTCAGCCACAATCCGGATGCCCTGCACTGAATTCTGCAGAATTTGCCAAATGATTAGTAACTGTTCATTTGGCCATAACTCACTGTAGATTTGGTCAATTGGCCTGAACTTTTTACAGCAACAAGATAAGACATAGACAAACAACTTTCATGAAGGAACCTACCCCAAATTATGGCCAGAACCCATTCAACCAAGTGACTCAAGTTACTGTTCATGCACTGTAGATATGGTAAATTTCTGCAGAATGCATATCCGGACAGCTTGGGTTTTTGAGCCATATCTGGAGCTACAAAACTCCAAATGGAGTGATTCAAAAAAGGAAATTCAACTAGAAAAAATAAGGAACAACTTTCATGTTTTACATTTCCTCAAATTCCAACAGTAACAGCGTCCAATGGAACAGTGAAGTTGACTCACCAAAATTGAAAAATCTGTTTGTGTTGAGTTACACTTTGGAATGGCAAAAACACTTAATGCCAACAAGTTTTAAACACCAAATGTGGTATGTTGGGAGTGCCAAAGTTGATGTACACATTTTTATTCTAAAAGTCAACCTTTTTGTTGACCAATGATGAATAGTGACACCAAAAAAGTTGAAATTCACAAATTGACAAATTTAAGAGTTTCAAACGCCCTAGTATACCTAACAAGATTGGTTTGGATAGTTTGGCATGCCAATAGGGTTCAGTTAGCAGTACTGCACATGGCAAAAATGCCATTCTGTGATTTCATGGCTTTTGGCCATTCTGACTTTGCATTGAGACTTGGCCTTGTGCCTAATATTATTTACAGCTTGTTAGCTGTTCTGTTGCACACCGGGAGATGCATATGTGACCGATGGTGTGACGGCCCGAGGTACTAGGTACCCAGTGCCAGTTTACCCGTTATCCAGTCCAGTCGTCTAGTGTAGGTTACTTAGGGCAACCAAATGAATAAAAGTGAACAACGTTAATGAAACAATGAATATATCAATACCAAACAAAGAAAGCATACACATTCTCTACACATTTATTTTCTTGCTATTTTCTTTTATTATATTATTGCACCACTAAGCATTATTACTTAGCGCGTTGCTTTTGCCACGCGTAGGTACTGGAAATCCCAATCGCGAGCCCAAGAGACCACGGTAGGTGAGTCCATCCGCAGCTTTCGATGTCCGTGTCACCTCGTCACTGCATTGCATTGGTAGGACACTAGATGTCATTTTGTCATTTTGTAATTAAATTTTTATTTCTCATATGTATTTGGGATTTATGTAATGTATTTTGAGCTTATTGTAAATAATAAAGATTTATGGTCATGTATGGTATTAATTTGAGTATTTAATGGTTGTTTATATATGAGAACCCTGAGAAAGGGATGTTTTGAGAAATGAAAAGGTTGTTGAGACACAAATTGACAAATTATTGAGATATTGATATTGAGTTTGGTGTTGATATTGGAGTTTGAGATGATGGAATAAAAATATTGGAAGTGTTTTTAACAGTTCAAGAACAGTTTTCTCCATTTTTAGCCAGTACTCACTGGATTTTCTTAAAAATTTTCGGAACCTTAAAGGAATGATACTTTTGATAAATGGTTTAAATAAATTGTATTTCATAAATTATATGCAAAAGCATTGTCTAAATTAATTGAGGAATATTAGAGTGTGCCGGTACACCAGGTGGCATTACTTACTCGGGTATACTGTACACGGGTAAGGGGTGTCACAAGACCCGTGGAGAAACTGTAACACCCCTAAGTTCGGTAGTGCGTTCTGCTGTTCCGGTGACCAGTGTTGTCCGGACAGCTAGGATGCCTAGAACTACACTTCAATATGAGTGGGGAGACATAAAATAATGAAATACAAGAAAAGAAAATACAAGAAAAACAAAGGAAAAATAATAGCAAAGAAATGTAGCCAAGTTAAACGAGCCGGGAAACCTAACGATGGGTGACCGCACTGGGAAGTCACGGCGTGGACCGTTGACTAGCCCTGGACTGCGGGGAACCCTGGAAAATATTTTTAGGACTTAAATAGACCCTTATTGAAGAATAAATATCATTAGAAAGATCAAAGAAAAATTAAATAATTAGTACAAAGAAAAGTGAGAAATCAAAAAATAGACAAAACCCGGTGTTACCGAAAAATCGGGAATGCAACCCGAACAGGGGCATTATGGTCATTTGACATCCCGAATTGTCTTTTGACCTAAATTTCCATTAAAAATAAATAGTATTACACTTAGAAAATAAAATGAAAAATTAATTTGGTGGTACCTAATGTAAATAGCAAAAATGGGGAGTTAAATGTGGGAAATTGAAACTTTTGAATAAATTAATATTATCTTTCCACTTAGTGCTCCACTCACACCTAAAGTGGACCACTTAATCTGCATTTGGACAGCAGATTCATTTCCTTCTTCAACCTCAAAAATTCAGCCGTGAGCCTCCAAGAAGAACTCCATGGCCAAAGCTTCCAAGCTCCATGCATGAACTCCAATCTTCACTTTCATGCCATAAATCCAACAAGTCCCTTCATGAAAGTTTATCCTCACATCAAGAACAATCCTTGGGCAGCCATTAGGAGAGGAAATAGTGGAATTGTCAAGGGCAGCAAGGGTCACACATATGAGGTAAGTTTACATTTTTGAAGATTGCTTTGTTAAACTTTGTGTACATGTTATGGGTGTTGGTTTTGTGAAGGAAATTTTTAAGTTTGAAGAGTATTGAGATATCCATTTTTGGGCAGCCATGTAATCATATATTGATGAAGTATTTGTACATATAATTGATGAGAATTATGTTGGTTGTGATGATTTAATAACCTAGTGAATTACTTCATATTTATATGGTGATTTTTGGCACTTGGATGGGAATTGATGAATTGTAGGACAATTTGGTATTGAAGAAGATTTTCGGCAGCTTGGGGACACTTGAATAAATGTATGTATTCATGGAAGTGTTGGCAGAATATTGACATAGAAGGATTGATGGATATGTATATGAACTTGTTGTGTAAAGAGTATGTAAAACTAGTAATGTTATGTGTATGTGTAATTGTGTTTGGACTTTGGGAATTAGAGTTATATTTGGTGTATTGAAGATAATTGTAATCTGCCCAAAGTGATGTTAATGTAAAGTAATATATAGTTTTGGTAATGTACCAAAACAGATTTGGTAGGGAAGTAAACATATTGCAAGGTCAATGTGTGTAATTGATGTGTGTTAAGCAAAGTAACCAAGGGCAGTGTACATTTTAGCCAATAAGTTTAAATGTGTAACCTCAATTGGTATGAGACCAATTGGAGGTGGAACTAGGCACAAAATGTGCCAACTTTCATTGAGAAAACATACCAAAATTCTGCTTGCAAGGTGACCTAAGAAAATGACCAATTCGGATTAGGTACAATTAGGACCTGAAAAATGACCAATTGGGCAGCAGTGAGTGTTTAGGCCATAACTCACTCAAAACAAGTCCAATTGACCTGAAATTTTAACCATGAATAGTTAAGACCCATACCTACAAGTCTTATGAAGACACCAAAACCCATAAATGACCAGAAGCAAGTCAAAAAGCTTGCACAATTTCGGGTCCAAAAACTGGCCGAACCAAAGTTGACCAAATTGACCTAAAATTGACCTAATTTGATGCCATTTGACCAGCAATAGTATAATGACCATAACTTGGTCTACTTAACTCGGATTGACCTGAAATTTTGCCCCGCGTGCAATAAGACATAGATCTACAAGTTTGTAGTTTTGACCGAAACCCGAAAACCGAGGGAACTAGGCCATCCGGCTAGGTCAAACTAGTATCCCGAAATCCAGCAATTTACAATGAAATGCAAGAAAACGCAATATACATAGAATTGAGTTTGGTAACACGTACCAACCCTAAAATCCTATCGAATGTGACATATAAAGGACACTAAAACCTAATTTACCTAGAAAACGCATCGAGGGTCGGTATATTAGGTAATTAAGCAAATAAAGGTATTCAGTGAATTGTTTATCGAACATTATCGTTAGAGGCAAATTAATTTAGCATCAAACACTTCAAATTGTGTTTCTCGATTAACAAGGACTCAAAGCAAAGGGACAGAAATACCGAGTCAAGACCAGAGACAATTATCGAGGTTTGTGCACAACTAGTTTTTAAGCGATTTTACTTTGAATATTTCATATGATTAAATGACATATTTTTCTTATGTATTATGTTTAACAAGCATTGGATTTAATTCAATGATTATTGAAAATTGTTATAGTATGTATGAATTCAGCTTTGTGAAATGGTATTTCCACAAGTATTAAGCATTGTTATGGATTGAACAAATTATGTTTTGGAAAATTGTGATAGAACATGTTTTGAATTGTGAAGGTAATTTTCATGGAAAAATGCAAATTTATGATTTGAATTGTGATGAGCATAAAAATTATTGGATATTAGAATTGACTTTGAATCGAATTATATTGTGATTTATGCTCACTAAATAGATTGTAATATTGTTTTATATCTCACTATAGATGCTTGACTAGGTTATTACCCGTCTCTCTCATTTGTTGAGAAGACAATGGAGTTAGTTGTGTTTTGATTACCATGGTACGTGCACAGGCTTAGATTTTCCTCCGATTTGAGGTTAGATCTAAGTTTATTTTATCGTTATGGCCCTTGCGGAAGATTCATTATTGTGATGGTATCAGGCACGATGATTCGACCTCCCGACCATAGGGAGTTAGAATTGATTCGACCTCCCACCATAGGGAGTTAGAATCACATCGAATATGGCCCTTTCGGATTAGTCTTGCATGGTTAGTGAGATAAAGAATGATTTTTGAGATAAAGAATGATTTTTGAGATAAAGAATGAGTTTTGAGATACAATATGATTTTTGAGATACAGTATGATTTTTGAAATACATAATGATTTTTGAGATACAGAATGGCTTTTGAATGGTAAGGAATTTTGATTTCCATTATGGTTTATGTATAATTGATTTCGTTAGAATTATTTAAATGGTTAGTCATGATTTGATAAATTGAATTTTGTGATCAATGTCATTTATACAAATGATTTACATTATTGGCAATGAATATTTTGAGTTTTGGAATTTGATGAGTATTCAGATTCCCAAATTATTTACTGTAAATTTTGTCAATGTATATTGTACTATGTTTTAAATTATAGTTGTGCACCATCGAGTTCACCACTCAATGATAGCTTTGTATCTGTCAGCAGTAAGAAGAGCATAGAGCAAGAAGTAAATTTCCTTGAAGATATATTCAGATCAGCTCAGTATATCATAGGTATACCCATGTACATAGGTTTTGATGTATGCATGTAATAATATGTATGTAAATTATTTGAGCAGTTGTATAGAAACTCTTGTAAAATATTTTGGTATGTAATTAAATGTAAATTATTGTAAATGTAAATTTGAGATTTCATTTACTTGAATAGTTTTGTATTATATTTCTTGTATCTCAGTCTTTGAAAAATCATTGCGGATTTGAGTTGAGAAAAATGTTGTGTTGAGAAATATGTTGGAGTTGAGATTTGCAAATATATATTGAAGTGCTTTTTACAGGTTTTCTGAAGAACTGTTTTATCCAAAATACAGATGGCACTCTGCCAAAATTTTTATAGAAACTCCAAATAAGTCAAATGTGTTAGTTCTATCACTTCAGTTCACAAAAGTTTTTAACACCTGTAAATAGTGCTCACCACTGTAAAAGAAGTAAGAAAAGTTTTGAAAATCCCTTGTAGTGTATTTAATGGGTTATCAGTAGACGGAGTTGGTAATTCATTAGGTATACTACGGGATTATGTTATACCTTACAGAGGGGTAGGGTGTGACAGAAACCCTGTGAAATAATTTTTGAGACTCCAGTGAAAAGTTATTAAGCCTTAGATAGTAATAGAATGCCAAGAAAATGCTAAAAAAAATTTTGTAAATCGGTACAAACAATTTTAACTCATTAAGCACAACGAAGGGCATTTTGGTCATTTCACCTTCAGAGATGATTTTTTACTAACTTGTCCATTTAAGTAAGTGAGGTATATGACTTAAAATGTGAATAAATATTGCTAAAAATTTAATTAGAAATAAGTAAAGAAAGAAGAAAGGAAAAGAAAAAGAAAATGAAATTAAAATCCCAATTATGACATCATGCATATGTAAAAGTGATGGAATTAAAAATTCCTAGCCAATTAAACTTTGACAAACATAATTAAGGGATATTAAACAAGATAAAGAAGACCAAAAATTGAACCATCTTCTTCATTCTTTTAGCTGGCCGAAACTCATCTCTCACCTCCCTCCATTGTTGTTCTTCCATCCACCTTACTAAACCTTGAAATCTCACCACAAAATCTATAAATTTCTTCACTAAAACTTGTCACCCAACCTTGTTAAGATGTTTGGATGCCAAGAATCAAGGAGAAAGTGAAGATTGGACAAGATTGAAATTGCTTCAATTCAAGGTTAGTGCCATTTTTAGCTGTTATCTTCTTTTAAACATGAATTCAAGTTGAGTTAGGGTGAAAATTAATGAAAAGTGAAGTAAACCTGCATAATTGAGTTTTATGGAATTTTGGCCAACTTTATGGGAGTGGTAGTTTAATGATTTCATGGATTTAAAAATAGTTTAGAAATGGTGTTTAATGTGTAGACATAAATTAGAAATAGATTAATATACCTAATGGATATGTGCTGTGTGAACCTTGAATTGGAGCTAGGGTTTTGAATTAAAAATTGGGGATTTGTTCAATTGTTGTGGAATTGATGATGTTAAGGTCAATTAGTGACCTTTTGGCATGGTTGAACCTAAAAATGGTGTTGGTTATGGAGTTGGATTGTGAATTGGATAGGCTGCCTATGAGTTGAGAATTCTATACTTGAGTCCTTTGGGTTTGGGCAGCCATAAGTTGAACTTTGTAGCTTCAATTGGTGCAAGGCTAATTGGAGGTGAAACTAGGTACATAATGCCACAACTTTGATGAAGAGACCCTATCCAGAAAATTGACTTAGAGTGATCTAAAATTTGCCTAAATCCGGGTAACCAAATCTAGACGTGAAAAAATGACCAAATGAACATTATTTGGTCAAATGGCCATAACTTTGTGTAGAGAGGTCCAAATGACTTGATTTTTAAACCCATGGAAAGCTTAGACAACTTAGAATAACTTTCATGAAGAATAGAAACCCAAATTTGTTAGTAGTATGCCCTAGAGCATATCATTTAGTATGTATCTTGTATATATTTTTATTAATAAAAGGCATTTCCACTTTTCCGTTTACATAATATATTTATGTGTAATAGAAAAGGTCCATTGATATTTTGTTAGAAATATTATTCTTAAGTTGTTAAGAATATGAGTGACAATATTTCTAGCACAAAGTATCATAAATAGGTTCACAATCGAGGATACTTCATAATAAGGACATGACTTATCCAGAAAGATTGTATTCATGTTTGTTCCCAAGTTATTTATATGAGATATAAATAAGATGGAATGGTGAGTCTCATGCCATATAACAAACTTGATAGGCACTTATAAATGATAAGTAGGCCGAACCAGTGACACTTATGACAAGCACATGGAGTTTACTCTTGTCAATATTTTGTCATAAATCATATCAGTGCATATAATCTTTAGACCTGAGATAGCACAGTTATCTTGTATATAGGTAGTTTGAGTTTGATACTGCTTTCATACTTGTACTATGTATGGGTATATGGGCATGTGTTGGCTCCTGCTAGTTATATATGGAGGTAGGTGTTGATCAAGATGGAATCTGTTCCTCTAAGTAAATAGAGATAAAATCCTATGTTCATTTAATTGTTCTTGATGTTTTCAAGTTCTGGCCAGGACAGATAGATTTATTCAGAAAAGAGTTTCTGATGAGAAAATCTTTTTAATCAAGAACTGGAATTAAAAGAGAACATAATATTCATAGCAAATGGAGTTTGACATAAACCATGGCTCCAACTGGAGTTGGGATTTTGTAACAGAGAGATTTTAGTGCATGGTAACATATGATTATAGGTTCATTTAAGGTAAATCTTATTACTAATTGGGTGGCCATGGCATGCTATGCTAGGTGTTAACCATGGTCTATGAGGTTCATAAAATGATTTAGAGAAATCATTTATGGTAAGAAAGAGTTCTGATGATATTAAGAGTTGATATCATGTCTCATTGCCAATTAGTGATGAGCCTAGTAAGTCACACACATACACAAGTTATCACCTATTTAAATATGATTTAATTAATTAATTAAAGAGTTTAATTGATTAATTAAATAGGTTTGGTTTGCAATTAAATTGCAAAGTCCCTAGCATGACTTGAAACCAAATCTAGATTATTGGATGTATAATATAAGTTAAATTTATATTTAAAGTGTTTAAATATGAATTTAATTAATGAGAAATTAATCAATAGAGATTAATTAATTAATTTATATTTGATATAAATTAATTAGAAGAAGAAAATAATTATTTTGGGTTAAGAACTCAAAATTAAGACGCAGGGGCATTTTGGTCATTTTGCAGTGTGACACGTGGCATCATGAGATGGTGACACATGGCATAACACATAAGCTTGCCAAATGTTTTTTTGTAATCATGTAAGATGATTAAAATCAAGATTAAATATAGGTTTGACACTTGGCACAATGTGATTGGGTCACTTAAACCTAGAGCTAATCAAAAGGTGACATGTGGCTAGGGTTTAATGTGTTAACCTAGCTATTTAAGTGTGGTTATGAAAAGAAAAAATAACCAGCCGCCTCTCCTCTCATTTGTCACGCCACTTTGAGCCTCTCCAGCTATTTCTCTTCATCTCTCATCAATTCAAAGAGATTAGCCATCAATCTCTTGAATTAAGAACACTAGAAATTGTTTCTAGTGTCCTGTTTACATCTCTAATCTCTTAAAAGGCAGAACTTGAATTTCTAATTAATAGAAAAGGCTTTAGAAGCTGTTCAAGGGCTGCCATAGGTGTTCTTGGTGTGGAAAAGCTAGAGGGACAACATTTGGTGTCCTGAAGATGAATCTCAAAGGCGCAGACACGCTGCAGTGCATCAAGAGGTTAGTGTAATCGTTCTTGATTTAATCTAGGGTTCTAAAATTAATCTGATTAATTTTAAAATCTTAAATGGCAAATACAGATCCAAAAACATATTAAAAGAGTTTTAATATGTTGTTTATCATTGAAATCAAATAGATAAAAATAAATCTTGCATGGTGCATGTGACCCTAGGTGAAAATTTTTGAATTCAATGGTATAATCTTGTGTTTTTCATGCTTCCGTTCCTTCAATTGGTATCAGAGCCACTATATTTGCCATTTAGATTGTTGATTATATATTTAATTGTGTGTTTTGATCATGAGATGATTTATCCATTGCTGGTTGCAATGGAGGTGTGGCGGCATGCTTGAAAAAATACCATCAATGGTGCGCATGGTTTGGCTTCCATGGGTGGTTCAAGATTTGGCTTTTAATTCTGCAATTGTTGTATGATCTAAGGCCTATCCTTTGACTAATTAAAGTGTTTAATTAGTAGTTTTAATCACACAATTAAATTATGATTCAAATCAGAATTTTAAAAATTGTTTGAATGTGATTCAAATCTGAATTTTAAAAGTTGTTTGAATGTGATTCAAATCTGAATTTTTAAAGTTGTTTGAATCATATTTAAATCTGATTTTTTAAAATTGATTCAATAAATTTCAGATCTGATTTTTTAAAAAATATTTGAATGTGATTCAAATCTGATTTTTTAAAAAATGTTTGAATGTGATTCAAATCTGAATTTTTGAAGTTGTTTGAATGTGATTCAAATCTGAATTTTTAAATTTGTTTGAATGAGATTCAAATCTGAATTTTTAAATTTATTTGAATCATATTCAAATCTGGATTTTTAAGTTGAATATGAGATATTCAATTTAATTTAAGTATGTATGTTTTATTTAATTGTTAAATAGTGATATGCATGATGGATGATCATGGACTATAAAAGACCAATGTGATTGGATTTATTTCTTTTATGTTTCTTTGGGATTGTAAATTAATTAATTTATTTTAATTTATTTTGGGCATGTATTATTAAGTTTGTAATATTTTTGGGTTGTAATTTCATTTATTTAAGTTCTTGTAAATTCGCCTTGGTATGCCAAGGATTACTATGTAATATTGGATTGCAAGAAGTTCAAGGAGGTCACGAGCCTTGGTGGGACCGGTGGGAGGACTGCAATATCGAGGGTTGATGATGTACTCCTTCAGCAACTCTTGTAAAATGAATGAATGAAATGCACCTAGGAATGCCCGATTCAATTCTTGGTGGCTCGAATTGAATCACTTAGAAAGTCCATGATCATACCATATTTACTGCTTATCCATGAATGCATGAGACGTATGGGAATGTATGCAATTATATGATATATGCATGCTAAATGGATAATGTGCAAAGTGAGACCTTAATAGTAAATAGAATGACCATAAAATCTTCCAAACAAATGATTAAGTTGGAAATGCTATAATTAAAGTAATTATAACATAGGCCCTCCATTGGGGCAATTATTTTAAGAAATTTTAAATAGTTGCATAAGATGCAATTTATTTAAGAGATTTTCTTAAGAATAATTGTTAAGCATGAGATGTTGTAAATATGTAAATGGTTTAGTGGCCAATATTGGATGTACCTGAGGACATTAAAATTATTTGCATAATTACTGGCTCAATGGGATCAGCTTAACTAATGCAAGATAAGTCAATAATGGATGTACTTGAGATTTTGAGCATTAGGGGCTAGGTAAAGGATTGAACCTCACATGAGCTGTGATGGGCAAAGAGTTGCTCACTTATAGTTTATTGTAATTCCAATAATGGATGTACCTGAGGATGATCAATAGAATTATAAGAATTCAATCACCCACTAGAAATCCATCCAACTAGGATTTCCGTTTTCTACTTTGGAAGTGTAGGATTCGCTAAGTTAGTGGGAGGACCAATTTGATTAAAAGACCATAATCATTTTGGTTAATTACATGATACATTTACTAATTAATCTGGTTATTTTCTGCAGTTAATTTTCTGATAAAAATGAGCACAAAACAACCACCACCATCCAATATCCTTGCAAGCATACTTGATCACAGTAGGTTGACAGGACCTAATCTGTCTGGTTGGCTAAGAAATTTGAAACTTGTCCTGAACCTTGAACATATAGGATATGTTCTAGATTCAAATGTTCCTGGTCCCTTACCTCCAGAGGCCACACAAGAGGAACATGAAACTTTGGACAAGTGGAAGGAGCATGATATGAGAGCTAAGTGTTACATGCTTGCTTCCATGAGTAATGAGTTACAGAAGCAACATGAGAACATGCAGAGTGCGAGTGAGATCCTCCTTCACCTACAAGAGTTGTATGGTGAGCACAAAGAGAATGCTAGGTATGAAATATCTAGACAGCTTATTCCGTATGAGGATGTTTGAGGGACGTAATGTTGGGGATCATGTCCACAAGATGATTCGGTGATTGAGCGCTTGGAACATCTTGACTTCAACATGGATTTCCAACTACAGACGGATTTGATCCTTCATCCCTTCCGAGTCTTTGGGAATTTTGTGACAAATTTCCATATGACTAAACAGGAATGCACCTTAGCTGGTTTACTCAACATGCTGGTTATTGCCCAAAAGAATATGCCAGGCAATAAAGGAAAAGAGGTAGCTTTGGTTGCATCTTCTTCTGCTGGAAAGTCCAACAAGAAGAAGGGCAATAAGAAAAAGAAATCTCAGATTCCTGGTCCTTCTAAGAAAATAGCTAAACAGAAAAGGAAGACTAAAGCTGATGAAGGCAAAGGAAAGTGTTTCCATTGCCAATAAGAAAGTGTTTCTATTGCCAGTAAGAAAGTGTTTCCACTGGCCAGAGTATAGCAATCTAAATGAATGCAATGCCATGGTGAAAACCAACTCAAGTTCAAAATATATTTGGCACTTAAGGTTATGTCATGTTGCAGAAGATAGGATTGCAAAACTGGAGAAAATGGGGATTTTATCCTCATTGGGCTCTGAGCCTACTCCAACTTGTGAATCTTGCCTTCAAGGCAAAATGACTAGATCACCCTTTGTTGGACAAGGGCTAAGAGCTGAAAATATTTTGGAATTAATACATAGTGATGTATGTGGTCCGTTTAAAGAAATGGCTAGAGGGGGCTTTCATTATTTTATTACCTTTACTGATGATAAATCAAGGTTTGGGTATTTGTATTTGATGAAATACAAACATGAATCTTTTGAAAAGTTCAAAGAATTTAAATCTGAAGTAGAAAATCAAACAGGAAAGAATATTAAAGCTCTTCGATCAGATCGTGGAGGTGAATATTTGAGTACTGAATTTGATGAATACTTGAGAGAGCATGGCATTGTTTCTCAGCTGACTCCTCCAGGAACGCCACAACTGAATGGTGTATCTGAAAGGAGAAATCGTACCCTATTGGATATGGTACGTAGTATGATGAGCTATACTGATATGCCAATCTTCTTTTGGGGATTTGCATTAGAATCAGCTTTGTATATTCTGAATAGGATTCCATCAAAATCAGTTTCTTCCACACCTTATGAGATATGGCATGGAAGAAAACCAAGTCTAAAGCATGTTAAGATTTGGGGTTGTCCAGCTTATATCAAAAAGCTGAACACTGATAAATTGGAGACCAGATTAGAAAAAGGTCGATTTGTTGGATATCTAAAAGATAGTTTTGGATATTATTTTTATTTGCCTACTTTACAAAAGGTTGTGATAAGTAGAGATGCCACATTTCTTGAACAACAGTTTGTTCAAGAAGGAGGCAAAGGAAGGCAAATAGAGTTAGAATTGGAGAATTCTGACCAACCAACAGATCAGATGGATATATATCCATCTAGTCAACCTATACCCGTTGATGAAACATCTACAGCTGTTCCTCGTAGAACAACCAGGGTATCTCACCCACCAGTGAGATATGGTTTTCTTTATGAAGAAAAACAAGAGTTGTCTACTCATGAAGAAGTAGATCATGGAGATGATCCACTTACCTATGAAGAAGCTATATCATATATAGACTCTTCAAAATGGATTGATGCTATGAAATCCGAGATTGATTCCATGTATAAGAATCAAGTTTGGGATCTTGTTGACCCACCTGAAGGTATTGTACCTATAGGGAACAAATGGGTTTTCAAGAAGAAAATTGGTTCTGATGGAAAGGTAGAGACCTATAAGGCAAGGCTAGTAGCGAAAGGGTTTCGCCAAAGGCAAGGAATAGACTATGAGGAGACTTTCTACTTTGTTGCCATGCTTAAATCAATTAGGATTTTATTAGCAATAGTGCATACTATGATTATGAGATTTGGCGGATGGATGTCAAAATGCCTTTCTCAATGGATACATTGAAGAAAACATTTTCATGGAACAACCTAAGGGATTTGAATCCCAAGATGGTTCCAAGGTATGCAAGCTAAAGCGATCCATTTATGGGTTGAAACAAGCTTCGAGGAGTTGGAACATCCGTTTTGATGAAGCCATTAAATCCTTTGGTTTTATCAAAAATGAGGATGAGCCATGTGTATATAAGAAGGTTAGTGACAGTGCTATCACTTTCCTTGTCTTATATGTGGATGACATACTATTGATGGGTAATGATACAGGTATGTTGACGACTATAAAGGTATGGTTGTCAAATACATTCTCCATGAAAGACTTAGGGGCGGCAACCTATATTCTTGGGATTCGCATCTATAGAGATAGAGCGAAACGAATAATTGGTTTATCCCAAAGTCTATACTTGGAAAAGGTGTTAAAGAGGTTTAACATGCTTGATTCCAAGAGAGGATTGTTACCAGTAAGACATGGTATCCATCTTTCTAAAGAGATGTCTCCAAAGACACCTGAAGAAAGAGATAAGATGGCCAGGATTCCATGTGCTTCGGCTATTGGAAGTTTAATGTATGCAATGTTGTGTACTAGGCCAGATATTGCATATGCTGTTAGTTTGACTAGCAGGTATCAATCCAATCCAGGTTTAGAACATCGATAGCGATCAAGAATATCCTTAAGTACTTGAGAAGAACTAAGGATTTATTCTTGATTTATGGAGGTGGAGACTTGCAATTATGTGGTTATACTGATTCTGACTTCCAATCAGATATCGATGATAGAAAGTCTACCTCTGGATATGTGTTCATTTGTAATAGAGGTGCAGTCAGTTGGAAGAGTTCCAAACAGAGCACGACTGCAGATTCCACTACTAAGGCTGAGTATATTGCTGCATCAGATCTTGCAAAAGAAGTCGCTTGGATAAAGAAGTTCGTGATGTAACTTACAAGAGTTCCTTCCATTGAGTCGCTAGCCCACTACATCGTGACAACAATGGAGCAAATCATACAAAGCTAAGGAACTAAGGTCTCACCCAAAATCCAAACACATAAAAAGGCACTACCACATTATCGACATATAGTTGGGCAAAGGCGATATAGCCATGCGAGAAAATAACATCACCTGAAAAATTCAAATGATCCATGCACTAAGCCTTTATCACAAGCTCGCTTAGACCGACATCTTGAGAAGATGGGTCTAAGGTATTGTAATGAATGGCTCTAGTGCTAGTGGGAGATTGTTAGTAGTATGCCCTAGAGCATATCATTTAGTATGTATCTTGTATATATTTTTATTAATAAAAGGCATTTCCACTTTTCCGTTTACATAATATATTTATGTGTAATAGAAAAGGTCCATTGATATTTTGTTAGAAATATTATTCTTAAGTTGTTAAGAATATGAGTGACAATATTTCTAGCACAAAGTATCATAAATAGGTTCACAATCGAGGATACTTCATAATAATGACATGACTTATCCATAAAGACTGTATTCATGTTTGTTCCCAAGTTATTTATATGAGAGATAAATAAGATGGAATGGTGAGTCTCATGCCATATGACAAACATGATAGGCACTTATAAATGATAAGTAGGTCTAAACCGGTGACACTTATGACAAGCACATGGAGTTTACTCTTGTCAATGTTTTGTCATAAATCATATCTGCATATAATCTTTAGACACGAGATAGCACAGTTATCTTGTATATAGGTAGTTTGAGTTTGATATCGCTTTCATACTTGTACTATGTATGGGTATATGGGCATGTGTTGGCTCCTGCTAGTTATATATGGAGGTAGGTGTTGATCAAGATGGAATCTGTTCCTCTAAGTAAATAGAGTTAAAATCCTATGTTCATTTAATTGTTCTTGATGTTTCAAGTTCTGCCAGACAGATAGATTTATTCGTAAAAGAGTTTCGATGAGAAAATCTTTTTAATCAAGAACTGTAATTAAAAGAGAACATAATATTCATAGCAAATGGAGTTTGACATAAACCATGGCTCCAGCTTGAGTTGGGATTTTGTAACAGAGAGATTCTAGTGCATGGTAACATATAATTATAGGTTCATTTAAGGTAAATCTTATTACTAATTGGGTGGCCATGGCATGCTATGCTAGGTGTTAACCATGGTCTATGAGGTTCATAAAATGATTTAGAGAAATCATTTATGGTAAGAAAGAGTTCTGATGATATTAAGAGTTGATATCATGTCTCATTGCCAATTAGTGATGAGCCTAGTAAGTCACACACATACACAAGTTATCACCTATTTAAATATGATTTAATTAATTAATTAAAGAGTTTAATTGATTAATTAAATAGGTTTGGTTTGCAATTAAATTGCAAAGTCCCTAGCATGACTTGAAACCAAATCTAGATTATTGGATGTATAATATAAGTTAAATTTATATTTAAAGTGTTTAAATATGAATTTAATTAATGAGAAATTAATCAATAGAGATTAATTAATTAATTTATATTTGATATAAATTAATTAGAAGAAGAAAATAATTATTTTGGGTTAAGAACTCAAAATTAAGACCCCGGGGCATTTTGGTCATTTTGCAGTGTGACACGTGGCATCATGAGATGGTGACACATGGCATAACACATAAGCTTGCCAAATGTTTTTTTAATCATGTAAGATGATTAAAATCAAGATTAAATATAGGTTTGACACTTGGCACAATGTGATTGGGTCACTTAAACCTAGAGCTAATCAAAAGGTGACATGTGGCTAGGGTTTAATGTGTTAACCTAGCTATTTAAGTGTGGTTATGAAAAGAAAAATAACCAGCAGCCTCTCCTCTCATTTGTCACGCCACTTTGAGCCTCTCCAGCTCTTTCTCTTCATCTCTCATCAATTCAACGAGATTAGCCATCAATCTCTTGAATTAAGAACACTAGAAATTGTTTCTAGTGTCTGTTTACATCTCTAATCTCTTAAAAGGCAGAACTTGAATTTCTAATTAATAGAAAAGGCTTTAGAAGCTGTTCAAGGGCTGCCATAGGTGTTCTTGGTGTGGACAAGCTAGAGGGACAACATTTGGTGTCCTGAAGATGAATCTCAAAGGCGCAGACACGCTGCAGTGCATCAAGAGGTTAGTGTAATCGTTCTTGATTTAATCTAGGGTTCTAAAATTAATCTGATTAATTTTAAAATCTTAAATGGCAAATACAGATCCAAAAACATATTAAAAGAGTTTTAATATATTGTTTATCATTGAAATCAAATAGATAAAAATAAATCTTGCATGGTGCATGTGACCCTAGGTGAAAATTTTTGAATTCAATGGTATAATCTTGTGTTTTTCATGCTTCCGTTCCTTCAAAATTCTGACCATAACTAATTCAAATTGCTAGCCAAATTTAGAATACCAAAGCTGCCAGAACCAAATTCTGCCCAGAAATTCTGGGAATAGACCAATCTGGCCAATTATGGTAAAAATGTCATAACTTGAGCTACAAAACTCCAAATGAAGTAATTCAAAAAGAAAATTAAAGTAGACACATTAAGAAATAACTTTGATGAAGAAAGTTTAGCCAAATTCTTACTGTAAATTAGTCCAATAGAACAATAAACCTAGATGACCAAATCTGAAAATTTGAAATAACTTCCAATGAGCTTTGAATTAAAATTGGCAACCAATACCAACAAATGTAAAACCCAAAATGTGGTATTTTAGTGCAGTTAGAACTTGCCTACCTATTAATTATGAAAAAGTCAACATTTTTATATGAATAGTAAGATGAATAGTAAGATGAATAGTAACTACCAAACATCAAATGCAAAGAATTAAATAATTAACTTTGTAATATGCCCTAGTATCCCTAGTATGATTGGTTTGGATAGGTTGGCATGCTAATAGGGCTTCGATAGTAGTACTGCATATGGCTTCATGTCATTTCGTGATTTATGATATATAGTGTCATTTTGTAATATTATGACTTTTGGCCATTTTGATACACTTGATGTACTTGGCGTTGTACCCGATGATGATTATGGCTTCCTAGCCGTTCTGATGCACACCTGGCAAACACTTTGTAATCGATGGTGTGACGGTCCGAGGTACTTGGTACCCAGTGTCAATTTACCTGTTTATCCAGTCCAGTCACTAGTATGGGTTACTTAGGTAACCAAAATAAATCTTAATAATTTATAACCAAATAATGAATATAAAAAATACTAAAATTAGTAATATTACGAATAATTACCAAAAATTTAGTCTGCATAAAATAATATCATAATTTCTGCATATTTAATTATTTTAGTTTATTTTTATTTTATATTGGCATCACTAAACTGTATTGTTTAGCGCGTCACTTTTTACCACGCGTAAGTACTGGAGACACAGAGTAAGAACTCAGCAGACCTCAAACTGGGTGAGGGTCAAATCTGTATTGTGTACAATGTGACTACATCTGCAGTGCATTTTAGTAAGACCCACTGGGCTTGTTAGTAGTTTTTGTATTTTGTAGTTAGGTATCATTCATTTTGTATTATAAATGATGAACTTTTGTAATTATTGTAGTTTATGTAAATAAATTGTAAATGAATATTTTATTTATATATGAGTAGCAATTTATTTATTTATGATGAATGAAAATTTGTGAGATCGCGACTTTGATATGAAGTACTAGAATAAAATATGATGAAGAATTTTCATTATTTGAGATTATATTGTTAAAAATTTTAACAAGTGAAAATCAACAAATTACTAATAAATTAGAAAAAACTCCGTCGATTTCTCCGATAAATAAATTAAACCTAATTTAATAAAATTAAATATGATTATTAAAAAATGTTATAAAATTAATTAAAACACTCCAACACCGGGTATGACATACCTCACTCGGCTACACTATAAACAGATAAAGGGTGTCACACATAAACTATAAAATGTCTTCTTGTTATTAAGATCGTTTATCTTTTGTATTACCTCACTGCAATAAAATATAGTTTTTGTGAGGGAAAAGTTCACCATTAAAAGCTCAAATTTCACTACAAAAATTTTATAGCAAAAATTAAAATTGCCATTATTTTGCCACAAATACTACTTCGTAAAAGAATATCACCATAAAAAGCAATTCACTAAATATTATTTTTTAAATTTATAAGAATTATTAATAATTTAAAACAGCATATTAAACAAATCTCAATCAATATAAGAAATTCAAAAATTATATCATAGATAAAGTAAATAAAATATTAGAAAAATTGATATATTTATCAAATTATTCATAAATTTAACACATTACAGTATAAATTATACACTTGCAGAGCAATTAAAGTACAAAAAATCCCATATATTGTCATCTTTATCATATATTAAAGCACTAAAAATCCATTTATTTTTAAATAACGGGCTAATTAAGAATTACGGTCTTTCCTGCAGACTCCAACCCAATAACCTACAAAGTGAGAATGAGATAAATTAGTGAAAGCAGAAGACAACCCATTAAAGTACAGAGAATTAACCCAAAAAAAAAAAGTACGTCCAAATAGTTGTTAAATGCATGTCAAGCTATTGTCCATACGAGTACACCAATCGACAAATATAAAGAAAACGAAATAAAAAATGAAATAAAACAACAATCTTATGCAAAATGCAATCAAGTCATGCAGGAGAATTTATTAAAATTAATGATGAAAAATAACACACAACACAAATGACAAAAATCTACCTCTTAATTCTAAGAGAGCCACAAAACGAAACAGAATCCTACCTCTTAACTTTTTTTGTCGTCAGGGCATTGAATATTTGATTGAACAAAATTTTGCAAATAATTAGGCTGGATGAAAACATTCACCAGAAAAGAAACAACCACCATATTAAACAAGGAATAGCTATGTAATCCAAATGCAGCAAACCATCAAGATATGCTCTTATTTTAGAGAAGAAATAAAATAAAATAAAAAATTTTGAAAAAAAAAAAACCATGGTAAATTTGATGCTCTATTAGCATCTGCTATCAAATGTAAGAAGATGGATTCAAATTTTGCTAGCTCTAGCTACACAATGGTCATCAAATAACTACTGCAGATTGAGATGAACTATTTAAATTAATGGGTCTAATTGAGTAAGATAACTTTATAAAGTATCCAAATATAAGCAATACTATCAGCAATTGCTTAAGAAAGAATAAATTGATATAATGGAAGCAATAAGATTTACAGACCTTCAATATCGAGTTGAAAATATGGATATAATCATTCTGCTCTTGGCAAGCCCCATCAGAATCACAAGCTTGAATAATAAATTTAAAGACCAAGTATCAGAAGGTACAAAAAGACCACAACATAAAAAGCTGTAACTTGTGTAACTCCAAGATAATTGTAGAGCAGTAGGTTGAATTCAAGCTAACCACAAGCTTGCAATATACTATAGGCTTTGCTCCCATGTTTTTATTATCAATTAATTCCCCTGCTATTTAAAGAAAATGTTCCGTTTTCTTGCGGACATAGAGGGTTATTTTTATAGCTTGTACTCGAATTTTGCCCGTGTATCACTTATGTTCCTTAACTTCAATTTATTACTAAAAAATCCTTAAACTTTAACTTGGTTTCACAGAAAGTCCCTCTAACCTATAATAAAAGGTTTCCAAATTAAAAAATCCCTCTAACTTACAGTATGACGTCTGCAAATGCAATTTCAACACTTTGGTGAAGGGTAAATCCTCTTCTTTCCCAGGAAGTATATCATTTTTATGGCATTGGTATATTTACGATAGGTCCATATGGCAATTGAAATAGCCCGTGTTTTTTAGTATCAGAGAAGGGGTTAACCTGGAAATCTATTATAGCAGATTAGAGGGATTTTTGTGAAACAAAATTAAAGTCTAGAAATTTTTTAGTAATAAATTGAGATTAAGGGACAAAAATGAAACACGAGGCAAAGTTCAAAGACCGACTATAAAATTACCCAAACATAGATAATCTATCAATATTATTGTTTCAGCTCTTTGCTTGTAAACTTGGATAATCTTCTGTTCCATGTTCTGTTAAAGTGTGCAATATGCAACTTATAACTTAATTATGTGAAATTGATAATTACTTTTTAAAATTATTAAAAAAAAAAAAAGGTAGGATCCAATTGAAACAGGGCATTTTGCCAATTGCGGTATATTTCTATCTAATATTTACATATCTAATTGACTATGAAAAGTGGTGCTACAAGCTAAGTTGCTTTGCTATCATGAATATGTGACATAAAATGCTGCTCTTCTAAAACTCTATTCGGGGTATTGATAAGATTTGCTAAAAAAATTTTCTGCCTTTTAGGATGTAACAATAGTATTGAGAAATGAATAAAAAAATGGGGAAGAAAGGGATAGTGGGATCAGGAACAAACCATATCATTTTTTTTTTATTTTTTTTTTATCAGTTGCAAATTTACATGCTTTTTGATGTGGTTGTGTATGACTGAAATGTACTTGTTGAATCTCGTGAATTACTAGTTGTTTTATAATTTAATTTGTTAGGTCCATTACGGTTCTTAAACCAAAAGTTCACCTTATTTATGAAGATGTTTTGATGAGTCAAGCTAATGGGAGTTGATTTAATAATTATTTGTATTGTATACATTGCAAACAGTTCACCAAAATTTGGAATTTACTGCAATATAGCATGTTGTTTTTCCTTTCCCTTGGGTTAAAGTTTAGTTTATATTTATGATTTAATCCAAAAAGAGTTTCATTTTATCTCTTCTTATACATTGCATCTTCTATTCTTCTAAATGTTCATTTCTATGTCAATTGAGTACAATTCAAATATCAAATGTAACTAAAAAAAATTCAAAGATATTAATAAATTAAATTGAGCATATCATTATAGATTCAAATATAAGGAATTAACAAGTGAAACCTTACCTGAATGTAAATTCAATAAAGCTTGTAGTTCCTGCAATCTCCCTCTCCATGGTTCTAAAAGAATCTAGCTAATGCATTTCTTTAATTTCCTCGTGGAAAGACCAGCAAACCAACCATGAAATCAGATTAGATGATAGTTTTTGCATATTTTTTTAAAACAAAAAAAAAGGTAATCTTTCTCAACTTTTTAGAAAAATAAAAAATAAAAAAGAACAGAGATGAGTGTTTTTGCTCACATTTGGACCCAAAAAGGATCACAGGAAAGAAAAAGAAATTAGCAAAGGAAAAAACCAAAAAAACATCCAATTCTAAAAAAATAAAAAGAAGGTCCATTTTCAGATATATATATATGAACAGGTATGATACATTAAATGCAATTCATATAAAATAAATAAATAAATAACTAAAGCCCTGCACTTATCCAAACAATATGACATTAGATTAACTGTATCATATGAAAAATTTAGACACCTGAAATTTCGTCACTATTAAACATTGAACAAAATAGAAGGCCTAAAGATTAGCTAAAACAAGAGCAAAGATCCGGTCAAATGCTTTTTTTCTTTTTTTAATATTAGATATATGCACTCACCTAGCATTGATTCAACTACATAAAGATGTAGAATCAAGAGAAAGAATATAGAAGAAACAAAGACCAATCCTTGTAAAAGAGAACTACTTCTCAACTCAACTCAACTAAGCCTTTATCCCAAAAATTTAAGGTCCGCTATATGGATTCATTTTCTCCACTCTAAATGATTTTGAATTAAATCCTCAGAAATTTGTAATGCTTATAGGTCATATTGTACTACTCTCCTCCAAGTCAATTTAGGTCTACCCCTTTTTTTCTTTCTATCCTCTAACTTAATGTGCTCTACTTGTCTAACTGGAGCCTCCGTATGTCTACGCTTCATATGACCAAACCACCTCAATCTCCCTTCTCTCAACTTATCCTCAATTAGTACCACTCGTACCTTTTCTCTAATATTCTCATTATGGACTTTATTTAGTCTAGTATGGTCACTCATCCACCTTAACATTCTCATCTCTGCAACTCTTATCTTAGACGCATACGACTGCTTCAATGCCCAACACTCACTACCATATAACATAGCCGGTCGTATGGCTGTACGGTAAAATTTTCCTTTCAACTTATTGGGAATCTTGCGATCACATAAAACTCCCGTGGCACGTCTCCACTTCAACCATCCGGCTTTAATCCTATGACTAACATCCTCCTCACATCCCCCATCTACTTGAAGGACTGAGCCGAGATATTTAAATTGATTACTTTGGGACAATACCACTCCATCCAAACTAACTCATTCCCTATCACCAGTTTGGCCTTCACTGAACTTGCAATGCATGTATTCTATCTTTGTTCTACTTAACTTAAAGCCCTTTGACTCCAGAGTACTTCTCCAAAGCTCTAGCTTTCTATTGACTCCTTCTCGCGTCTCATCTATCAGAATAATATCATCCGCAAACATCATGCACCAAGGAATACTCTCTTGTATATGTTTCGTCAATTCATCTAAAACTAATGTAAAAAGGTAAGGGCTTATAGCTGATCCTTGGTGTAATCCAATTGAGATCGGAAAATCTCGTGTCCCCTCTCACTGTGTGCACAATAGTACTTGCTCCTTCATACATATCTTTCAACACTTGTATGTACCTAATAGATACCCTCTTTTGTTCTAACACACTCCATAGGATATCTCTTGGAACACTATCATAAGCCTTCTCCAAATCAATAAAACCATGTGTAGATCTTTCTTCACATCTCTATATTTCTCCATCAAGCTTCTAATGAGAAAGATTGCTTCTATAGTTAAATGCCGGGCATGAAGCCAAATTGATTGAGAGAGATAGAAGTATCACGACGTAGTTGATGCTCCACAACTCTCTCCCACAACTTCATAGTATGGCTCATGAGTTTAATTCCCCTATAGTTCGAGCAACTCTGTATGTCTCCCTTATTTTTAAAAATAAGTACTAAAATACTCCTCCATTCATCAGGCATTTGCTTTGAGTTGAGAATCTTATTAAATAATTTAGTTAACCATGCCACTCCCATATCTCCCAAACACTTCAATTGGTATTCCATCGGGTCCACAGGCTTTACCCACTTTCATTCTCTTAAGTGCTTCCTTTACTTTTAAAGATTTAATCCTTCTAGTATAATTCACATTCTTTTCTATCGTTCTATAGTCTATATTCACGCTATTACTATTTTGACTATTATTAAAGAGATCATTAAAATAATTTTTCCATCTTTCTTTAAATGTCCTCATCTTTCACCAATACTTTTTCTTCTTTATCCTTAATGCACCTAACTTGATTGAGATCTTGACATTTCCTTTCTCTCCTCCTTGCTAATCTATAAATATCTTTCTCCCCTTCTTTAGTTCCAAGTTTCTCATATAACTTTTCAAAGGCCTGTGCTCTTGCTTGACTAACTGCATTTTTTGCCTCTTTCTTTGCTATCTTATACTGTTCATATGCCTCATTATTATCATATTTAGGTAATTTCTTATACCATTCTCTTTTTCTCTTCACTGCCTTTTGTACTTCCTCATTCCACCACCATCTCTCTTTTGAGGGTGGTCCATGTCCTTTAGACTCTCCAAGTACTTTTCTAGCTACTTCTCTAATTTTTGATGCCATCTGTATCCACATATCATTGGCCTCCATATTCAGCTTCCATGCTTCGGACTCGAGAAGCTCATTTTTGAACTTCACTTGCTTTACTCCTTTGAACTCCCACCACTTTGTTCGAGCTACACTATTTCTTCTGACCTTACTTGAATTGTTCCTAAACTTGACATCCAAGACCACTAACCGATGTTGACTTGTTAAAGCCTCTCCTGGAATGACCTTGCAATCCTTGCATAGAGCTCTATTTGTCTTCCTGGTTAAGAGGAAGTCAATTTGGCTTCTATGTTGGCCACTTTTGAAAGTCACTAAATGTGACTCTCTTTTTATAAAGTAGGTATTTGCTAGTATTAGGTCGTATGCCATAGCAAAATCTAGGATGCTTTTTCCCTCCTCATTTCGACTGCCAAAACCAAAATCTCCATGAACATTCTCATAGCCTTGTCTATCACTTCCTACATGTCCATTCAAATCTCCACCAATGAAAATATTCTCTTCATTTGGTATGCTTTGCATTAAATCATCCATATCTTCCCAAAACCTTTGTTTACTCTCACTATCTAGTCCTATTTGTGAGGCATAAGCACTAACTACATTTATTGTTTTTCCTTCTAATACTAGCTTTACTAGTATAATTCTATCTCCTACTCTTTTCACTACTATTACAGCGTCTTTCAATTTCCTGTCTATGATTATGCCCACTCCGTTCCTATTTCTCTCCTTTCTGGTAAACCATAGTTTGTACCATGAATTACCCACTTCTTTGCTTTTCTCTCCTACCCATTTAGTCTCCTGAATGCAAGCAATATTCACCCTTCTCCTTTCCAAGTTATCCACAAGCTCCATTAATTTTCCTGTAAGTGATTCAACATTCCAAGTACCAACCATGATCCTCCTCCTATCCTGTTCCTTCCTAATTGGTCTTCTTTTATAATATATTCTATTGTTTTCTATGTTTATCTTGTGCTATGTTCCACTATCTGTTCTACTGTCTATCCTATGGACTAACTTCTTTACTCACACCCGTCCATGATGTGGGAACCCTTGCTCACTTAACACCACACCCGGGCGCCAGCATGGCGATTCGCTTTCAGTGAACGCCCTACACCCTTGTAAATTTCTCACTACACCCGGGCTCCGATGTAGCGCGTCGTTAGTAAAGGACGCCCTAACGTTCATATCATTTGAATCCATATCATAAGGTGTGACGAAATTTTTACGCTGGTTATCACCTACCGCAACCCTCCTCCTTTATCCCGGCTTGGGACCGGCTAAGCGCAAACTACTTAGGCGGAGTTAAAAGAGAACTACTTCTCAATAATTTTATTAATCTCAATAATAATCATACTCAAAAGTTACTGAATAATAGAAAATTAGCTCTATTTATAGAGCTTACAACCCTAATCAAACTAAGAATAGAAATCCTAATTCAACTTTAATTGAGCATACTAAATAAGATAAATTTCCTAAATAAAAGATAAACTTCCTAAGTAAAAATTAGCATAATTCCTAGACAATAAAAAACTCCTTAAATATCCCAATTCTATAATAATTAAAATTCCCACATAGAATTCTTTTCCCATGTTGTATTATTCTCCTCGGAGAAAACTCGACCTCAAGTTTTGAAGTGCTAAAGAATCATAAACCAAGCAAGGAGAACACACAATACGATCTTCCTAGATGGTAGCAACAAAATTGAGTTGAAGTATTCCACATTTTCTTTTGCATCCTTGAAACCATTTGGACAGATCAAATCAATTAGAACAATAATTGAAATGCTCTTTAACTCACTAGAATCTTCAATTTTCATTGATGTCTCCACAGTGTGATCTTCTTCATTCCCTAATATATCTTCCTCAAGCTTTGCTTGTGCAATTTTATCAACTTCTTGCTCTACAATAGGCCCTTTAACATGTGAACATTCAAGACTCGAATCTTCAAATTCTTCAATCTCATACTCTTCAAGCTTAGTTTCTCCAGGTTGCTCTTTTTGTTCCTCATTCTCATCTTCAAGCTGCTCTTCAAATTCTTTTTCTTGTTCATCTTCAATGTCAAGTTTCTTTCCTTGATTTAAAATTTGAATTTCTTCTCTAAGTTCTTGCAAAGCTACTAATAATTCATTAAACTCTACTTTTGATAACTCATTAAGCTTTATTTTTTAGAATTTATAAAGCTGTGCATTCAACTCTTTCACACTTGAAATCACAAGTTCTCTTTTCTTGACTTGTAAAAGTTGTTGTCAATTTTCATATTCCCTTTTTTTTCCTAGTAAAATCCGTTTGATCTCAATATTCACCACAAAAGAAAGAACAACTTTCGCGATCATATCTATAACTATAATTATCTATCCAATGACATAAAGATAGTACTTGACCCTTATGAAATCTAATGTCATAATTTCTCTGAGAATATTTTTATAGCAATTGATCTCATCTTCTATCCTCTTAATGTAAGTTTCCACGGTATTCTAATCAAGTAAACATACCTCACTTGAAGCAAAGCTCAAATTTCAACAAGTTAGAGTTATTTTCATCAAAAATGGACATCAAAAACAAAACCAAGATGTCCAAATTAGCGAAGGAGGAAACTATCAACTTAGCTTACTAGGATGCTGATGTGGCTGTGACTAATGACGTGGCAGATGATGTGGACATGACTAATGACGTGATAGATGATGTGGCTGTTGTGGTTGAATAATGTAGCACTAATGTGGATTATTGATATGCCAAAGAGAATAGTGCAAATCTATTGCTTGTAGGCTCCTAGTGAGCTGTGTGAGCTTGCCTTAATGTAGAAAGGGATCACTGACCCAAACGTCGGGTTATGGTTGCTGGGGGCGTCAAACAACTGTACCGATGGTGGAAAAATGGCAAACTGCTGACGGCAAGGCTCAAGGAGGGTTCAGATGCCAGAATCGTGATGGATCTAATAGGTCGTGACTGGGGTCATTTTTTATTGCTACGGATCTAGAGCTCCAACTAAAGTCTGGCGACCAGAAGGGTACCTCTCGACTCACCACGGGCCAGTGAGTCTTCAGGCGATGGTGGCATGGTTGTTGGATGGCCGGATGGTGGGGGTTTATGAAAGGCAAGGATAGCACAAATAACTATTTCTCGCGAGTTTGGGGTTTTTCTTTTTGAAGTGGCTTTTTTTAAAAAAATAAAAAATAAATGCACAGAATTTTGAAGGAAGGCTAAGACACAAAGGTTGGAAGTTTTTACAGTTTGTAGAAACAAGATATTTGATTTGATTTTAGGCTCTGATGTCAAATTGATGTAGAATAAAAAGAGAATAATGAATAAACAATGATTAATCCTTGTAAAATAAACTCAAACTAAGCCTTTATCCCAAAAATTTGGGATGGCTATATGAATTCTCTTTTTTCACTCTAAACGATTTTGGATTAAATCCCCGGAAATGTGTAATGCTTCTAGGTCTTGTTGTACTACTCTCATCCAAATCAGTTTAGGTCTGCCCCTTCTTTTCTTTCTATCCTCTAACCTAATGTGCTCTATTTGTCTAACTGGAGCCTCCATATGTCTATACTTCACATGACTAAACCACCTCAATCTTCTTTTTCTCAACTTATCCTCAATTGACACCACTCCTACCTTTTTTCTAATACTTTCATTATGGACTTTATCTAGTCTAGTATGGCCGCTCATCCACCTTAACATTCTCATATCCGCAACTCTTATCTTAGACACATACGACTCCTTCAGTGCCCAACACTCACTACCATATAATATGGCCAATCATATGATTGTACGGTAAAATTTTCTTTTTAACTTATTGGGAATCTTGTGATCACATAAAACTCCCATGGCACGTTCCACTTCAACCATCCGGCTTTAATCATATGACTAACATCCTCCTCACATCCCTCATCTACTTAAAGGACTGAGCAGAGATATTTAAAGTGATTGCTTTGGAACAGTACCACTCCATCCAAACTAACTCATTCCCTACTACCAATTCGGCCTTCACTGAACTTGCAATGCATGTATTCTGTCTTCGTTCTACTTAACTTAAAGCTCTTTGACTCTAAAGTACTTCTTCAAAGCTCTAGCTTTCTATTGACTCCTTCTCTCGTCTCATCTAATAGAACTATATCATCCGCAAACATCATGCACCAAGGGATACTCTCTTGTATATGTTTCGTCAATTCATCTAAAACTAATATAAAAAGGTAAGGGCTTACAGCTGAACCTTGGTCTAATCCAACTGAGATGGGAAAATCTCGTGTCCCCTCCCACTGTGCGCACAATAGTAGTTGCTCCTTCATACATATCTTTCAACATTTGTAAATACCTAATAGATACCCTCTTTTGTTTTAACACTCTCCATAAGACATCTCTTGGAACACTATCATAAGCCTTATCCAAATCGATAAAAATCATGTGTAGATCTTTCTTCACATCTCTATATTTCTCCATCAAGCTTCTAATGAGAAAGATCGCTTCCATAATTGAACAATCGGGCATGAAGCCAAATTGATTGGGAGAGATAGAAGTATCATGACGTAGTCGATGTTCCACAACTCTCTCCCACAACTTCATAGTATGGCTCATGAGTTTAATTCCCCTATAGTTTGAGCAACTCTGTTTGTCTCCCTTATTTTTAAAAATAGGTACTAAAATAATCATCCTCCATTCATCAGGCATTTTCTTTGAGTTTAGAATCTTATTAAACAATTTAATTAACCATGCCACTCAAATATCTCCCAAACACTTTCATACTTCAATTGGTATTCCATCAGGTCCACAGGCTTTACCCACTTTCATTCTCTTAAGTACTTCCTTTACTTCTAAAAATCTAATCCTTCTAATATAATTTATATTCTTTTCTATTGCTTTGTAGTCTATATTCACGCTATTACTATTTTGACTATTATTAAAGAGATCATCAAAATAATTTCTCCATTTTCTTTAATGTCCTCATCTTTCACCAACACTTTTCCTTTTTTATCCTTAATGCACCTAACTTGATTGAGATCTTGATATTTCTTTTTTCTCCTCCTTGCTAATCTATAAATATCTTTCTCCCCTTCTTTAGTTTCAAGTTTCTCATATAACTTTTTAAAGGCCTGCGCTCTTACTTGACTAACTGCCTTTTTTGCCTCTTTCTTTGCTATCTTGTACTGTTCATATGCCTCATTATTATCACACTTCGGTAATTTCTTATACCATTCTCTCTTTCTCTTCACTGCCTTTTGTACTTTCTCATTCCACCACCATCTCTCTTTTGAGGGTGGTCCATGTCCTCTAGACTCTCCAAGTACTTTTCTAGCTACTTCTCTAATCTTTGATGCCATCTGTACCCACATACCATTGGCCTCCATATCCAACTTCCATGCTTCGGACTCGAGAAGCTTATTTTTGAACTTCACTTGCTTTACTCCTTTGAACTCCCACCACTTTGTTCGAGCTGTGCTATTTCTTCTGACCTTACTTGAATTGATCCTAAACTTGACATCCAAGACCACTAACCGATGTTGACTTGTTAAAACCTCTCCTGGAATGACCTTACAATCCTTACATATAGCTCTATTTGTCTTCCTGGTTAAGAGGAAGTCAATTTGGCTTCTATGTTGCCCACTTTTGAAAGTCACTAAACGTGACTCTCTTTTTATAAAATAAGTATTTGCTAGTATTAGGTCGTATGCCATAGCAAAATCTAAGATGCTTTTTCCCTCCTCATTTCGGCTACCAAAACTAAAACCTCCATGAACATTCTCATAACCTTGCCTATCACTTCCTACATGTCCATTCAAATCACCACCGATGAAAACATTCTCTTCATTCGGTGTGCTTTGCATTAGATCATCCATATCTTCCCAGAACCTTTGTTTACTCTCACTGTCTAGTCCTATTTGTGAGGCATAAGCACTAACTACATTTATTATTTCTCCTTCTAGTACTAGCTTTACTAGTATAATTCACCTCTAATTAAGAATACTAAATAAGATAAATTTCTTAAACAAAAATAAACTTCCTAAATAACATATTATTATAATTCCTAAACTCTTTAAATTTTCCTAATTCTATAATAATTAAAATTCTTATATAGAATTATTTTCCCATACTGCATTACAAAGCTTCCAGTAAATTCAAATTCCATCATAATCATCCATAGTCCTTCAACTCCTGCTCAATACATTCTAACAATGTGGCTTATACTATGTTCTTTCTAACAGAAAAAATAGATATTAGCTGTATCAATGAGAGAATGACAGATAAAATGGCATCCCTATCATTATAGGGATTCGCATGTTCTTATTCCTATAAAACCTAAGTAGATAAATATACCCAGAAACAAAATCAAGCTCATACACATAATCAGAGCGTAAATCCACAAGAAAACAACAGATTCCTCATTACCAGTACAATAAAAAGGAAGAAGAAAATTGGTATAAGTCAAAACCAGAAATCATTAAGCCAGATATCAACAATTTTCAGAATATAACAAGAATTTTGAGAAATTAACAAGAATTTAAATTAAAAAAAAAAAAAACTAATTACCTTTTTCTTTTATAGCGTTTGTTGTCAAGGAGATTACTTCAACCTTTAATTTAAAATTGAAAATAGGAGCTAAGGTTTTATTAGGAGAGGAGAAGTTGATTGCAATAGTAATGGAAGCCATTGAAATGAACTAGCACATTTGGAGAGGGAAAAAAAAAAGGTGGCGATGGTGAAGTGGCAGAGAAAAAGTTAGAGAAAGGTTGAAGGTGGGAAAGGCAGTAACCTATAACATGGAAAACTATAAATTTCTGAACAAAAAGAAAATCTCTTCTTCATCAACATTTTGGCTACTGAAGAAGTTTTTCCCCTCTTCTCTTTAGAGTTTCAAAACAGTAAATCATAACAGAAGGGAGTGAAACAAACTAAAAACCAAATGAATTCAACAACCAATAGCCAAAACTTTTTATTGAGCAGGGAATCCCCTTTCGATAGCAATTGCAGAAAACTTATTAATTCAAATTCAAAAGGAAGAACAATAAGAAAAAGAAACGAACCACAAATCCAGCGGCCGCAATTGGCTTTGCAAGGGAAAGTGAAGGCACCAAAACAGATGAAGCAACCGAAACAGATGAAGCAATAATCATCGCAAGGGAGGGCCACCGATACGATCATCATCCCTAGAGTTTATCTCAATCCCTGCCTCTCCCTCTCTCTCTCTCTCTCTCTCTCTCTCTCTCTCCACCACATCCTGCATCATCGATTACACCACTACCATCTCCCTCAGAAATAAGGACATTAGATTTGCGCGTTGTCACGCTTCTCATGGTTTCCCTAATTCCCTGCGCGAAAACACAATCTCCACCTTTCCATTTTCAATTTTTGAACACCGATTGGAACATTAGGAAATCGAGGGCTGTAATGATAATTACAATTTTTTTATTAATTAGTTTCCTTTCTTTTAAACAAAATTTGAATGCGCACTAGCAGTTTCAATCTTATCTTGTGAAATTTCATTTCCCACAAATAATATAAGGCAATTATAATAGTTTTAGTGGCAAAAATAAATTCCCCCCTAAAATTATCCAACAAATATCAACAAACTCAAGTTCTAAAAGAGCTTAATGTAAAAGAACTAAAAAATTTTAGAATGAGAATTCTCATTTTTATTGCTCTAGAAATTAAAGATATATATAAAAAATTACAGTTCCTAATCAAGTTAAACTACCAAAATTGTATCAGAGTCATACAATAAAAGGCAAGAACAGATATGTACACAAAAATTCCTAAACAAGCTAACAGCTGCCTTTCCAATACCCCCCTCAAGTTGGAGCATAGAGATCTCAAATGCCCAACTTGCGAAGAAGAAAGTCAAACTAATCCTTTCTTAACGCCTTTGTGAAGATATCCGCAGGTTGCATTGAACTACGTACATAATCTATTCGAATGTTACCATTCAATATCTCATCACGGATAAAATGACAGTCCACTTCAATATGCTTGGTACGTTCATGATAGACAGGATTAGCAGCTATATGCAGAGCTGCCTGACTATCACAATACAAATTCATAGGTTCAGTATGCGCCACACCAAGAGAATTCAATAATCCTTTCAACCATTTAAGTTCACAAGTTGTAGTACTCATAGACCAATATTCAGCTTTAGCGGAGGAGCGAGACACTGTCTGTTGCTTTTTAGTCTTCCACGAGATAGGGGATTCACCCAAAAGAACAAAATAACCGGTCAAAGACCGTCTCGTCAAAGGACAGCTAGCCCAATCAGAATCACAGTAAGCAGATAATTTGAGATCACAATTGGCATGCAGTAGTATACCCTGACCTGGATTTCCTTTCAAATAATGCACAACTCTAACAGCTGCCTCCCAATGAGCTTTCTTCTGTTGTTGCATGAACTAAGCAAGAATATGCACACAATAAGACAACTCGGGCTGAGTTATTGTTAGATAAATAAGCCATCCCACCAGACGCCTATACTGAGCAGGGTCATCCACATCATCACTCTCGGTAAGGGCCAGCTTGTGATTTTGTTCAAGAGGACTTTTAGCCGGCTTGCAACCTAGTAATCCAACTTCTGAAATTACATCCAACGCATACTTACGTTGACACAAGAAAATACCATTCGAGTTTCTGGCTACTTCAATCCCTAAGAAAAATTTCAGCTTCCCCAAGTCTTTCATATGAAAGCAACGACTCAAATAGTTCTTGAATTTTTGTACAGTGGAAACATCATTGCTAAAGATAATAAGGTCATCCACATAAATAAGCACATTCAATTGAACAGTCTCAGCTCGAAAAGTGAATAAAGAGTAATCTGAATATGTTTGCTGAAATCCATAAGCTTTCAGAGATGCAGCCAATTTCACAAACCAACATCTAGGTGCTTGCCGCAAACCGTATAGAGATTTTCGGAGTTTACAAACCTTCCCTGGTGATTGAGAAGCAAATCCAGGCGGCATCTTCATGTAAACCTCTTCCTCCAAATCACCGTGTAAGAAAGCATTTTGGACATCCATCTGATGAAGTTCCCAATTCTTTGCAGCTGCAATGGCAAGAAAGGTGCGCATAGTAACCATTTTTGTTGTAGGAGCAAAAGTCTCCTGATAATCTATGCCTTCAACTCGATTATTTCCCAACATCACTAACCGTGCCTTGTATCGTTCAACACTTCCATCAGAATTGTATTTAATTTTGTATACCCACTTGCTTCCTATTGCTTTCTTCCCAAATGGCAGATTTTCAACTGTCCATGTACCATTATCCTCCAAAGCCTATATTTCTTTTCTCATAGCCGCTCTCCACCGTTCATCCTTAACTGCTTCTGCATAAGAGCTTGGTTCATGTCCTGTAGTAATGGCTGCCAAAAAACATCGGTGTTATGCAGAGAATTTATCATAACCCACATAATGTGTTATAGAGTAAAGCGCACCTGAGGAATCAGATTGGGAAGGTGAGTATACCGAGGGGCTTGTTTTGATGGCGTTTGTCACATAATCCTTCAAACGAACACTAGGTTGCTTGGCCCTTTGTCCCCTACCTAGTTGCTCTTCAATAACTTCACCTCTATCCACTCCCTCACTGTTTTCATGGATCAATTCTTCCGTTTCAGGATTCACCTCACTTTCTCTACCCACACTTTCATCGTGCTCCTTTCCCAAGTTGTTCTCTAAACCATCAACTTCATCACCCAACTCCTCAACTCCATTTTTAATGAGTTCATCACCCATTGTTTTCTCATTTGCATATGGAAATTCTATTTCAGCGAATACCACGTCTCTTGATACAAAGTATTCTTTAGTTTCCAAATCATACAATCTCCATCCCTTCTTTTCAAATGGATACCCAACAAAAACACACCTACGACTTCTACTACTAAATTTATCTTTATCCCGATTCAGATTATGCGCATAGCACAAATAACCGAAAACCCGAACGTGTTTGTAAGAAGGTAATTTCCCAAAGAGCATCTCAAATGGGGTTTTACCATTTAATAACATAGATGGAGTCCTATTAATCAAATACCCGACTGCAAGTACACATTCTTCCCAAAATTCTATGGGTAAATTTGCTTGGAAACGCAAGGCTCTTGCCACATTAAGACTATGGTGATGTTTTCTGTCCACTCGGCCATTTTGTTGAGGTGTTCCTACACAGGAAGTCTGATGCAACATCCCTTGTTCATCAAAATATTCTTTCAAGCACATAAATTCACTTCCGTTATCACTTCTGACAATTTTCACATTTTTTTCAAATTGGCGTTTAACCATCACAACAAATTTCTTAAGAACACAAGCTACTTCTTGTTTTTCATTCAACAAATATATCCAAATAGCACGAGAGTAATCATCAACAATTGTTAAAAAGTAAATTGCTCCACAAGAAGTTGGAACTCTATAAGGTCCCCACAAATCACAATGTATCAATTCAAAATAACCATCGGCTTTATTGTCACTAGAAAAGAAAATCTCTCTTGTTTGCTTTGCTCTAAAACAAACTTCACAAGTTTTATTAGTTTTCCTAACTATGCTACCAGCTTCTGAAATTAACTCTATCACCTTATAAGAAGGATGACCCATTCTCTTATGCCAAAGCTCAAAAGACCCCACATCAGTTACCTTGCAAGCATGTACCGATGTCACTCCCTTGAGAAAGTACAGCCTCTCGCGTTGCTCACCCGCTCCAATCAGGCTCCTCGAATTTAGGTCCTGTATAGCACAAATTTTATTAGTGAGTTGAATAACCAAATTTGAATCATTAAGTAGTTGTGATACAGAGATCAGATTGCAATTCAAATTTGGCACATAAAGGACTCATTGCAATTTCAAGTCTCCTCCAAGCAACACAGTTCCTTCTTTCACCGCCAAGGTCTTTTCTCTATTAGGTAACCCGACTGAGCATGGCACAATGTCACGCAATTCACTAAAAAATGCCAATGTTCCTGTCATATGATGGGAAGCTCCAGTGTCAATAATCCAAGGAAATATCCTCTGCATAGCTGTCAGCCTCTCATTGCCACCATTCTGACAAGAATTCAACATGCCCAGCAAAACAGCCCACTGCTCTACATTTAATCCACTAAGACCCTTTCGATCAGAATCTGTCACAATTCCAAGCCCACCATCAACTTCAGTTGCTTGTGTGGCGTTGGCACGAGCAACTCCTAAAGGACTCGTTGCAATTTCAAGTCTCCTCCAAGCAACACAGTTCCTTCTTTCACCGCCAAGGTCTTTTCTCTATTAGGTAACCCGACTGAGCATGGCATAATGTCACGCAATTCACTAAAAAATGCCAACGTTCCTGTCATATGATGGGAAGCTCCTGTGTCAATAATCCAAGGAAATATCCTCTGCGTACCTGTCAGCCTCTCATTGCCACCATTCTGATAAGAATTCAACATACCCAGTAAAGCAGCCCACTGCTCTTCATTTAATCCACTAAGACCCTTTCGATCTGAATCTGTCACAATTCCAAGCCCACCATCAACTCTAGTTGCTTGTGTGGCATTGGCACGAGCAACTCCTCCCTTGCTACGTCCTGCTTCATTGCCATGCTTTTGACCACCTCCTCGTCCAGCAGAAATTTCACGTGGTCTATTACCTTACCATTCTGGATAACCTATCAACTGGAAACAACTTTCAGCATCATGTCCCTCTCGGTTGCAATTAGAACAAATTGAGGATTTGTCTTTTTCCCCCCTTGAATTTCAACTACCTGCTCGAATTGCAAAACTCATAGTATTGCCTCTTTCTTCCTTGGTTCGTGTCATAGTTCGCACCCGCTCTTGCTAAACAACCATAACATAGGCACGATTCAAATTGGGCAAGGGTTCAGTGCTCAAAATATTAGAGTGCACTGTTTCGTATCCTTCTTCATCCAAGCCCAAGCCCATCAAAAACTGATGAACTCTCTCTTCTTCACGCTTTCTTTCCAATTCAATGGTAAGATTGCATCTGCAGCCTGCACAGATACATACTGGTATCTGATCATAGTTGTTTATTTCATCCCATAACGTTTTGAGTCTTCCGAAATAGGATACGAACGGTAGACCTTCCTGCCTATAATTCGCCAAATCTGATCTCAGTTGCTACATTCGTGGACCATTACCAATTGAGAACCTCTATTTAATATCCTCCCACAGATCCTTTACGTTCTCCATGTGAGAGATGGTCAAGCGAAGCATCGGTTCAATGGTGTTAAACACCCAAGAAACCAGCATAGAGTTAATCGTCCACCAATCTTCGAGTTCCAGTGAGTCATCTGCTGGTTGCTTGACAGATCCATCAATAAAACCATATTTCTTTTTGGCCCGCAATGCAGTCTGCATAGCTCACACCCATTCTTCGTAATTCTCGCCCTTCAACTGAACTTGGGTAATCAAGTTACCTGGGTTGTCATTCGAATTCAGTGTGTAAGAACTAGAAGTTTTCTTCCCTGATCCAGAACTCTCATTTTTCTTTTCATCAGCCATGGCTCTGATACCATGTAAAAGAACTAAGAAATTTTGGAATAAGAATTCTAATCTTTATTGCCCCAGAAATCAAAGATATATATAAAAAATTACAGCTAACAAATAGGTTCCTAATCAAGCTAAACTACCAAAATTGTATCAGAATTATATAACAAAAGGTAAGAACAGATATGTACACAAAAATTCCTAAACAAATGCCCTAAATAAATGCAAAATAAGTGGCAGCTAACAGCTGCCTTTCCAATACCTAACTAAGTCGAGCCTCTTACTCGATTCATTTGTATCTCAACTGAGTTTTAGATTTAGAATAATGAATTCAAATTAAGTAATTTTTATTAGGTTTAAAATAATAAATTTAAAATTAAATAATTTAAGTCAATTAAGGTAGCCTGTGAATTTATTAAATAAGTGAGTTTACAAATCTTAATAAGTGAAATATTTATAAGGTCGAATTTAACTCTTTTATTAAATATAGTCTGAAACTAAGCTTAAGATCAATATATTTTAAAAAAAAAATAAATCGAGCTACACCAAATTTTTATCAAGCTGAGTCTCAAATAAATTATGAGTAAATTTATTCATTTACAATGAAATTTTCTTAATAATCGCTCCTTGCTTTAATTTGGAATATTTGACCTCTACTCTTTCCGCTTTCAATTTCCACTACTTGTAACATTAATACTTTACTCTCCATCTCCGTTATTTATAATTGAGTCCCTCTATGATTTATTTCTTTTTTCACTAAGGTCCTGTGGAATTTGATAACTTTAAATTTCTTTATTTTTGCACTTCTATTCGTCGTTTCACATTTGACTCGCATAACAGCCCTATGGGTACTCAATTCAATATTTATTCACTTAAAGTTTTATTTTAAACAATATCACTCAATTTCAAGTCATTTGGGACTTGTCTCCTTGTATCACTAACATCATAAAAATTTTAATTTTAGCTTAAATTTAGGCACAATATTGGATCAAATCACTTCAATTTTCATTAATTAGATACTTGTAATACATTCAAATTATGGGTATTATACATAAACTAAACTTAAGCAAATAAAGAATAGGTTTTTTTTAATTGAAAGATAGGATAAGATTCCATTAAAAAAATAAAGAATAGGTTTTTTTTAATTGAAAGATAGGATAAGATTCCATTAAAAAAAAGGAGCTATTACAAGGTGGGCTTCAAAAAATACAGAGCCAAAGGCCCAGCAAAAGTAGGGACTCAAGGCCTATAGGAAAACTAAATCCCAACTGAAATCAAAACACTCTAAGCCCTCTAGTATTGGCAAGGCCCAAACCAAGAACAGTTGAAACCCCAGTCTTGGTAAACCAACCTATAGAGATTCGACGACACAGAAAGCAGACCCAGTGCCACTTGTAATCGTCGTTTCAAGCAACCAGAGCATAAACGATAATGCTAAAATCAAGAAGCCCAGACTGAGGAAACCTCACCACCTCATCGCTTTAGATGGTAAAACACTAGGGAAGCCCAAAAGAGGCCGAAGGAAACCTCTACAATCAAAAGAACGCCCATGCACCCCTACACAGCCGAACCAAGAAAACAGTCACAAATCTGAGACACAAACTAGGGCAAGGTCTCAAACATGGATGGACTTGACGCCAGTAGAGGCGTTGATAACGTCCCTTGAGATGCCTAACCACAGAACCCACGAAACCGAATCCTTCCCCTAATAAATGCAAAGGACCAGTTTCACACAAAGAGTCAACGGAGACATGAAAAACAAGACAAGCACGTCAAGACCAAACCCTCGCCACGCAAAAACACACAAACATTAATGCTATTTGCTGGAGTTTGAACAAGGACATGGATTAAAGGAAATTGTAGAGCTATATATATATATATATATATATATATATATATATAAGGCAAGTAAAAAAAATTATTGACTTTTTTGTTAAGATTGGGCTTGACTTAGACCATTTTAGGCTCGAACACAGGCCTGGCCCAGCATTACAAGAACAATTCTCTGCATTGTAATGAAACAATTTTGGAGAAATAATATTGGGTATTATTATTAATGAAACGAAAAAAAATTCCTTTTCTAATTATTAAGGTATATTGCATGTTTTCCATTTTTATTTAAATCTGATAAAATTAATATCAATAAAATTATTTAGATAAATTAGATAAAATTAACATCTATATGTAATAAATTGGAAAAAAAAAGTTAAAAAATTCAAGATTTTTTCATCATTAATCCTATTTTTTCTCTAAATTTTCAAAAATATTTTTCACAATTTATAATTATTTTGATGGATTATTTTACAAAATATTTTTACAATTTGTTAAATTTTATATTTATATTTTACTAATATCAAGGGAAAAAATTTAACACATTTTAATTTTTGTAAGCACATATATTTTTTTTTATTTATACACTACACTCCAATAACATCATTCTTTTGTTCTTAAATGTCACATAATAATAATACTACTACTACTAATAATAATAATAAATGGCTGCTATTATGAAAAATTTTTAATGAAAGTCATTAAACTTTTTTTATTAGAATTTTTTAATTACACCAAAATTATTACATATTAAAACTCAAAATTTTATCTCAAAAAATTATTTATATGTCTCTACATCTTTTCATAAATAAATGAATATTTGTCTCATTTATTGTTGTCTCTGAATGTAATTAGTGACAAACAAAGAGATAAATTTATATTTGATATTAATTTAACTTTCAAAAGTAAATATATTTAACCATAAAAATAACTTATAGAGACAATATATATATATATATATATATATATATATATATATTATTTGTCCTTAAAGATATTTTCAGGGACAAATTAAATTGCTTTTAATTAAATTGCTTTTAATAGTATATGCTAACTATTTTTTTTTCAAAAATCTATTTTGAGAATTAAATAAATTTCTCTAATGATATTCTTTGGAGACAATTTATCTTGTCTTTACATATTAAATCCTCCGTTACTAATTACAACATATCTATTTGTCTCTAATCAATTTTATATCTAAATATAAAATTTAATTTATATTTATTAGTATATGCATTGACTTTATTATGGACAATTATATAATGAAAAATAAAACATCATACCACAAAACCATTTAAAAAAATAATAAAGAAATATACGCTTGTATTATTATTATAGAAAAAGTGCAAATTCAATTAATTCTTGTATTTTATTAGAATATCTTAATTAATTATTATTATTAAAGAAATATATGCTTGTATTTTATTAGTATATCTTAATTAATTATTATTATTATTAAAGAAATATATGCTTGTATTTTATTATTATATCTTAATTAATTATTATTATTATTATTATTATTAAAGAAATATATGCTTGTATTTTATTAGTATATCTTAATTAATTCTTACAAATTCAATTATGAAAGTGGAAAATTAGGTTAGGGTTTTGTTTCTTTTTCCTTCCTTGTCTTCATAGTTGCATATGGTGAGACCAAAGAATATGAAATGCTAAACATGAAAGGTGAAACCAAGAAAGAAGTTGCATGATAAAGTCTTTTTGTACTTTGAGATTCACAATAGGCTAAGTCATGCTAAATTTCCTGCAATTGCAAAAATGGCATTGTTAATTAATAGATTAGTCAAAGTCATAAATTAGGCCTCTATTTAATGTTTCATGAGCAAATTTTAACTTCTAATATATTCCTAGCAAGTATAGGAATGATTACACCTGCACATGATTCAATACAATAAATTTATATTATTTTATAATAAAATAAAAATTATAAGCATAAATATTTATTATTATTGTACAAGAATTACATTTCAATTATTTCAAAGAATATGAATATATATATATATATACACACGTTGTACTCCATAATCATGTTATTTAACTGAAAATTGTTAACATAAGCAGGAAATTGTTAATGAATGCATGATTACATTTATCTAATACACAAGTAAACTTATATATATATAAAATTGTTAACATAAGCAGGAAATTGTTAATGAATGCATGATTACATTTATCTAATACACAAGTAAACTTTTATGTTAATTATCATAGCTCTAACATTCGAAAGAAAACTTATGGTTGTTCGAAATTTCATTTTCATAGTTTTAGGCTTATTATGAGTTTCAATAGTTTTAAACTAACACAATCTCTAGTGCCAGTAGTGACCTCTAGGTTGGGTTGGTACATTCTTCTTTTTGGATGGTTTAAGATATTGGTAAGTGGTAGTTATTTGTTAATGGGAAGTTACAAGAAAGTTATTTGCTGTGTGAGAAGTTGTGAGCATTTACAAGTGATTGGTAGCAAATGTAGTGAAATGCAAGGCATGAGAATGAGCAAGTTTTGGAGTCTTCCAAGGTCCATTAGGTGAAGCCATAAAAAGGTAATGTTGTGCTACAAAATGATCCTAACAAACCAACAACTCAATTAATCAAACCAAATTAGACTCCAGTAGTCAAACTTATCTTTATTTTTTCAGTTTTGCATTTTATTTTCTAAGCCTTGTTATTATTTTCCTTCAACTCTGTAATTACTTTCCTAGAATTCAATACAAGCATTTTTTTAATTTTCTGTCCAAAATCACTATGAGTAGGGTTGAGAATTTCAGTCGGTTTTGTTCAAAATCGAACCAAAATGAATAAACCGAAAACTAAATTTCACATAAATTTGAAAACCTAACCAAAAAAACCAAACCAAAATAATTCAGTTCAACTTAGTTTGAAAATTCGATTCTTCTTCTCCTTCTAATGTCTCCCTTTTCTCACAAAGTCACACCCATTTTCTACATTCCTAGCCTTCACACTTTAGTCACAAAGTGACAATTAATAAATCAAACATGAAATCAAACCACATAAATGCAATCAATAAATCAAACACATAATTAATTCAATTTTATCAACAAGTCCCAAAAGACCAACAAACCCAATTTGCATAGTAAATAATGACAAAAGAGAAGAGTGAAGACTAGTAAAATTATAGAATTATAATTACCTACAACTCCATTTAGCAACAAACATACAAGCGTAGATAATAAAAAAGCACTATGCAAGCAAAACAATTAAGACTCTTAGTACAATCCCTGAAGTAATGAAGATGCAGTAACATTAAGAGCAAAATAAAAGAGTAAGGCATGAAAGAAATAAGCACTAGGCGAGCAAGCTTAGAAGACACTACATGTGCGCGCGCGCACACACACACACACACACAGAGAAAGAGAGAGAGAGCAATTTGTCAACCATGAGTAAGAGGGAGTGGAGGAGAGTAAGGACTGACCAAATAGGGAAATGGGTAGATTGAGGACCTTAAGCAAGTGAGAGAGTGGAGGAGACAGCGATGGATCTTTTATTGTGGGCCTGTGGTTATGGCAGCAACCGTGGGTGGTGGGTCTTCTCTTGAAGAGGTGAGTGATCTGTGAAGAAGAAGAAGAAGAAGAAGAAGAAGAAGAGGAGGAGAAGGAGGAGGAGGAGGAGAAAAGAAGAGTTCTCTAGCTGTTAAATCTCTAAAAGGAATGAGAGGTCTATGTAAAAATTAGGAAGGTTATATAGGTTGTAAAACAACGCGTATTACAATTCGGTTTGGTTTGTTTTTTTCCAAAAATGTTTTTCTCAAAATTCTAAAAATAAAAATTGAATTTAACTGATTTATCGTTTAAACCGAATTGAATTATCAAATTAAATCTATTCAGGCTATTATTTCGATTTAAATTGAATAGTGCTCACCCCTAACTCTTAGATTTGATAAAGTTGTATTGTTTAGTGTAATCAAGCTCCCATAATTATCTATTTTTAAAGTTAGTAACACACTAGCTGATACATTTAGTATTTGGCATACCTGCAATTTCAAACTATTTAGCTAGCCATGATTGTTTTTTAGGAAACACTAACATCTTTATCTACATGTTTGACTATACTTATAAAAACTATTCATTTAAGTTTTAGAATACAATAACTTTTATTATTGAATGTAAGAGAAGAAAATGATTTCAAATGTTTTTGGAAAACATTGATATTGAATCATTTGGTAATGTTGAAACTAATTCCTTGGAGAGTATAGAAAGTGATGCTCCATTGATTTTGAGAAATGAAAGTGATAATGGTGGTGGTGATGAAACTCAACCATAGAGAAATGTTATATAATGTAAATTATGCATGAGTTGTGGACATTTATGTTGAATATTATGATTTGTATTTGACAGATAATATTATTATATATGACTTTATGCTATGGTCTAGTTGAACCTTTAACTCTATGACTTCACCAATTTTCAGATCGGATCCGGTTTAAAAATTATGATTTTAACATTTATTAATTTAATAAAACTTAAAACCTGAGAAATCATAAAAATGAAAGCCAAGCCCTTCAAAAATGGCATATAAAAATAAGCCACTTAGTTTCTTAAAAAATATGACATATGGCATTTTAAAGTATTAATTAATATAATTTAAAAATAATAAAAATAATTTACTAATAAACTTATTTTAAATTTTAATTAAATTTTAAAAGATAGTTAACAGTTAAATTGATTGGTGTATAATTTGAATTTTTTTAACAATTTTATAATTGAATTTGACTTTTAAATATTTTGGCGACTGGGGTAAGTAATTCATAAAACATTTGATTTACTATTATTAAATGCAATTATATTTTTTTAAAAAATCAGTTATCATTTAAATAATAATCAAACTTATTAAAATAATCAAAATTTTACTTTACATAATGTAATTTAAAACTACCATATCATGATTAAATTTTTTAAAACGACCATATTATAATTATAAAATATTTAAAATTTAAAACATAAAAATATTTAAAATTTATTGTAAAAGTGAAATTAATTTTTTTAGATAAAGTCTAACTGAATTTGAAATTTTATTTTTACTTTTTTTATATTAACTAATCTCATAAAAATTTCTCAGTAGTATAAATAGGCAAAATCATTAATTTTGTTAGACAAGAATTTTCAGCATAACTTCAACTCAATCAGAAATGAGATGGACCAAAAATTCATTCAAGAAATAGCTTCGCACCTAAAAGAATTAAGAAGGATTGGAATGGGAAGGTTGCAAAATATTGCTTAAGGGTTCATGTAGAAACCATCACAAATGTAAGCATTTCAATTATCTACATATGCAAGCATATTCATGTAATTTTTAATTAAAAATATCTACACTCAACCTCTTTTTTTTTTTTCCTTACATGGGAGGCTTTCATTTTTAAGCATTTGAGAATGCTTGCACTCTCTTCTCTTATGCAATATTTTTTTTTTACCCATAATATTTATGCATTTGAGCTTTGGTATCTTTTTGATAAGTAACTGAAATTTTCTATTACAACTTGGCATCTTACATAATCTATTTTTTACTTGCTCTTGTGTATGCAATTTATTAATAATTTTCTTAATTTTATTTGTTTCACAAACTCTAGAAGCTTATCACCATCATTCACTTGCTTATGTGATCTAATTTTTCTCAGATACTTGTGAGAGATACTTTAATGCTGCAGAAGTAGAAATGCTACTATATATCGTACAATAAATTAGTAATGAAGATTGGTATACAATTGTATGGCTTCATTTCATAAGTTTTTTTTAATATGCTGAATATAATGTATAAAAGCTGATCTTTTGTGTGTAAAGAAGAGTATTCTAACAATAAAGAGTGAAAAATTAATTAATTGTTCAACATGAACACTCTTTGTCTTAATTTGTATATTATTTCAATGAAAAAATTGAGTTGTAATAGAATTTAAAATTTCATATTAGCTATTGGCATTCAAACAATGTAAGGTTATGCATACGTGTATGATAATAACGAAATGAAATATGAATCTAGAAGAATTTGGATGAAAATTGTATTTTTTTATATATAAACTGGAATATATATATATATATATGTTATGTTGTAAGTCCTAGTGATGTAGCAGTAAATTTTGAAGAATTCGTCGTACTGTAGGGAATGTTTTGATTAAACTATTTAAATCATGGATATATTTTGCAAGAATCAGCCTGTTTCTAGCTCTTTTACCTCTAAAACTGGGGAGAAGATAATAAACAGTGAAGAATTAATGATTGAAGATTTTGAAAAATCAATAGATAATTGAGAACTTCCTAAAGTCCAGAAAGATCATATCTATATACAAAGCAAATTTAACTTCCTTAGCAAAATTGATTATAGCATCAAAACTGAAGAAAGAGATATCCACATCACAAAGACCTTTGAAATCATAAAGCTTCTAACTTCTTCTTCTTTGAACAAACATAAAGCCAAAGGATACAATTATATCCGCATAGGGTTAGTCCAAGTAGGAACAAAGCCCCTGACCAAAGAAGGTTTAAATACTTCCATCTTGGCTGTCCTTCGAGATGCATGGTTTTATGACTTTCAAGATTCTTTGCTTAACTCAATTGAGTTTAGTCTTTATACTGGTCTTATCTCTTTTGAGTGTTACCCAAATTTAACTATATCTTTGAATGATAAAAATTTGCTTGATAGTCTTGTTTTGTAGATAAAGACTCACAACTACAAAATGCTTCATGGATCTATTCTAGTTTCTTTGATTTTTAAAGTCCATTATGAAGCCATGATGACTGCTTTTGCTTCCAAAGCTCTCATTCATAGTCAGAAAGGAGAAACCCTCCTCCTATAAACTGACCTCACTAAAGCCAATGCTGTTGTCCCTAGACCCATCAAATGGAGTGAAGTTTCTCTTCTAGATGACTAGATCTTAAAAGGAGCTTTGAAACCCAAGCCTCTGTTTCCTCCAAGTTCAAACACACAACTTAGACAAATTGTAACACCCTTCACCCGACTACAGTGTAGCCGAGCAAGACGTGCTACATTCAGTGCCGGAGCACCCTATCTTATCTTACTTTATTACTTTAATTATTTTCAAGTTATTATCTTTTAATATCAATTATTTTTCGATGGAGAAACTAACGGAGTTTCCCTTATTTTATTAACGTTTGACTTGTTTCACTATTCACCTGTTTGAAAATTTCAATAATATTATAAAAGGAAAATCTCATAGTCATCTCATATTTCAATACCATCCATGTATTTCAATTCTCATATTCATTTCCATCCACTTTCCTTCATACTCCATTCACATATTAAAATTCTCATATTTCCATTAATTTACATAATTTACAAACTAATTGAATAAATTTACAATTTACATGATATGCAAATTAATTACATATGAAAAAGCTAATTTATTAATTTACATCACATTTCTATTAATTACCTATTCATAATCTACATTACAATACAATATCTAGTATTTTATACAAAATACAAAATATGATCTATATGGGCCCTATCTACAAGTATTGTTGAGGAGGTGAAAACCTTGAATACATCAGACACTTCTGCAGATCTGGACTTTAAAATCCCAGTCTAATATCCACTGGGTTTTGCCTTCAGTACCTGTGTGAAGGAAACAAATTTATCACGCTAAGCATTTCTGCTTAGTGGTGCAATAATATAACAAGAAATAATGTATACAAATAAAGAAAGAATCAAGCATTCTAAATATTCAAGTATCAATTTGATTTAAAATGATATTTCTAGTATTAACTATCTTATATGCTAATTCGTTCCTCTTTGGAAGTACTAAATTTATAGCCTTACAATAATAATATTCAATGTACATTTTATTCTAGGAGTATTGTATTTGAGGTCTCTCTATGATTCTGCAAATTGTACTTTTATTATGTTTCTATTGCTAATCTCTTTTTCACGTTTTATTTAATACTTTCTAATGTTTTTATTTGCTAATATGCTTAAATAATTTCAATAATTTACACTGTCCAGGTAACCTATGACAGGCTGACTAAATTGGATAACGGGTCGTTGGCACTAGACACTACAGTGCCTCGGGCCATCATACCATGGGATGTGTAAGCTCAGTACGTCAACCACGTATGCAATCAGTATGGCTAAAAAGCTATGATAACATATCAGTATGGCTAAAAGCCATGATAACAAGTAATCGGGCATAAAAGCCATGAGTGTGGGCATAACGTCTTACGTAGTACTGCTAAAACAATACCCTATTGGCATGCCAATCTATCCAATTTGACACACGTGTCTAGGCAATGCATGGGCACATAGTACCATTATTTTATTAAATATTCTGAGTATAATTTATAGTATTTTAATTTTTATTCATAGCAAAAGCATAAATACCTAAATCTCATTCCTACACAATTTATGCAATTCATCATACTATCTATGATAATTTCAATTTACATCAATTAATTTTTTTATGTACCATTTGTACATCGAAATATTTTTCTCCTCTCAGGAGGAGAATTAATGTCAAATTCATATATCCTTATGATTCTTTTATTTATTACAATAATTATATGTATTATCAGTCATAATTTTTCCTAAAGCCCTCCATGTGAGTTATCCCCTTATGTCCTAGAGTCACTCAAGTTCAAGGATTAAAATTCACTAATTACATTATATATCATCATTCATAATGTCTTCTCTAATTTATTTTAATTTTTCTTATGTCCTTGGGGTTACTATTCACACATTACTATTCACTCAAATTGTTGACTTTTTCATACATAATATGTATACAAATGTTTGATACATAATTATACCACATTTTAGGTTCTAAATTTGTTGGCATTGATTGCCAATTGCAATTCAAAGCCTCCTAAAAGCATTTTCAAAAATTCAGTTTTTATGTCCTAGGTTTACTGTTCCATTGGTCTATGCTAAAGTAGAATTTGGCTAAACTTTCTTCATGAAAGTTGTTCCTTCAGATATCTATTTTAATTCTCTTTTTTAATCACTGCATTTGGAGTTTTGTAGCTCAAGTTATGATCAAATAACCATAACTGGTTCATTTCCTAATTTTGTCTCTTTAATTAAGTAGATTTTGGCGTTACCTTTTTCCAATTTAATTGGACATGTTGTAGTTACTTTTAGGCTTAGCGTTCCTCATATAATTTGTTGCCTTATGTCTTATAGTCACTCAAAAATTTTAATTACAATTTTCTAAGTTTTGTAGAATTAATTATACTAATTTAATTTGCCTAGACTCCAATACCCTATGTCTTCAGGGCCCAGGTTCAGATCAGTAAATTTGACCTCCATTTTAGGGTTCTTATGTTCATAATTTGAGAAAAATGTCTAAAACAAAGTTGGAACCCTGTTTCTTAAGGTTCCAAATCAGTATGGCTCAACCTAATTAGAGTTTCCTAGCGGGAGATATGCTATAAACACTATTCTGGGGTCAATTGTGATTTGGTCAAACTCCAAGTTTTAATGTGTTAATTTCTTCTAACCATTTGACCTAGTTTCTTTCGGTTCTGGGTTTTGGTCAAAAGACCAATATTGTAGAACTATGTCTTATAAAACTTTTTCCATTAGTTTCATTGCATTTAAATTTTTATAGACCAAGTTATGGCTATTTTACCAAAACTGGTCGAGTAGTCTATGTCCAGAAAATTCTGGGCATAATGGTTCAGGTCAGTTTTGTGTCCTAATTTGAGTCAACAATTTCATTGGGTTAGAGGCATTTTTGGGCTTGGTGTTCTAAATGAAAGTTGTAGTACTATGTCTAAGCTTCCCAATGGTATAAAATTCAGGTCATTTGGACCTATCTAAAGAGAGTTATGGCAAATGAACAAGTCATTTTTCTGGGTTCAATGTTTGGATATCCGGATTAGATCAGCAAATTGGTCAACTTATGGACAGAATTTGGGTAGGGTTTCTTTATGAAAAATGGGGTATTTTGAGTCTAGTTTCACCTCCAATTAACCTCATACCAATTAAAGTCACACAACTTCAGTTATAGGTCAAACAATACCCTGGACTCATAGGTCCAAATTTCCTGCATAAGAGAAGCACTCCCAATATTCAATCTACCAACTCCCTTACTTCAATTGACATATATGACACTTCAAATGATCAACACACAAGATCAATTAGGTCAATTTCCAATAATTACACAAAGCCTTAATTCATGATTACAAACCCTAAATCAAAATTTCAATTTATGCACACCACATGTAAATCACCATGCTAATCACATTCACTTGTTAATCAACACTTGTAACCACAAGTATAACCTTCATTTCATCAAAATCCCATCAATTCTTTTGGCTACTGAAAATTTAATCCCTCATAAAGTTGTTATTTTCTTTTTATTTCAAGTAAATTCAACTCTTCTTAAGTCCAAATCAAGCATGAAACAAAAGAGTTAATGAGATTAGGCACTAACCTTTAAGTAACACTTCTTGGACTTGTATAAACCTTAGAATTTCTTCACTTTATGATAATCAAAAGTTTCCTCTTGATGTGGGGATGAATTTTTGTGAAGGACAATTAGGATTTTGGGGTGAAGAAAGCATGGAAATCAAGCTCTTGAAAACCAAAAATGGAGGAGAGCTTCTTGGTTGGAGGTTCGGCCAACTAGTGGGAATGAGGAAGAAGACCACTTTTTATTCCTTTATTTGATTTGTTTTTATCTCTTATAATGGATTTGTTTAATTGTGATTGGTGGGAGAGGTTTTAATGACATCATCCCATATCATAAATCTAATTAAATTCCATTTTCTTTTCTTCTTTTCCTTTCTTCTTTCTACTAATTTTTTTATTAAATTTTTAGCAATATTTATTCATATTTTATATCATATAATTTATTTATTTAATTGTACAAGTTGGCCAAAAATCATCTCTGAAGGTGAAATGACCAAAATGCCCTTCGTTTTGCTTAACGAACTAAAATTGTCTGTACCGATCTAAAAATTTTTCTAAGCATTTTCTTGGCATTCTAATGCCATCGAAACCTCAATGACTATTCTCTGGAGTCCCAAAAATTATTTTATAAATTTTCTCCTGGGTTTAGGGCTCCTAGCTGTGAGGACCGCAACTTCCCACTGGGTTACCCATCACTAGGGCACCGGCTCATTTAACTTGATTGTATTTTATTTCTAAAATTTTTTCTAAATTTTTCTTATTAATGTTTGAGTTATTTATGACTCCTCACTCTAGTCTACATATAGTTCCAGTCATTCTAGCTGTTCGGACAGACATTGGTCACCGGAACAGTAGAATGTATGGGCTAGCTAAAGTGAGGGTGTTACAATTCTTCCCCTCTAACAAAAATTTCGTCCTCGAAATTTACCTGACGTACATAGTTGAAGATTTGCATTAGTGTTACCTCGACTCATATGAATGCAATGCATGTTATGCACACAATCTTATTCTATCTATCGATGCCTAGGAACGCCTAAATCGTGCTCTGATACCAATAAATGTAACACCCCTCACCCGACTACAGTGTAACCGAGCAAGGCGTGCTACATTCGGTGCCGGAGTACCCTATCTTTTCTTACTTTATTCCTTTAATCATTTTCAAGTTATTATCTTTTAATACCAATTATTTTTCGATGGAGAAACTAACAGAGTTTTCCCTATTTTATTAACGTTTGACGTGTTTTACTATTCACCTGTTTGAAAATTTCAATAATATTATAAAATAAAAATCTCATAATCATCTCATATTTCAATATCATCCATGTATTTCAATTCTCATATTCATTTCCATCCACTTTCCTTCATACTCTATTCACATATCAAAATTCTCATATTTCCATTAATTTGCATAATTTACAAACTACTTGACAAATTTACAATTTACATGATATACAAATTAATTACATATGAAAAAGCTAATTTATTAATTTACATCACATTTCTATTAATTACCTATTCATAATCTACATTACAATACAATATCTAGCATTTTATACAAAATACAAAATATGATATATATGGGCCCTATCTACATGCATTGCTGAGGAGGTGATAACCTTGAATACTTCAGACACTTCTGTAGATCTGGACTTCAAAATCTCAGTCTAATATCCACAGGGTTTTGCCTTCAGTACCTGCGCGAAGGAAACAAATCCATCGCGCTAAGCATTTCTACTTAGTGGTGTAATAATATAATAAGAAATAATGTATACAAATAAAGAAAGAATCAAGCATTCTAAATATTCAAGTATCAATTTGATTTAAAATGACATTTCTAGTATTAACTATCTTATATGCTAATTCGTTCCTCTTTGGAAGTACTGAGTTTATAGTCTTACAGTGATAATATTCAATATACATTTTATTCTAGGAGTATTGTATTTGAGGTCTCTCTACGATTCTGCAAATTGTATTTTTGTTATGTTTCTATTAATAATCTCTTTTTCACGTTTTATTTAATACTTTCTAATGTTTTTATTTACTAATATGCTTAAATAATTTCAATAATTTACACTGCCCAGGTAACCTATGACAGGCTGACTAAACTGGATAACGGGTCGTTGGCACTGGACACCGCGGTGCCTCGGGTCGTCATACCATGGGACGTGTAAGCTCAGTACGTCAACCACGTATGCAGTCAGTATGGCTAAAAAGCCATGATAACATATAAGTATGGCTAAAAGCCATGATAACAAGTAATCGGGCATAAAAGCCATGAGTGCGGGCATAAAACCATAAATACAGGTATAAAGCCTTACGTAGTACTGCTAAAACAATACCCTATTGGCATGCCAATCTATCCAATTTGACACACGTGTCTAGGCAATACATGGGCACATAGTACCCATGTATAATTTTATTGAATATTCTGAGTATAATTTATAGTATTTTAATTTTTATTCACAGCAAAAGCATAAATACCTAAATCTCATTCCTACACAATTTATGCAATTCATCATACCATCTATGATATTTCAATTCACATCAATTAATTTTTTTATGTACCATTTGTACATTGAAATATTTTTCTCCTCTCAGGAGGAGAACTAATGTCAAATTCATACATCCTTATGATTCTTTTATTTATTACAATAATTATATGTATTATCAGTCATAATTTTTCCTAAAGCCCTCCATGTGGGTTACCTCCTTATGTCCTAGAGTCACTCAAGGATTAAAATTCACTAATTACATTATATATTATCATTCATAATGTCTTCTCTAATTTATTTTACTTTTTCTTATGTCCTTGGGGTTACTATTCACACATTACTATTCACTCAAATTGTTGACTTTTTATACATAATATGTATACAAATGTTTAATACATAATTATAACACATTTTAAGTTCTAAATTTATTGGCATTAATTGTCAATTGCAATTCAAAGCCTCCTAAAAACATTTTCAAAAATTCAGTTTTTATGTCCTAGGTTTACTATTCCATTGGTCTATGCTAAAGTAGAATTTGGCTAAACTTTCTTCATGAAAGTTGTTCCATTAGATATCTAGTTTAATTTCCTTTTTTAATTACTCCATTAGGAGTTTTGTAGCTCAAGTTATGGTCAAATAACCATAACTGGTTCATTTTCTAATTCTGTTTCTTTAATTAAGCAGATTTTGGCATTACATTTCCAATTTAATTGGACATGTTGTAGTTACTTTTAGGCTTAGAGTTCTACATATAATTTGTTACCCTATGTCTTATAGTCACTCAAAAATTTTAATTACAATTTTCCAAGTTTTTTAGAATTAATTATACTAATTTAATTGGCCTAGACTCCAGTACCCTATGTCTTCAGGATCCAGGTTCAGATTAGTAAATTCGACCTCCATTTTAGGGTTCTTATGTTCATAATTTGAGGACAATGTCTAAAACAAAGTTGGAGCCTTATTTCTTAGAGTTCCAGATTAGTATGGCTCAACCTAATTAGAGTTTCCTAGCGGGAGATATGCTATAAACACTATTCTGGGGTCAATTGTGATTTGGTCAAACTCCAAGTTTTAATTTGTTAATTTCTTCTAACCATTTGACCTAGTTCCTTTGGGTTCTGGGTTTTGGTCAAAAGACCAATATTGTAGACCTATGTCTTATAAAACTTTTTCCATTGGTTTCATTTCATTTAAATTTTTATAGGCCAAGTTATGGCTATTTTGCCAAAACTGGTCGAGTAGTCTATCTCCAGAAAATTCTAGGCATAATGGTTCAGGTCAGTTTGGTGTCCTAATTTGAGTCAATAATTTCATTAGGTTAGAGGCATTTCTGGGCTTGGTGTTCTAGATAAAAGTTGTAGTACTATGTCTAAGCTTTCCAATGGAATAAAATTCAGGTCATTTGGACCTGTCTAAAGAGAGTTATGGCCAAATGAACAGGTTGATCATTTTTCTAGGTTCAGTATTCAGATATCCGGATTGGACCAGTAAATTGGTCAACTTATGGACAGAATTTGGGCAGGGTTTCTTTATGAAAAATGGGGTATTTTGAGTCTAGTTTCACCTCCAATTGGTGTCATACCAATTGGAGTCACACAACTTTAGTTATAGGTCAAAAAAGACCCTGGACTCATAGGTCCAAATTTCCTACATAAGAGAAGCACTCCCAATATTCAATCTACCAACTCCCTTACTTCAATTGACATATATGGCACTTCAAACGATCAACACACAAGCTCAATTAGGTCAATTTCCAACAATTACACAAAGCCTTAATTCATGATCATAAACCCTAAATCAAAATTTCAATTTATGCACACCACATGTAAATCACCATGCTAATCACATTCACTTGTTAATCAACACTTGTAACCACAAGTATAACCTTCATTTCATCAAAATCCCATCAATTCTTATGGTTACTGAAAATTTAATCCCTCACAAAGTTGTCATTTTTTTTTATATTTAAAGTAAATTCAACTCTTCTTAAGTCCAAATCAAGCATGAAACAAAAGAGTTAATGAGATTAGGCACTAACCTTTAAGTGGCACCTCTTGGACTTGTATAAACCTTAGAATTTCTTCACTTTATGATAATCAAAAGTTTCCTCTTGACGTGGGGATGAATTTTTGTGAAGGACAATTAGGGTTTTGGGGTGAAGAAAGCATGGAAATCAAGCTCTTGAAAACCAAAAATGGAGGAGAGCTTCTTGGTTGGAGGTTCGGCCAACTAGTGGGAATGAGGAAGAAGACCACTTTTTCTTCCTTTATTTGATTTGTTTTTATCTCTTATAATGGATCTATTTAATTGTGATTGGTGGGAGAGGTTTTAATGACATCATCCTATGTCATAAATCTAATTAAATTCTATTTTCTTTTCTTCTTTTTCTTTCTTCTTTCTACTAATTTTTTTATTAAATTTTTAACAATATTTATTCATATTTTATGTCATATAATTTATTTACTTAGTTGGATAAGTTGGCCAAAAATCGTTTCTGAAGGCGAAATGACCACAATGCCCTTCGTTTTGCTTAACGAACTAAAATTGTCTGTACCGATCTAAAAATTTTTCTAAGTATTTTCTTGGCATTCTAATGCCATCGAAACCTCAATGACTCTTCTCTGGAGTCCCAAAAATTATTTAATGAATTTTCTCTCGGGTTTAGGGCTCCTAGCTAAGAGGACCGCAACTTCCCACTGGGTTACCCATCGCTAGGGCACCGGCTCATTTAATTTGGTTGTATTTTATTTCTAAAATTTTTCCTAAATTTTTCATATTAATATTTGAGTTATTTATGACTCCTCACTCGAGTCTACATATAGTTTCAGTCATTATAGCTGTCCGGACAGACATTGGTCACCGAAACAGTAGAATGTACGGACTAGCTAAAGTGAGGGTGTTACACAAATTGCCCAATACCTTGTAACACCCCCGTTTGCATAGCCTGGTAGATTTCGCTGTTCCGGTGACCGGTGTCGGTCCGGACAATTAAGGGGATTAGAACCACACTTAAGACAACTAGATAAACCATAAACACAAATAATTAGTAATGTTCAATTAGTTAAGTATAAACAAGAAAAACAGAACATAAGAAGTTAAACGAGCTGAGAGTCACAACGATGAGTGACCTCCTCGGGAATGACTGCGAAGTCATTTTAAACTCAAATTTTGAACCGTAAAAAGTGATGCTGCGGTCGTTAGGACCCTTATGAACACATTGGAAAAGAGAAAATCACAAAAAAGAACTGTTAAGCCAGTCAAATAAATAGTTCAGGGAGCCGGAAGAAATATGGAATTATTTGCAAACCGGGATGAACCGGCGAGGGGCAATTTGGTCAATTGACCCCGAGAGCTGACTCCTTACCTAACTGTCAAATAAAATCGGAGAAAAGAAAATTTCGGAATCGAGAATTAAATTAAAGAACTAATAGAAAAATAAATAAAAAAAAAAGAAGAAGAAGAAGATGGAAAAGTCAAAGGTGATGACATCATGCATGATGTCATAAAGAAATTAATTAATTTATTTAGTAATTAGGATTTTATGGTCTTCCATAAGACTAAAGATATAAAAGAAAAAGAAAAGAAAAAAAAAAAAACACTCATCTTCCATTCATTTACGTTTCTCTCTCTCCCAAGCTCTCCTCTCCCTTTCTTTTTATTTTTCCACCATTAAAGCTTATATTTAAGCTTTTAAAACCATAAATTACACCATAAATTTCCTAGTTCCTCATGTTAAACCTTGTCTTTGAGTCTTGAAAAGAAGATTGGAGCAAGAAAGAAAAGGAAATATTGAAGAAATAAAGACTTGGAAATTCTACATAAAAGGTTAGTAATCAAATTTGATAATTTGAGTTTGATTCTTACATTTCTAACTTATTGAGCTTGTAAATAAACTTAAAATGAAAAGAAAATTCATTGAGGGATTATATAGAATTTTGGACAGCTAGGGTTTGATTGGACAAAGTATAAATTTGTTGAGCTAAACATGTTAGGAAGCTTAATTGAGTTAAGGGAGCATGTTTATAAGTGTTTAAGTAGTTAAATACAATAATTTAGTAAGTTAGGGTTTTGGAACTTAGGATTTGTGAACTAAAAATGTAAGAAATGAGTAAATGGCATGTTTGACCTATTGTGAAGTGAAAAATGGTCAATTGTGACCAAATGAGTTGTGTTTGAATTATTAGAATTGAAGTCAAATTCGTAGGGTAAATGACCAAGCCAACTTTGAAGGACCAAAACAGAAATTTTACAAGTCCAATTGATATGCCACCAATTGGGGATGAAAATAGACATAAAATGACACAAATTTCATTAAGGAACCATGCCCAAAAACTGACCAAAACCTAGTGAACCAATTGACCAAAGTTGGTTAAGAGCAGTCTGCCACTGCACAAACTGACCAAATGAACAGTAACTGTTCATTTGGTCATAACTCGAGCTAGGAAGGTCAAAATGACCTGAAATTTTGCCAGCAATTAGATAAGATATAGATCTAAAACTTTCATGAAGAACACCAACCCAAATTATGCCATTAACCTAATCAAATTATTGAGCAAAGTTGAGTTACTGAACCTGCAAAACTGCAGATTTCCATTTGAACAGTAAAGTTCCAATGGCTATAACTCTCTCTAGAAAACTCCGATTTAGGCGATTCTTGAACCGATGGAAACCTAAGACATAGTAGAACATTTCGTATGAAGGAAATTAGACCAAATTATGGACTTAACTTGATCAAATTACTGAACGAAGTTGGATCAAAAATCTGCCAGAACCAAAATACCAGTATGAACAGTGCACGTGAACAGTAATTGTATTTTGGCTATAACTTGAGCTACAAAACTCCAATTGGGGTGATTCAAAAATGAGAATACACTTAAGACAATAAGGAACATTTTCTATGAAGGAAGGTTTGCCAAATTCCAACAGTAAAAGGACCAATGAAACAGTGCAACTTAGGACTCCAAAATCGAAAATTGGCAATTTTGCCTAAATGACCTAAGCTTTGGGAAAATGACCAAAACCAACAAGTTTGGTGACCAAAATGTGGTATGTGGGTGAAGTTGGAGTTCCCATACCTATTAAGCCTTAGAAAGTCAACAATTTGACTTGAATAGTGTAGTGAATAGTAACCCGAAACACAAAATTTCAAGAACGTCGAATTTAACACGTTAGAGCTAAATAAAAGTGAAGTTAAATTTATTATTGGATTTATGTTAAGTTCTAGTACTGAAACATTATAAAATTGTGTGTTTCAGTTGAAAAGAATACCGGGACAGAACCCGAGGAGTCGAGTCAAGGCCAACAGGCGACTCGTTTGAGGTTTGTGCACAACTAACTCTTTTGTTATTTTTCAATTCTAAATTGATTTGAAATAAATTTATTGTATGATTTATGATTTTTTTTTGTGTTGAGAATTTTAACTTATTGAATGAAATTGTATAATTTGAATATAAATTTTCTTATGCATTTAAGAATTTATTGCATTGTTTTGAAGATTGTAAATTTTAAGTTTAATGTGTTGCCAACCTTGAGCATGAATTTATGATGATTAAATATGTTGATTTGTAAATGCTTTGTAAATAAAAATTGTTTTGAATATGATTTGAAACCACAGTTGACATGACAAAATATGTTGTAAATTCTCATTAGCTTGTCGAGTGAGATAACTCCTCCACTTGATGGGGCGAGTTTCTTCCTCTCTGGCTTGCCAGTTGGGGAATGATGTGAATGAGTACTCATATATACTAGCTAGTCTTTGTTTCTCCCTTTTAGCCTCGGTTATTGGGAGAATGTGAAATGTCGTGGTGTACAACACGGCATCTATATGAATTTTGGGTCATGGGTTCGACAGTGTGTATTGTTGGCAACGCTCTTTAAACTATGCATGATTTGATAAATTGTGATTGAAATAAATAATTTGTCAGTGATTCAAAAATTTTTGTATTGTTTCGGAATTTAAAAGAAATGTAAATAAATAGTTACTATTTGATCAAAATGTTATTCAAATGAATAATTTGCATGAATGAAAATGTTGATTTCTGAAGGTCATGGATTTTGAAGAATTTAGAAATTTTAAAATTCTATTTGTTATGAATTGTCAAGCATAATTTGTATTAAGTTTTAAATTATTAGTTTGTGCACCAGGTTCACCACTCAATGATAGCTTTGCATCTTTGTCATGGATATAGAGACTAGAGGAGCAGCAGATTGAGCTGCTGAGGACAGGGGAGCTACCTGCTAGAAGTTATCGGGTATAATTTATACCCTGACTATAAATATTCATTTTGATGTATGTATTGCACGTAATTGTATGGACATGTAAAATCGGTCTTGAGCAGCTTGTACAAAGTTTGTATAAAGTTGTAATAAATTTTAGTTTGGATTTTCTTAATGTAAATTTTGTAATGATGTATCTAAATTGTTTTGTCTCTAATGAAATATGAGTGGAACTATTTTATTTAATTTGAATGAAATGTATTGCTAGTATTTTGAGGATTATTGAATTCTGAACTTGAGAAATAGATTGAGTATGAAATTGAAGTAGTTGTTGAGAAAAATTTTTAGAAGTGCTTTTTTACAGGAATTTGAAGAACTGTTTTCTCAAAATACAGAGGGAACTCTGTCAAAATTTTTATAAAATTTGCGGAAAAAGAAAATGGGCTAAAAATTCCAACTAGATTTAATTTAACTAAATGTTTTAAGTACTTATTAGAAAATGCTCACCACTTGTCAAAAACAAGAAAATTGTTTTAAAATCCCTTGTAGGGTACTTAATGAGTTATCGGTAGGTGAAGTTCGGTAGTTCATTAGGTATTCTACGGGATCATGTTATACCTTACAGAGGGGTAAGGTGTGACATACCTGGATGGAAAAGTAAAGTTATCATTCACTAGAAAATCTACAAGCTCTAGACTATCTCATGATACTGCTTCTTCTTCAGAGACCATTGACCTAGGAAGAATCTCAAATTTACCTTCTGCAATAAACTTACCTATCACCCGAACACCTTCTGTAGTCAACTTTCCAACTACTCAGGAACATTTTAACCAAATCTCTGACTTACCTAGACATTCAGCTTTTGATATACCAAGAACCTCAATGCAAACTACTAATTTTTGCACTACCAAACCAAGACCTGTCTATTCCACTCTTGAAGAACAACCAAGACTCACATCTCCAACTTTCTCTTCTGTGACTGAGAATGTAGAAGCTAAAATAAATGTTCTTCAAAAGGAATTTCAAGTTGACAAAACATAACTTCAAAAAGCTTTTTATGCTCTTCACAATCATGAGATAAAACTTTGGTTTTTTCAACATTTTTTAAATCAAAGGCATAAAATCCAAGAAAAGTTTTGCGCATTCATTCAAGAATATTAAGTACACATTTTTTTTTTACTGGTTTGAAATTTATGCTTCTGAAAATAATCTAGAATATCCTTTTACTCAAAAGTCCTTAAATCCACTTTCTGAATCTTCCTCCTGGCAAACTTTAAAGAATGAATGGATTCAATCTATTCATCCACCACTTAGAGAACTCCAGATCAATCATCATAAAGCCACCCTTACAGCCTCATCCTTTAAAGTCAAAAGTGAGAAGAGTACTAAGAGAGACCTTGAAAATATTATTCAGCAAAACAACTGGACCAATAGCCCACTTCATACTATTGGAAACTAGTTAAATGATATCCAAAGGCAAATTCAGCACCCCACTATAATTACATCATCTGGAGAGTCAAAGAAAAAAGCTCCAGTTTTCAAACCCTTTGACGTCTCAAAGACTTTTCTGTCCCAGTTTAGCAGAAAAACAGAGATGAAATTTTACAAGCTATCCAGGATCTACTGAACCAACTAGGTCCTTCAAATTTAACAAAGTCCAATGTTGTAATCTCGGATACTCCTAAAGCCTCTGTCAATGTTATGGAACAATCTTCTTATGAAGAAAAAGTCTTTCAAAAAGACTCTTCTCCAGAAGTCAATAAAACTCATTAGCAGAACTCTCAACAACTTTATTATCCAAGAGCTACTGCTCCAAATATTAATATTGAAGACAAACCAAGTTGTCTTTCATAAAGCCGTTATAATGCTTCCTCCGTCTATGAATGGAACATAGATGGAATGTCTGAATATAATATCCTCAATATTTTTCAACAAATGACTATGGTGGCAAATGCCTATCAAACCCAGATAGGCACCTCTGACCAAGCCGTTGCAGAACTTCTCATTGCAGGATTCTTAGGCCAACTTAAAGGATGGGGGAATTATTATCTTACCCCCCAAGAAAAGATAGAAATCTTAAAGTCTATTGAACTTGATGAAGACCAACAGCCAATTCTTAATGAGAATAGCAGACTAATTCAGAATGCTGTTGCTATGATCCTTGCACTCACCCTCCATTTTATTAGGGATCCATCACATCTTAAAGACAAGAATGCTGAGCTTCTCTAAAATCTCAGATGTAAAAAGCTGAGTGAGTTGAAATGGTATAAAAACAAGTTCCTTAGAAGGGTTATGCTTCGAGAAGACTCCAATCAGCGCTTCAGGAAAGAAAAGTTTCTTGTTGGCCTTCCTCCTCTCCTTAGAGAAAAGGTTCGAAATAAGATCAAGGAGAATTACAATGAGAAAATTCCCTATAATCAATTAACTTATGGTGAACTCATCAACTATACCTAGAAAGAAGGCTTAAAGATTTGTCAAGATCTTAAGCTTCAAAAGTGGTTGAAATGGGAAATGCACAAGACCAAAAAAGAGCTCGGATCCTTTTGCCAATAGTTTGACATCTCTTACCAAAAGCCCTCTTCCTCAAATACCAAACCTTGCTAAGACTGCCAAACCAAAAAATATCGAAAGCACCAAAAGCACTACTTTAAAGACAAACCTTCAGAAAAGCCTTACAAAAGAAAAACCCATATCAGAAAACACCAAAAATCTTGCCCAAAACCACAAGAGCCCGCTCCTAAAAAAGATATTACCTATTACAAGTGTGGGAAAAAGGGTCACATTGCAAAATATTGCAAACTTAATAAAAGACTTCATGAGCTCCAGCTTGATGAAGAAGCTTTGTGCAAGATAAAAGCCCTTTTGCTTGAATCAGACTCTGAAGAAACTGTCTCAATCTATTCTAAAGATGATTAAGTTCTCCAACTTGATGAAGTGCTTTCTGATTCTTCTTCCTCTGAAGAATCAGGAAAACAACTAAACATGCTTACCAAAGATTAAAAGTTCTTCCTAGATGTGCTCAAACATATTCAAGATACTCAAATTCAAAAAGATTATCTTGTAAAGCTCTAAGAATCTTTTGAAGCCTTATCTTCCAGCACTGTTTCATCTAAAACCAACAACCCCTATGATCTCACAGCCATTCTCCAAAAAGCTAGGCCAAACAAAGCAAAAGCCCCCAGTTTGATTATCCAAGAACTTCAGACTGAAATAAAAACTATCAAAACTGAACTTAAACAGCTTTAATCCAAACAGCAAGCGGATTCAGCCATTATTCAACTTCTTCTTAAGAAATTCTCTAAAGAAGAAGAAGAACTTGAGCCTGAAATTGAAACAACCCAAATTGCAACCTCAAAAATATTCTAGAAAATCTTCTCTCTGTTTTAAAACAAGTCACTTCCTAAAAGTATTTGATCAAAATCACTTTGAAGATTTTTTATGATTTTAAATTGGACACTATTGCTCTTTTTGATATAAGCACTGACCTTAATTGTATCAAGGAAGAAATAATTCTGAAAAGAGTTTAAGAAGCCACCAAAGAGAGGCTCAAAGCTACAAACAATTCATATCCCAAAATAGATTCCAAAACTGATGCATATGTTTTCAATAATGGTTTGCATATCAAAACTTTATTTTTACTTGTGCATAACATTCATTACACTGTCATATTAGGCACTCCATTCATAAATCTCATCACTCCATATTTTGTGAATTATGATCATATTTCTTCAAAGCTGAAAGGAAAAAGAATTGTTTTCCCTTTTGTTGAAAAGTCCCAAACTCGCAATTTAAATATTATCAAAGCCTGTTCTGTTTATAAAAATCAACTAAACTGTTTGATTTTATCAAAAGAAAGAGAACTCCAAGATTTAAAATATATATATATATATATATATATTCTTCATAGGATAGAATATCATCTCTAAAACATTGTTTTCCAGAAAAGGATTTCTCTTCTTCAAAATCAGATTGAAAATAATGTTTGCTCTGATCTTCTAAATGCTTTTTTGGAAAGAAAACAACAAGTTGTTGACCTCACATATGAAAATGATTTTCATGAATCCCAAATTCCAAATAAAGCCCGACCTATTCAAATGAATGAAGACCTTGAATTTCATTATCGCAAAGAAATTGCTGATTTACTTTCAAAAGGTTTAATCTCTCCCTCCAAATCCCCCTAGAGTTATGCTACTTTTTATGTCAACAAATCTTCTGAAATTGAAAGAGGTGTTCCCAAATTGGTTATTAATTATAAACTTCTTAATCAAGCTTTAAAATGGATTAGATATATCTCCTTCAAAAGCTTTTTGCTGTAAATATTTTCTCAAAGTTTGATATGAAATCTAGTTTTTAGCATATTCAAATAGCCCCTAAAGACCGTTACAAAACTGCTTTCACTATTTCTTTTGGCCAATTTGAATGGAATGTCATGCCATTTTAATTAAAGAATGCCCCATTTGGATTAAAGAATGCTCCATCTGAATTTCAAAGAATCATGAACGATATCTTCAATCCATACTCTGCATTTTCCATTATTTACATTGATGATGTATTAATTTTTTTCATCTTCAATTGATCAACATTTCAAGCATTTGAACACTTTTTCTGTTTATTGCCAAGAAAAATGGTTTAGTTGTCTCTAAGTCCAAAATAAGTATCTTCCAGACTAAGATTAGGCTCTTAGGACAGTACATTTCGAATGGCACAATCTCTCCAATGGAAAGATCTCTTACTTTTGTTGACAAATTTCCTAATAAAATTGTTGAGAAAGCCCAACTTCAAAGATTTCTAGGATGCCTGAACTATGTTCTAAATTTCTACCCAAATCTTAATAGAATGCTTCAGCCTCTTCATGACAGGTTAAAGAAAAATCCATAGCCTTGGACACAAGACCATACACTTATTATTCAAAAGATTAAAGGCCAGTTAAAAGAAATCCCTTGCTTGCACTTAGCTAACCCAAATGCTTTTAAAATATGGAGGAATTCTAAAGCAATGAAAACATGATAAAGAAGTTACAGTTTAGTATGTTTCTAGACATTGGGATGGCACCCAGAAAAATTATTCCACTATCAAAAAAGAAATTTTGTTTATAGTTATATCCATTCAAAAATTTCAAAGCAATTTACTAAATCAAAAGTTCCTTTTGCGAATAGATTGCAAATCTGCAAAAGAGATTTTGAAAAAGGATGTTCAAAACATTGCTTCAAAATAAATTTTTGCTAGATGGCAAGCTATTTTGAGTATTTTTTATTTTGATATTGAATATATTAAAGGAGATATAAATTTTGTTTCTGACTTTTTAACTCGTGAATTTTTGCAGACTCCTCACCATGATTCCTAGAAAACCTCCTGAAGACCCATCAAAGGAGTGTACAAAATCTAAGCCAAAGCCTTCTTCATCCAAAGCATCTTCATCCCAGAAAAAGCCACAAATTCAGTCCCAAGAATTAACTTTGACCCAACCAAAGCCAATTCCCCAAAGCCCTATTGTCACCTAGAATGCCCTATTCCAAAAGGAAACTGATCCAATGGAGGGACCATCTATGATGCAAAGCCTCCCTCCTCTAAAGCCCTAAGAAGATCAACTACAGGAATGGTTAGCCAATCTTATTAACCATCCTGAATTATGCCAAGTCCTAAGGGAATCCCTCCTTTAAGGACCTCAAAAGGATGCAATTGCTAAACAATGTTTAAAAAACTCCGAGAAATAGATTGTTCTTCATAAACCAAAACCTCTTTCTCAACAAGCTGTTTCAAAAATTGATTTAACTCCCAAACTTAATTCCATAAAACTTTTCACAAAGTGTAACACCCCTATGTTCGGTAATGCGTTCTACTGTTCCGGTGACCAGTGTTGTCCGGACAGCTAGGATGCCTAGAACTACACTTCGATATGAGTGAGGAGACATAAAATAATGAAATACAAGAAAAGAAAATACAAGAAAAACAAAGGAAAAATAATAGTAAAGAAATGCAATCAAGTTAAGCGAGCCGAGAACCCTAGCGATGGGTGACCCTTGCCAGGAAGTCACAGCGTGGACCGTTGGTATTACTGGACGCGGGGAACCCTGGAAATTAATTTTAAGACTTAAAGAGACATCAATTGAAGTATAAATATCATTATAAATATCAAAGAAAAATTAAATAATTAGTACAAAGAAAAGTGAGAAATCAAAAAACGGACAAAACTCGGTGTTACAGAAAAATCGGGAATGCAACCCGAACAGGGGCATTGTGGTCATTTGAAATCCCGAATTGTCTTTTGACCTAAATTTCCATTAAAAATACATGATATTACACTTGGAAAATATAATGAAAAATTAAATTAGGAGTACCTAATGTAAATAGCCAAAAGTAGAGTGAAATTTGGGTAATTAGCACTTAAATAATATTAAATCAATTTCTTATGTGAGTGGACCACTAAGGGATTATAATATGCATTAAGTGGGCAGATTTCTCCACTAAAACTTCATCTTCAACCTTTGAAGACCACCATTGCCGTAAAGAAAGCCTTAGAAACCACCATTGTTGTCCCATTTGTGAGCTTCATGCATCCATGATCCAAGCTTCAAGTGGTTAGGGTTTCTTCACTAAAAGTAACCACCACACCTTGGGCAGCATTTAGGGAGTGAGAAAGGTAAGTTTTGATGAGTTTTTAAGAAGTTTCAAAATAGGTAAGTTTGTGTTTTTGAATGTTGCTTTGTTAAAGTTTGTAAGCATGTTATGGGTGTTTGATTTATGGAGAAATTTTTGAGTTTTGATGTTGAATGGGAATGTGCACTTTTGGCAGCCATGGAAGCACCTTGAAGGCAGTTTAATTGTGCTTGTAAATGGTGAATTAAATGATTGATTAAATGTATATTGTGTAGGAAATTGTTTGGGTAATGTATACTTAGTATATGTAAATGTAAAATGAAATTTAAAGCTTAGAAATTAATGGAATGTAAATGTATCATTGTGGCAGTTTGTTAACTCTTGAAGAATGCTGGAATTCATGCTTGGTTTATGGAATAATGAAGTTAAAATGTGTTGGTTGTTATGGCAGTTTGAGTGCATGAATGATGGTGTGAAGTTGGACATGTAAATGAGCATGAATTGGTGATTGAATTATTGTAAATTGAGTTGGGCAAATTCTGCACTTGTTGGTGCACATTGAATGTAATTGTAAGCTGCCAAAATGACCTATAAAATGTTGTAAATTATGTTTAGGTTGTGGTACAACCAGAATTGGTTTGAAGGTTAAGTTTGGTGAGTGTTAGAAGTGATGCTTGATGTGTATGCAAGAATTTCAATAAGGCAGTTTGAGTTTTAGGCCTATAACCTTAAGTGTGTGACTCCAATTGGTATGAAACCAATTGGAGGTGAAACTAGGCACAAAATGTGCCAACTTTCATGAAGGAAGCATACCAAAATTCTGCTTGCAAGGTAGCTTGAAAAATGACCAAATCCGGATTAAGTGCAAAAGAGGCCTGAAAATTGACTATTTGGACAGCAGTTAGTGTTTAGGCCATAACTCACTCAAAACAGGTCCAATTGACCTGAAATTTTAACCATGAATAGCTAAGACCCATACCTACAAGTCTTATGAAGACACCAAAGCCCAGAAATGACCATAAGCAAGTCAAACAGCTTGCACAAGTTCGGGTCCAAAAACTGGCCGAACCTAAAATGACCTAAAGTGACATAAAATGACCAATTTTGGTGCAATTTGACCAGCAATAGTAAAATGACCATAACTTGGTCTACATAACTCAGAATGACCTGAAATTTTGCCCCGCGTGCAATAAGACATAGATCTACAAGTTTTTAGTTTTGACCAAAACCCAAAAACTGAGGGAACTAGGTCGTCCGGCTAGGTCAAACTAGTATCCCAGAATCTAGCAAATTGCAAGAAAATGCAGTATACACAGAAATGAACTTGGTAACATGTACCAACCCTAAAAGACTATCGAATGTGACATATTAGTAACGTTAAAACCTAATTTGCCTAAAACGCATCGAGGGTCGATATATTAAGTTGATTAAGCAAATAATATGATTCAGTGAATTATTTATCAAACATTATCGTTAGAGACAGTTTAATTAAGTACTGAAACACTTCAAATTGTGTTTCTCAGTTAGCAAAGACTCAGGGAAAGGGAAGGAAACACTGAGTCAAGACCAAGAGACAGTTATCAGAGGTTTGTGCACAACTAGTTTTTAATTGATTTTGTTTGAATATTTCATATGATTAAATGACATACTTTTCTTATGAATTATGTTTAACAAGCATTGGATTTAATTCAATGATTATTGAAATTGTTATAGTATGTATGAATTTAGCTTTGTGAAATGGTATTTCCACAAGTATTAAGCATTGTTATGGATTGAATAAATTATGTTTTGAAAAATTATGATAGAACATATTTTGAATTGTGATGGTAATTTTCATGGAAAAATGCAAATTTATGATTTGAATTGTGATGAGCATAAAAATTATTGGATATTGGAATTGACTTTGAATCGAATTATATTGTGAATTATGCTCACAAAAAGGATTGTAATATTGTTTTATATCTCACTATAGATGCTTGACTAGGTTATTACCCGTCTCTCTCATTTGTTGAGAAGACAATGGAGTTAGTTGTGTTTTGATTACCATGGTACATGCACAGGCTTAGATTTTCCTCTGATTTGAGGTTAGATCTAAGTTTTTTTATCGTTATGGCCCTTGCGGAAGATTCACTATTGTGATGTGTACTGTGCACGATGATTCGACCTCCCCGACCATAAGGAGTTAGAATCTGATTCGACCTCCCCGACCATAGGGAGTTAGAATCACTTCGAATATGACCCTTTCGGATTAGTCTTGCATAGTTAGTGAGATAAAGAATGATTTTTGAGATACAACATGATTTTTGAGAGACATCATGATTATTGAGATACAACATGGTTTTTGAGACAGACTTTTTTTGAATAGTAAAGAATTGTGATTTCAGTTATGATTTATGTATAATTGATTTTGTTGGAATTACTTAAATGGTTAGTCATGATTTGATAAATTGAATTTTGTGATCAAAGTCATTTCATACAAATGATTTATATTATTGGCAATGAATATTTTGAGTTTTGGAATTTGATAAGTATTGATTTACGAATTATTTCTTGTAAATTTTGTCGTGTATATTGTACTATGTTTTAAATTATAGTTGTGCACCATCGAGTTCACCACTCAATGATAGCTTTGTATCTTTATCACAGTAAAAAGAGTATAGAGCGATGAATAAGTTTCTTTGAAGACATATTCAGATCGGCTCGGGTATATCATAGGTATACCCATGTACATAGGTTTTGATGTATGCATGTAATAATATGTATGTAAATTATTTGGCGATTGTATAAAAACTCTTGTAAAATATTTTGGTATGTAATTAAATGTAAATTATTGTAAATATAAAGTTGAGATTTCATTTACTTGAATAGTTTTGTATTATAAATTTTGAGTCTTGTAATCAATGAAATGTTTCTTTATGATGAGAGTAGTTTGAAAATGAATTGATTGTTTATTGAGAATTGAATTGTGAATTGAAATGAAGTTATTGAAGTTGTATTTGAGAAAACATATTGGGAGCATTTTCTTTTGCAGGATTGAAGAACTGTTTTCTCAAAGTACAGCCGGCACTTTGCCGAAATTTTGAAAAAAATTTTATAATACCAGATTTTAACCGATGATTTAAATTTCACGAAAATTGTTTTAAAATCCCTTGTAGTATATCTAATGGGTTATCGGTAGGCGAAGTACGGTAATTCATTAGGTGTACTACAGGATCATGTTGCATCTTACAGGGGAGTAGGGTGTGACATGTTTTGTGGTATCAGAGCAATGGTTTTAAAGTGAATTTCGAACTGTGAATTTGAAATCTTTTTATCGGTAACTACAACTGCTCAAATGTTTGATACATATAGTACATTTACATCATAAATATGAACTAATGGAGAGGAATCTCCTTATGTTGGTTGTACAGGAATAGAAAATCTTGTGAAAAGATATAGAAGAGAAGAATGAGACAATAGAACAGTCTGTGATGGCAGAAGAACAAGTTGAGGCCCCAACTCCACAAAATGTCGAAGGCTTTGTTGTACTGCTTTCTGGTACAAATTCTGTACAAATGGCCCGACAAATGGCCACTTTCTTTCAACAAATGGCTGATAATCACTGTCACCCAAGCCCAATCTGCACCCAACCCCACAAGGGCAACATGAAATAGAGAAGAGGAGAAACCTATGGGTCGAGCTCAAGCGATAATTTGAGAAAGAGAAAAGAAATTGAGGAGCCCAGGCTCGGGGATATAACAGAGGTGGATCATCAAGCGAGAGACCACCAAGGGCCAGTCGTCGAACCAGGAGAAGTGCCTAGCCGTCGTGTCAGTGTGATGCTTGTGGAAGATATCATGGTGGGATATGCTATAAGGCTATTGGAGCCTGTTATAACTGTGGAGGCACAGGACACTTTGCCAAGGACTGCACCAGTAGTCGCAGAGTTGGACCACCTCCTACTACTGCAGAAGGGTTAGTTCAGAGCCCTGTCACTAGAAGTTCACAACCACCTAGTAGAGGTAAAGGCAGGGGTAGAGGTAGCCCAGCAGGTAGCCAAGGCACAGTGAAACAATCAGAGCAAGGCGTACTCGGTTAGAGTCTACATGCGAGACAGAGGGAAGAAGTCAAGACATCTGATGTTGTGGCTGGTACCTTCTCAACTTTTAACCAAGATGTGTTTTTGTTATTTGATCTAGGTTCTACCCATTCTTATGTGAGTGCTAAAATCATTGATTGTATTGTTGTTCCATGTACAAAAATGGACTTTGAGGTGCTAGTAACAAGTCCACTAGGACAGGAGGTCAGGGTTAATAGAATGTATAGAGATTGTCCTTTGGTGATCCAAGGACACACTTTTCTATCTGATTTCATTGAAATGCCCTTCAGAGATTATGATATCATCTTGGGCATGGATTGGTTAGCTAGGCATCATGCCATTATTGACTGTAGGCTGAAGACAGTCACTTTCGGTCTCCCTCAATACAGTGATGTGATAATACATGGGAAGAGGCAGCTATTGCCATCAAACATTATTTCGGCTGCACTAGCCAGAAAAATGATCAGAAAGGGGTGTGAAGCCTACTTGGCACATGTGATAGACACCCAAGTGGGGAGTCCAGCATTGAAGGACATCCCTACAGTATATGACTTTCCAGATGTATTTCCTGATGAATTGCCAGGATTACCTCCGGAAAGAGAGGTGTAGTTTGAAATTAATATTATGCCTGGTGTGGATCCAATCTCCATAAAACCATACAGAATGGCACCAGCAAAGTTGAAGGAGTTGAAGGTACAGTTGCAAGAACTACTTGAAAAGGGCTTCATCCGCCCTAGTGTGTCACCATGGGGAGCGCCAGTATTGTTTGTTAAGAAGAAGGATGGCACTCTTCGTTTATGTATTGTTTGACCTAGGGTATGCATACTTTTTTGTTAGAGTTAGAACTATATGTTCTATTGTTATTCCTTTACAGGGGAATAAATTTTGATGCATTAGTGATTAGTCCTTAAGATAAGGATTGTGATAATAAGTGAAATTAGTTTTGGAAGAGTTTATCGGCGAAAAGTATTTTCTAACACACCATAAATTATAAAGCTAAATGGCAAGCCTACTTAATGTAAGGCAAGAGGACGTAAAAGTAAGATGCGGTAATAGAATTGTTCTAGATGAAGGCAGAGATGTTACAGTTGTTAATTGTTAATGGATATTGTAATCAGAATAAGTTTCAGGTATCGGTGAATTCGAAAAGGATAAAAGATAGGAAAGTTTGATCTATTGGGATGTATCGTAGTAACTATGCAATGTTCTTGATGTTTATCTTTGTAGTGCAGATTACTGATCGACTTGAGATTATTGTGTAGAGCTACGTACTACCCGATAGTATACCTAGATAAGAATAGTTACCAACGGCATCTGTTTTGGTATAGTTATGCCAGGACAGAATTTAATTGTTAGAAATAAGTTTGAAAATCCTACTTAGGGATCTAAAACTCAAAGGTTAGAATATCGAAAGGTTATAGTTCAGTACAAAAGGAAGTAAGTTATAGAATATTGACAGATAAACAGAGTTATGAAAGTAAAAAATTCGAACAATTGGTTCAAATATAACAAAGAAATGTTACGAATGTGAGGAAGACTATGGACTAGAATGGTCAGAGGATCAATGACTAGATAAATGATTCTAACATGACCTCAAGGGTCATTCAAGAAGGAACATGAATCGAAATATTAGACAGGACAATAGTAAGAGAAGATTGGTGATATACAAACAAATTAAATGTTGTATTAGATTGTTAAAAGTCTTATACAAATTTGAGGAAAAGAAGATTATACGATCGTATAAAAAGGAAAAAAATAAACGTATGACTATTGTAAGATGACTATTGGGTAAAATTTCGTGGACGAAATTTATTTTAAGGGGGGGGGGGGGGAGAATTGTAACACCCCTATGTTCGGTAATGCGTTCTACTGTTCCGGTGACCAGTGTTGTCCGGACAGCTAGGATGCCTAGAACTACACTTCGATATGAGTGAGGAGACATAAAATAATGAAATACAAGAAAAGAAAATACAAGAAAAACAAAGGAAAAATAATAGTAAAGAAATGCAATCAAGTTAAGCGAGCCGAGAACCCTAGCGATGGGTGACCGCACCGGGAAGTCACGGCGTGGACATTTGACTGGCCCTGGACCGCGGGGAACCCTGAAAATTAATTTTAAGACTTAAAGAGACATCAATTGAAGTATAAATATCATTATAAATATCAAAGAAAAATTAAATAATTAGTACAAAGAAAAGTGAGAAATCGAAAAACGGACAAAACCCGGTGTTACCGAAAAATCAGGAATGCAACCCGAACAGGGACATTATGGTTATTTGACATCCCGAATTGTCTTTTGACCTAAATTTCCATTAAAAATACATGATATTACACTTGGAAAATATAATGAAAAATTAAATTAGGAGTACCTAATGTAAATAGCCAAAAGTAGAGTGAAATTTGGGTAATTAGCACTTAAATAATATTAAATCAATTTCTTATGTGAGTGGACCACTAAGGGATTATAATATGCATTAAGTGGGCAGATTTCTCCACTAAAACTTCATCTTCAACCTTTGAAGACCACCATTGCCGTAACGAAAGCCTTAGAAACCACCATTGTTGTCCCATTTGTGAGTTTCATGCATCCATGATCCAAGCTTCAAGTGGTTAGGGTTTCTTCACTAAAAGTAACCACCACACCATGGGCAGCATTTAGGGAGTGAGAAAGGTAAGTTTTGATGAGTTTTTAAGAAGCTTCAAAATAGGTAAGTTTGTGTTTTTGAATGTTGCTTTGTTAAAGTTTGTAAGCATGTTATGGGTGTTTGATTTATGGAGAAATTTTTGAGTTTTGATGTTGAATGGGAATGTGCACTTTTGGCAGCCATGGAAGCACCTTGAAGGCAGTTTAATTGTGCTTGTAAATGGTGAATTAAATGATTGATTAAATGTATATTGTGTAGGAAATTGTTTGGGTAATGTATACTTAGTATATGTAAATGTAAAATGAAATTTAAAGCTTGGAAATTAATGGAATGTAAATGTATCATTGTGGCAGTTTGTTAACTCTTGAAGAATGCTGGAATTCATGCTTGGTTTATGGAATAATGAAGTTAAAATGTGTTGGTTGTTATGGCAGTTTGAGTGCATGAATGATGGTGTGAAGTTGGACATGTAAATGAGCATGAATTGGTGATTGAATTGTTGTAAATTGAGTTGGGCAAATTCTGCACTTGTTGGTGCACATTGAATGTAATTGTAAGCTGCCAAAATGACCTATAAAATGTTGTAAATTATGTTTAGGTTGTGGTACAACCAGAATTGATTTGAAGGTTAAGTTTGGTGAGTGTTAAAAGTGATGCTTGATGTGTATGCAAGAATTTCAATAAGGCAGTTTGAGTTTTAGGCCTATAACCTTAAGTGTGTGACTCCAATTTGTATGAAACCAATTGGAGGTGAAACTAGGCACAAAATGTGCCAACTTTCATGAAGGAAGCATACCAAAATTTTGCTTGCAAGGTAGCTTGAAAAATGACCAAATCCGGATTAAGTGCAAAAGAGGCCTGAAAATTGACCATTTGGACAGCAGTTAGTGTTTAGGCCATAACTCACTCAAAACAGGTCCAATTGACCTGAAATTTTAACCATGAATAGTTAATACCCATACCTACAAGTCTTATGAAGACACCAAAGCCCAAAAATGATCATAAGCAAGTCAAACCGCTTGCACAAGTTCGGGTCCAAAAACTGGCCGAACCTAAAATGACCTAAAGTGACCTAAAATGACCAATTTTGGTGCAATTTGACCAGCAATAGTAAAATGACCATAACTTGGTCTACATAACTCAGAATGACCTGAAATTTTGCCCCGCGTGCAATAAGATATAGATCTACAAGTTTGGTGTTTTGACCGAAACCCGAAAACTGAGGGAACTAGGTCGTCCGGCTAGGTCAAACTAGTATCCTGGAATCCAGCAAATTGCAAGAAAATGCAGTATACACGGAAATGAACTTGGTAACATGTACCAACCCTAAAAGACTATCGACTGTGACATGTTAGTAACGTTAAAACCTAATTTCCTAAAACGCATCGAGGGTCGATATATTAAGTTAATTAAGCAAATAATAGCATTCAGTGAATTATTTATCAAACATTATCGTTAGAGACAGTTTAATTAAGTACTGAAACACTTCAAATTGTGTTTCTCAGTTAGCAAAGACTCAGGGAAAGGGAAGGAAACACTGAGTCAAGACCAAGAGACAGTTATCAGAGGTTTGTGCACAACTAGTTTTTAACTGATTTTGTTTGAATATTTCATATGATTAAATGACATACTTTTCTTATGAATTATGTTTAACAAGCATTGGATTTAATTCAATGATTATTGAAATTGTTATAGTATGTATGAATTTAGCTTTGTGAAATGGTATTTCCACAAGTATTAAGCATTGTTATGGATTGAATAAATTATGTTTTGAAAAATTATGATAGAACATATTTTGAATTGTGATGGTAATTTTCATGGAAAAATGCAAATTTATGATTTGAATTGTGATGAACATAAAAATTATTGGATATTGGAATTGACTTTGAATCGAATTATATTGTGAATTATGCTCACAAAAAGGATTGTAATATTGTTTTATATCTCACTATAGATGCTTGACTAGGTTATTACCCGTCTCTCTCATTTGTTGAGAAGACAATGGAGTTAGTTGTGTTTTGATTACCATGGTACGTGCACAGGCTTAGATTTTCCTCTGATTTGAGGTTAGATCTAAGTTTTTATCGTTATGGCCCTTGCGGAAGATTCATTATTGTGATGGTACTGTGCACGATGATTCGACCTCCCCGACCATAGGGAGTTAGAATCACATCGAATATGGCCCTTTCGGATTAGTCTTGCATAGTTAGTGAGATAAATATTGATTTTTGAGATACAACATGATTTTTGAGATACATAATGATTTTTGAGATACACAATGATTTTTGAGATACAGAATGGCTTTTGAATGGTAAAGAATTGTGATTTCAATTATGGTTTATGTATAATTGATTTTGTTGGAATTACTTAAATGGTTAGTCATGATTTGATAAATTGAATTTTGTGATCAAAGTCATTTATACAAATGATTATTATTATTGGCAATGAATATTTTGAGTTTTGGAATTTGATGAGTATTCAGATTTCTGAATTATTTACTGTAAATTTTGTCAGTGTATATTGTACTATGTTTTAAATTATAGTTGTGCACCACTGAGTTCACCACTCAGCGATAGCTTTGTATGCTGTCGCAGGTAAAAAGAGTATAGAGCAGTGAATAAGTTTCTTTGAAGACATATTCAGATCAGCTCCAGGTATATCATAGGTATACCCATGTACATAGGTTTTGATGTATGCATGTAATAATATGTATGTAAATTATTTGAGCAGTTGTATAAAAACTCTTGTAAAATATTTTGGTATGTAATTAAATGTAAATTATTGTAAATATAAAGTTGAGATTTCATTTACTTGAATAGTTTTGTATTATAAATTTTGAGTCTTGTAATCAATGAAATGTTTCTTTATGATGAGAGTAGTTTGAAAATGAATTGATTGTTTATTGAGAATTGAATTGTGAGTTGAAATGAAGTTATTGAAGTTGTATTTGAGAAAACATATTGGGAGCATTTTCTTTTGCAGGATTGAAGAACTGTTTTCTCAAAGTACAGCTGGCACTTTGCCAAAATTTTGAAAAAAATTTTATAACACCAGATTTTAACCGATGATTTAAATTTCACGAAAATTGTTTTAAAATTCCTTGTAGTATATCTAATGGGTTATCGGTAGGCGAAGTACGGTAATTCATTAGGTGTACTACGGGATCATGTTGCATCTTACAGGGGAGTAGGGTGTGACACAAAGCCCTAGTTCTTCTCCACAATGGTTTTCAAAAGATTCTTATCAAAGTATTTTAACTGTTGAAGATAGATTTTATGATATTAATCCTAGATTTTGTGTAGCTAAGTTCTTCAGATCTTAGCATTACAAGCCATGGGATAGTACCAAAGATCTAGCCTACTATCAAAGCATCTTGATTGACACTGGATCAGTTAAGATTGAACACTTTCCAGAAGACTCTCTAGTCCCAAATTATTCAACTTGCACTATTTTCAAGGTCGTTCACCCTGATGATTGGGGACAAGGACTTTCACTTTCAGAAAAATTCCAAGTAAAATTTGGAAAAACTCTTTCTACTCACCAAACTTTCACTTACTGGGATTATCACCAAGCATGGATTAATGCTTATTTAATCCAAAACTCCAACCAAACCCATATATGGCTCTTCTTTTTCAACACTGTTTCCAAATTCTGCTTCCCTCGATGGTTTGCTCATTGATGGATTTGGATGGGAGCCACTCCTAAAATCTTATCCTCAGACATCTACCAAGGTTACACCACTTTTAAAGCCAGATGCAAACCTACAATGGAAGAAGATATTTTCCATCCTTTAATCCTTTTTGCTTCAAAATTCTTTGTCTCTTGGGTCCTTGCTTTGGATTATGGATTTAAAGATAATCATCTGCTTTAAGGTCCTATCTTGGTTCGCCAATTCAAGGTCAAATGCTGGTCTAAGTTTCAAAAGAATGAAAAAGCCTCCTTAGCAGCTATCGAACAATGGTTACACAAGCAGTCTAAGGAATAAATAAAAGAACAACCTCAACTTGCTTCACCATCAAATTTAACTTTTCTAGCTCAGAAATCTCATGCTAGTGCTCTCTTTGCTCAAGCTAAGACCGAGGAGGAGTATTTCACTATTATGCATTAACTTTTAACTAGCAGATCCTCTGTATTAGCAACTTCAAGTAAAGCCAGCTCTTCATCTGAAGCAGTCAGCCTTGGAAACGATAATGAGGATGACTATTTTGGCATTTTCTCTGCCTTAAAGCACTCCTAAATTCCTGTAGGATTTCACGAGACCACAGTTTAAAGCCAGCTCACTCTGATAACTTTTCACTTCACATGGGTATAGAAAGCCTTAACTTTTCACTTCACATAGCTACAGGAAGCCTCAACTTTTCACCTTTGGTGGATTCGTTTAACTCTTTACATGCTCAACAGTTATTTGTAATTATTGTAAAGCACCTCTGTCACGACCTAACCTAAGGGCCGAACCAGCACTAGGACCTGGGCCAGCCTAAAGCCCCCGAGGCCCATAGTAAGCCTAACTATTCCTCAACCCAACTCTAAGGCCCATTTGAGCCTAATTTCAAGAATTGAATCGGACAGAGTCTGGCCATAAAATGGACCATGCAACGGGGAGCTTTTGACTCATTTGACCTGTAAACACAATATATAATCATCTGGGAAGCTCAGCTCACCCTCCATATAATCATGATGCCATAAAAATAAATGGGAGATGGGAGCTAGGCTTTCTCATCCAGCCCAACATACATGCATTTAATAAGTTTACAGGTCCAACATGAAAAATATAATACAGACCCAAATCAAATAAATATTTCTAACATATATAAAATTCTAGGAGTTAACAGAATTATACAAACATTACAAACATTAATAGACGACCTGCGAGGGAGAGAGAGACAGGTTAGGACTCAACAATAAATCACTTGTATCATGGAAAACTAAGGTGAACAAGAGTAAGCGTTCGACTTAGAGAGTAAATATCAATTTTAGCCATAATCTCTATAGCTATCTAAAGCTAATGCACCATGTGGAGTGAAATGCAACATCGTCAATATTTTCACACAAAACACATCAAAAAGGCAATTTGGAGCACTCACACACCCAACACTATCAAACAATACATATATGGGAGCTGATCCCCTATACAGCCCTCTTAATCCAACCTCTACCAGCGAGTGTCTCTCAAGCCGGACTTTCGCTTAATAAACTAAATACGGGGTCCCAGCGAGTGTCTCTCAAGCCGTGTCTACCCCGCAGGATCGGGTCCCAGCGAGTGTCTCTCAAGCCATGTCTACCCGTCCTATCCACATCCAATACCATATCACACGCACGCCATGCACACACACTGCTCCAAATTACCACAAATAACATTCATGGCACTTCAACAATTATGAATGCAATATAAAATGTGCCTAGTGTTTAACTACATAGATACATATTTATAAGTGATGCATGGGCATGCTTGAACATATAATAATATCGAAATTACAATTAAAATTAATATTTTACTCATAGACTCAACCGAAGTCACTGTGGCGGCTGGGCTGAGGAGGAAGGCTGTCACAACTCACTTGATAATTTTATTACAATTATTTAATATATTTTACTCAATACAAACTGTGAAAATACCAAAGATGTCCTAAGTCGTGCTGAAAATCCGGCAGAGTCTCCCCTATACCTAGGATCTACCCAACCTACAAAAGGGCTTAAAATGCACTTCTATATCCACAAACCATACACCTACAACTCAATCACATCACACAGTCCCTCCTGAGCCCATCCAAACAGTCATCAATCACAATATGTAAAATTACAGTTTAGTCCTTATAATTGACCCTTTTGCAAAAACTATCCAAATAAGCTCTAAAAATTCTAAAACTTTGCCCCGCGGTCCTTAGCAATATTACTAAACTAATGCAAAATGAATTATAATTTTCTAAGCTATCACGAATATTTTATGGATTTTTTATCCTATTCAAGCATTAGATAATTAAGAAAAGGTAAGGTTCGGGTTTACCTATGCCGATTTCAACCCCGGGGACGTGCTCAGGACGTCTGACAATGGTGGGGTAGCCAAAATCTTAACCTAATTCCAAGACTTTTTCGGTAGCCTGTCTGTCTGACCGAAAATTTACAGACCCGGCAACCGTTGAATTTCCTCGAATTGAAGGTACCTACATGAAGCTCACAACACGGGGGTTAGTACATAATTTTTATGAAATTTTCTAAGCTCATTTAGTGCTTGAAAAAACACTACGATGTTTAGTAGGACCCATCAAAAAATGGTGTCAGAAAATTTTGAAATTTGTATTGCCGCGAAGCTCTCAACAAGTGGAGTGCTCCGGTACTCTCAGTTTTCTCGTGGGCTAGCCCAAAAGTCGAAATGGGCTAAAACTTCCCGGACAAAAATTGGGCTAACCACTCGATGGATTTTGGTATTCGTAGTGTCTATGGAAAGCTCTCGAGGTGTAAAAGAGGTTTGGCACAAAACCCGGTCCGATTGGTGGCCGGATCAGCCTGGGAAGACGAAATGATGCGCTGTGCATTAGGGCGCCTTCGGGCTCGTTTTCCAGGTGCCTCAGGCGATGGCCAGCGAGGGGGACGAGCTAGGGCGGCGCGTCAACGAGCTAGGAAGGCTGGGGTGGCGACGGCGCAGCGAAAGGAAGAGAGAGGAGAGAGAAAACGGGAGAGAGAGAGGAAGTGTCGGGCGCACGCGCGGAGGAGGAAGAAAAAAAAATGGCTGGTCCAATTCGACCGGTCCGATCCGGTTTGGTTCGATTCAGCTGTTCCGATTCAAAATACAAAATTTTAATTTTTACTCTGCCTTGGGACCGAAAACGATGCCCAAAAATTCTGAAAAAATTCTAGAAAACTCAGAAAAATTCGTAGAGTCCAAATATATTTTTAGTTTTGCCATGTGGTCTTTAAATTAATTTTTAAAAATTAACAAAGTTTTATATTTTCGTAAAATCAAACCCGATTACTAAAATTCTAAAAATTTTAAATAATTTCCTAAAATTTAAATAAAATAAAATATTAATATTTACCCACAAAATAATAAATTTAAAAATTAGGGGTGTTACATTCTTCCCCCCTTACAGAAAATTCGTCCTCGAATTTTATATAAGGCAGAATAAAATACAGAATTACACATTGAATAGATAAGGGTACTTGCTATGCATGTCCCGCTCTGACTCCCAGGTGCACTCTTCTACTAACTGGCTCCTCCACAAAACCTTAACCATAGGGATCTATTTTGATCTTAGCTGCCTCACTTGGTAGTCCACGATGGCTACCGGTTGTTTCTCAAACGTCAAGTCTTCTTTCAGCTCTACTACATCTGGCTGTAGCACATGAGAAGGATCAGATATATATTTTCAGAGCATGGAGATGTGAAATACAGGATGAATGAGGGAAAGGTTGGGTGGTAACTCCAACTGGTAGGCAACTGCTCCAACTCTATCGGTAACCTCAAAAGGTCCAATATACCGAGGTGCCAACTTACCCTTCTTTCCAAATCTCATAACTCCCTTCATCGGAGAAACCTTCAGAAATATGTGATCGCCTACTACAAACTCTACATCCTTCCGTCTAAGATCTGCATAACTCTTCTGCCTACTGAAAGCTGTTTTCAATCGTTCCCTGATTAAAGGCAATCGTTCCCTAATTAAAGGAACTATCTCTGAAGTGTACTGTACTAGGTTTATATCATGCACCTTCGCTTCTCCCATTTTCGTCCAACACAGAGGAGACCTACACTTTCTACCATATAGTGCCTCATAGGGTGCCATCCCTATGCTGGAATGATAACTGTTATTGTAGGCAAACTCCACCAAGGGCAGCTGATCATCCTATTGACCTCCAAAATCTAAAACACACATGCGAAGCATGTCTTCCAGTGTTTGGATTGTCCTTTTAGATAGCCCATTTGTCTGAGAGTGGAAAGCAGTACTAAAGTTTAATTGTGTGCCAAGTGCCTCCTGCAACTTTCTCCAAAACCGAGAAGTGAACTGGGGCCCTCTGTCAGATATTATGAAAGCAGGAACCCCATGCAATCTGACTATTTCTCGAATATAAAGCCGGGCGTACTATGCAATAGAATATGTGGTCTTCATAGGCAAGAAATGAGTTGATTTAGTCAAACAGTCTACAATTACCCATATCGAATCATATCCTCACGTGTTATGAGGCAACCCAGTCACAAAATCTATAGTAATCATTTCCCACTTCCATTCTGGGATAGGGAGCTCTTGCAGCTTCCCTGACGGCCTCTGGTGTTCAAACTTCACCTTCTGACAAGTCAAGCACTTGGATACAAAGTTTACTATGTCTCTCTTCATGCCATTCCACCAGTAGCTATCTTTCACATCATGGTACATCTTGGTGGAGCCTGGGTGGACATTGTACAGTGTATAGTGTGCCTCTCGCATGATTTCATTTCTGAGATTATCCACATCGGGCACACATATCCTGGAACCTTGCATAAGGGAGCCATCATTGGCAAATCCAAACTCACCACCTTCACCCTGCTGTACTCTTTCTATGATCTTCATCAATTGCTGGTCTCTGTGCTGGGAAACTCTAACTCTATCTCACAGGTCTGGTCTCATTGAAAAATGGGCCAACAATACCCCCTCATCAGAAAGATCTAAAATCAGACCATGATCCATCAACTTATGTACTTCCTGAATCAATGGTCTCTTCTCCGTTGATATGTGTGCCAAGCTGCCAAAAGATTTTCTGCTCAAAGCATTTACTACTACATTGGCCTTCCCAGGGTGGTACTAGATGGTATAATCATAGTCCTTCAGAAGCTCCATCCATCTCCTCTGTCTCAAATTTAAATCCCTCTGTTGGAAGATGTACTTCAAACTCTTGTGGTCGGTGTATATCTCGCACACTTCACCATACAAGTAGTGTCTCCAGATCTTTAGTGCAAAGACTATAGCCGCCATTTCCAAATCATGGGTGGGGTAGTTCTTCTCATGCCTCTTTAGCTACCTTGAAGTATAAGCAACTACTTTTCCATTCTGCATCAAAACACACCCTACGCCAACTCTAGAGGCATCACAGTACACGGTATATCTTTCACCACTCATCGGTAATGTCAACACAGGAGTGGTGGTCAGACACTCCTTAAGCTTCTGGAAACTCTCCTCACAATCATCTATCCAAATGAATGGAACATTCTTCCGAGTTAACTTAGTTAGGGGAGCTGCTATCCTGGAAAAATCCTGCACAAAATGCCTATAGTAGCCAGCTAGGCCTAAAAAACTTCACACCTCAGTGACTGTTGTAGGCCTAAGCCAATCAGTTACAGCCTCAATTTTCTTGGAATTCACTTGAATGCCTTCATTAGAAACCACGTGTCCCAAGAATGAGATGCTTTTTAGCTAAAATTCACATTTTGAAAATTTGGCATATAGCTGGTACTCCCTCAAAGTCTGCAACACCATCCTCAAGTGCCACACTTGTTCTTCCTCGGTCTGAGAGTGCATTAGTGAGTCCAAAAGACATCACCAAGAACTCATAATGACCATATCTTATCCTGAAGGTTGTTTTGGACACATCCTCATTCCTGATTCTCAACTGATAGTAGCCTGATCGTAAGTCTATTTTGGAAAAGAATCTAGCCCCTTGGAGCTGATCAAACAGATCATCGATCCGAGGAAGTGGATACTTGTTCTTCATAGTCACCTTGTTCAGCTGTTTATAATCAATACACAACCTCAAGGACCCATCTTTCTTTCTCACGAATAGAACAGGAGTGCCCCAAGGTGAAGTGCTCGGACGTATGAAACCCTTGTCCAAAAGCTCTTGTAATTGCTCCTTTAGCTCTTTCAATTCTGCTGGTGCCATCCTGTAAGGCGGCATTGATATGGGGTTTGTACCCGGTACAATATCAATGCAGAACTCTATTTCCTTTACTGGAGGCAACCCTAGAAGCTCCTCAGGGAAGACATCCATGAATTCTCTGACAACAGGAACATTTTCTATGTTAACACCTTCTACAGATGTACCTCTCACCAATGCCAAATACCCTTGGCATCCACGCTTCAATATTTTTCTAGCACTAATTGCTGACACCAAATTATATGGAGCCACGCTCCTGTCACCATCAAAGCTAAACTCTTCCACACCAGGTATGTGGAAATACAACTTTTTGTTCCTACAGTCTAAAGTGGCATAATGAGTTGCCAACCAATCCATTCTCAAAATTACATCGAAATCCATTGTAACACCCCTATTTGTATAGCCTGGTATATTTCACTGTTCCAGTGACCGAAGTCGGTCCGGACAATTAAGGGGATTAGAACCATACTTAAGACAACTAGAGAAGCCATAAACACAAATAATTAGTAATGTTCAATTAGTTAAGTATAAATAAGAAAAACAGAACATAAGAGGTTAAACGAGCCGAGAGTCACATCGATGGGTGACCTCCTCGGGAACGACTACGAAGTCATTTTAAACTCAAATTTCTGTGACACCCCTTACCCGTGTATAGTATCCCGAGTAAGTAATGCCACCTGGTGTACCGGCACACTCTAATATTCCTCAATTAATTTAGACAATGCTTTTGCATATAATTTATGAAATACAATTTATTTAAACCATTTATCAAAAGTATCATTCATTTAAGGTTCCGAAAATTTTTAAGAAAATCCGGCGGAGTACCGGCTAAAAATGGAGAAAACCGTTCTTCGGAACCTGTTAAAAACTCTTCCAATATTTTTATTCCATCATCTCAAACTCCAATATCAACACCAAACTCAATATCAATATCTCAATAATTTGTCAATTTCAGGTCTCAACAACCTTTTCATTTCTCAAAACATCCCTTTCTCAGGGTTCTCATATATAAACAACCATTAAATACTCAAATTAATACCATACATGACCATAAATCTTTATTATTTACAATAAGCTCAAAATACATTACATAAATCCCAAATACATATGAGAAATAAAAATTTAATTACAAAATGACAAAATGACATCTAGTGTCCTACCAATGCACTGCAGGTGACGAGGTGACACGGACAGCGAAAGCTGCGGATGGACTCACCCGATCTGTGGTCTCTTGGGCTCGCGATCGGGATCTCGGTACCTACGCGTGGCAAAAGCAATGCGCTAAGCAATAATGCTTAGTGGTGCAATAATATAATAAAAGAAAATAGCAAGAAAATAAATGTGTAGATAATGTGTATGCTTTCTTTGTTTGGTATTGATATATTCATTGTTTCATTAACGTTGTTCACTTTTATTCATTTGGTTGCCCCAAGTAACCTACACTAGGCATCGGATGGATAACGGGTAACCGCCTTTGGGTACCTAGTACCTCGGGCCGTCACACCATCGGTCACATATGCATCTCCGGTGTGAGCGACTAACAAGTCAGTAAATAATATCGAGCACAAGGCCAAGTCTCAATGCAAAGTCGAATGGCCAAAAGCCATGAAATCACAGAATGGCATTTTTGCCATGTGCGATCGCTAACTGAACCCTATTGGCATGCCAAACTATCCAAACCAATCTTGTTAGGTATACTAGGGCATTTGAAACTCTTAAATTTGTCAATTTGTGACTTTCAACTTTTTGGTGTCACTATTCATCATTGGTCAACCAAAATGTTGACTTTTAGAATAAAAATGTGTACATCAACTTTGGCACTCCCAACATACCACAGTTGGGGTTTAAAACTTGTTGGCATTAAGTGTTTTTGCCATTCCAAAGTGTAACTCAACACAAACAGATTTTTCAATTTTGGTGAGTCAACTTCACTGTTCCATTGGACACTGTTACTGTTGGAATTTGAGGAAATGTAAAACATGAAAGTTGTTCCTTATTTTGTCTAGTTGAATTTCAGTTTTTGAATCACTCAATTTGGAGTTTTGTAGCTCAGATATGGCTCAAAAACCCAAGCTGTCCGGATATGCATTCTGCAGAAATTTACAATATGTACATTGCATTAACAGTAACTTGAGTCACTTGGTTGAATGGGTTCTGGCCATAATTTGGGGTAGGTTCCTTCATGAAAGTTGTTTTTCTATGTCTTAACTTGTTGCTGTAAAAATTTCAGGCCAATTGACCAAATCTACAGTGAGTTATGGCCAAATACTGTTCATTTGGCAAATTCTGCAGAATTCAGTGCAGGGCATCCGGATTGTGGCTGAGTTTTGACCCTTTTGCTTTGGTCTTTTGGGCATGGTTTCTTCAGAAAAAATGTGCCATTATAAGCCTAGTTTCATGTCCAATTGGCCAAACACCAATTGGACTACCACTGCCCAAGTTATGGCAGTGCAAAGGGACTAATTTTCAGTCCTATCTTTCTTGTCTAGGCAGCCTACAATCCTCACTTTGCAATCTCATTTTTGTCCCATTTATGGTCAACACATCTAAAATGGTCACTAATTGACCATTACAATGTGCCCTAACAATTTCCTAAGCCAAGTCACACTTTCACCTTTCCAAACCCTAATTTCCATATGAATTTTTACAACATGCTTTAATTAACTATCTCATTCCATAATCACATGCATACATGGTTTAATCTTGATCTCTAGTCTACTTTAAGTCCATCAAAACACTCATTCCTTTTTATTCAATAGGGCTGCCGAAACTTAGGGCATGGATAGACATAGATTTCATTCATTTTAGTTACAAATTCCTACTTATTCCAAGTTTCTAACATAGAATTTAAAAGCTTTAGATGTATATATGCACTAACCTTGTTTGGGCAGAATTTCCAAAGCCCTAAACTCCAATTTCCTTCCTCTTGTTGGCTGCCAAGAGCTTGTTTAAGGTGTGGGATAAAGTTTTAATGAAGAGGGGTTAGGGAAATATGGTGGAATGATGGAGATCTAAAGCTTGAAAAAAAAAAATTTAATGGAGGTGGCTATGTATGTGAATTTGGCTGGTCTCTTGGGGAGGGTGGCTGCTGCACTTTCTTTCTTATTTTGGTCTTCATTTTGTCTTTTTATTTGTTAGTCAATTGATAGCTTAATTTTGACTGGTTGGTGAGTAAGTGAGTGACCTCATATGATGTCATTTTTGCATTATTTTGCATTTTCTTTTTTTTTCTTTCACTACTCATTTCAAATTTCATTTCTAGTAATGTTTATTCATATTTAATGTTATATTAATTATTTACTCAACTGGACAAGTTGGCCAAAAATCACCTCGGAAGGCGAAATGACCAAAATGCCCTTCGTTTGGCTTAACGGGTCAAAATCGTCATCTGGATTGAAAAATTTTTCTAGGTATTTTCTTGGCATTCTAATGCCATGGGAACCTCAATTACCCTTCTCTGGAGTCCCAAAAATTATTTTATAATTTTTCCCCCGGGTCTAGGGCTCCTCGTTGCAAGAACCGCAACTTCCCTCCGGTTACCCATCGCTTGGGCACCGGCTCGTTTAACTTGGTTGTATTTTATTTCTAAAATTTTTACTAAATTTTTCTTATTAATATTTGAGTTAATTATGGTTCATGACTTTAGTTTAAATATTTTTCCGGACATTCTAGCTGTCCGGACCGACACCGGTCACCGGAACAGTAGAATGTACGGAGTGGTTACCGGGAGGGTGTTACAACTCTTCCCCTCTAATTTAAATTTAGTCCTCGAAATTTGCAGATCTAAACAGTTGAGGCTGTTGCCTCATCGACTATTAACTTTCCAAAGTTGCCTCCTTGGTGTTGTGGTGCATAAAAATAACTTTAACCAATTTAATTTTCTTGTTTATCAACTCTCTAACTTCCCGTGCCAAGATCCGTACAGGTTCTCCTTCATATGTCAAATCCATTTGTATTTCAATTTCTTCTCTGGAGATGACTTGTGAAGGATCTGATCGGTATCTTCTGAGCATGGATACATGGAACACATTGTGGATCTTGTCCAGCTCTGGTGGTAAAGCTAGCCTATAGGCCACTGGACCCACACGTTCAATGACTTCATAGGGGCCAATGAACCTAGGGCTCAACTTACCTTTTCTTCCAAACCTCAACACTTTCTTCCATGGTGACACCTTGAGGAACACTTTGTCGCCAACCACATATTCTATTTCTTTTCTCTTCAGGTCGGCATAAGATTTACATGCATGCGAGGCAATCTTTAAGTTGACTTTGATTGATTTCACCTTCTCCTCGGCTGTTTCACAGTGCAGCCCTACCGATTTGTCTTCGCCCAATTCAGTCGGCCTGCTGAGTTCTACATTTTCTCCCATACAGTGCTTCATACGGGGCCATTTGAATACTAGCTTGGTAGCTATTGTTGTATGCAAATTCTGCCAGTGGGAGGTATCTATCCCAGCTTCCCTCAAACTCAATGACACAACTCCTCAGCATATCCTCAAGGACCTGACAAGTATTTCACGTTATTGTTATCATTTCAATTCAATATTTGTATCAATTTCATTGGTTTCAATTGTTTACCTGGATTACTCTTTCAGATTGCCCATCCGTCTGAGGATGGAAAGCTGTGCTGAAATGGAGTTGTGTACCCAAGGATTCATGCAACTTCTTCCAAAATCTCGATGTAAACCTTGGGTCTCGATCAGATATGATGGAAAGTGGAATTCCATGCAGTCTAACTATCTCACTAATATACAATTCTGCTAACCTCTCTAGTGAGTAGTCAGTCCTAATCGCGTAAAGTGTCTTGACTTTGTCAATCTATCAACTATCACCCATGCTGCATCATGTTTCTTCCGGGTGAGAGGTAGACCACTTACAAAATCCATGGTGACCCGATCCCATTTCCATTCAGGTATGCGTATAGGCTGTAGCAAACCTGATGGAACTTGGTGTTCTGCCTTGACTTGCTGACATGTCAAGCATTTAGTCACATAGTCAGCTATGTCCCTCTTCATACCAGGCCACCAATATCAAGCTTGGATCATGATACATCTTTGTACTTCCAGGTGCACGCATATACACCGGTGTGTGCCTCTTTCAGAATCGGCCTTGATTCCCCATTATCTGGTACACACAGTCTTCCTTTGTAATACAGACACCCATCTGCCTTCGCCTCATATTCAGTTGCTTTTCCCTCTGAGATCTTGCTCATAATAGCCATTAACTTCTCATCTGCCTTTTGCCCATCTAATATCTGCTATAGCAGGTTTGGCCTCACTTGCAACTCAGCCAAAATAGCTCCATCTCGAACCAAGGATAGACGGGCATTCAATGATCTCAAAGCTGTGATGGACTTTCTGCTCAAAGCATCAGCAACTACATTTGCCTTCCCAGGATGGTAGTCAATTACACAGTCATAATCCTTCAGGAACTCAATCCATCGCCTCTGTCTAAGGTTGAGCTCCTTCTGGGTTGGCAAATATTTCAGGCTTTTGTGGTCAGTGTAAATATAGCACTTTTCACCATACAAGTAATGCCTCCATATCTTCAGTGCGAAGATAATTGCTGCAAGCTCTAGATCATGGGTAGGGTAGTTCTGTTCATGTGGCCTTAGCTGCCTGGAAGCATAGGCGACCACCTTCCCCTCTTGCATCAATACACACCCTAACCCATTATGAGAGGCATCACTGTAGACCACAAAGTCCTTTCCCGACACTGGCTGTGTTAACACTGGTGCCTCTGTCAACATAGCCTTCAACTTCTCAAAGCTGTGCGACACTTGTCATTCCAGTCAAATCTGACATTCTTGTGTAACAACTTGGTCATTGGAGCAGCTATTAGGGAAAATCCCTTCACAAATCTTCTGTAATACCCAGCTAGCCCTAAGAAGCTTCTGACCTCAGTTGTGTTTCTGGGAGGCTTCCATTCCATCACTGCTTCTATTTTCTTGGGATCCACCCTAATCCCATCAGCTGACACTATGTGTCCAAGGAATGCTATCTCATTCAGCCAAAAGTCACACTTGGACAACTTAGCATACAGCTTCTTTTCCCGCAGGGTTTGCAGAACAATCCTCAAATGCTCATCATGTTCTTTCCTGGTCTTGGAATACACCAAAATATCATCAATAAAGACCACTACGAACCGATCTAAGTATGGATGAAAGATACGGTTCATAAGGTCCATAAATGCCGCTGGTGCATTTGTTAGGCCAAAGGGCATCACCAGGAACTCATAATGCCCATACCAGGTCCTGAATGCAGTCTTGGGCACATCTACATCCTTCACCCTCAGCTGATGATACCCTGATCTGAGATCAATCTTAGAAAATACTCCTGCTCCTTTCAACTGATCAAACAGATCATCAATCCTGGGCAACGGATATTTGTTCTTCACAGTCACTTTATTCAACTGCCGGTAATCAATACATAGCCTCAAAGTCCCATCCTTCTTTTTCACAAATAGCACTGGAGCTCCCCATGGTGACACACTGGGGCGTATGAACCCTTTATCTAGCAACTCTTACAACTGAGTTTTCAACTCCCTCAATTCAGTGGGTGCCATCCTACAAGGAGCAATGGAAATGGGTGCTGTACCCGGCAGTGTCTCAATAGCAAATTCGACTTCCCTTTCTGGTGGCAAACCAGGCAACTCTTCAGGAAATACTTCTGGGAAGTCTCTCACTGTGGGTATGTCACTCAAGTTTGGCTTAGCCTGCCTAGTATCCACCACATGTGCTAGGTAGGCTTCACAGCCTTTTCTCATCATTCGTCTTGCAACTGTGGCTGAGATAACATTGGACAAGAAATATGTCCTTTCCCCCACAACTGTGATCTCATTACCCTCAGGGGTTTTCAAAGAAATTCTCTTCAATTTGCAATCAACTATTGCCTGATGACGTGACAACCAGTCCATTCCCAAAATCACGTCAAACTCATGGAAAGGCAACTCAATCAAGTCTGCCAAGAATTCATACCCTTGAATCCTTAACGGGCAACCTTTGTATACCTTGTTCACCACTACACTGTGGCCCAATGGATTAGTGACCAGAATGTCTTGGTCACTTTCCCCTACTAGTATCCCCCTTTCTACGGGTAGATTGATGCAAATGTATGAGTGAGTGGATCCTGGATCCACCAATGCATGCACAGGAGTAGTGTAGAGGGAGAACGTACTCGATGACGCCCGGCATCTTGCTCCTCTTGAGCTCTCAAGGCATAATTTCTCGCGGTGGTCCATTATCCGCCTCTCGCGGCTCGATATAGGCCTCGTGATGGTCCCACCGCCGATCGCCGCATTTTCTACCTCTGTGGTGCAGGAGCAGGTCTTTCTGCTTGTGTTGGAGCAGCTGTAGTAGTTCTGCGTGGACAGTTCCTTAACTGATGCTCTGTTGACCCACACCTCAAGCAGGCACCAGTCACTCTCCAACACTCCCCCTTATGCCATTTCTGACAGTGTGGACACGCAGAAAATGCTGGGGCTGGTCCCCTGAACCCCATCCCTGGAGAGCTGCCCACTGATGGTGTGGACTGACCTCTCCTAGGGGTGAACTGTGGCCTGGGCCCCTGAGACTGACCCTGACCCTGTGGCTGACCCGAACTCTGTGCAGGAGGACCCTTAAACTTCTTCCCAAATCCAGGGGTGGAACTAGACTGACCTGGTCCCCTCTTCTGCTGTCTCTCCCTTCTGGTCTGCTCATTGATTCTCACTTTTTCAACCCTTATTGCAGCTTCCACTAGCTTGCTAAATTCTGTGATTCCCAAGGCAGTGAGCTGTATCTTGATATTGTCATTCAGTCCCTCTTCAAATCTCTTGCACCTTTCAGCTTCGTTAGGGACTATTTCCCTTCCATAGCGGCTTAACCGAACAAACTCCTTCTCATACTCGGCCACTGACAACTGTCTCTGCCTCAGGTTAATAAATTCCCTTCTTCTCTCTTCTAGATATACAGTACCCACATATTTCTTCTTGAACTCAGAGAGAAAGAAGTCCCAAGTTACAGCTTCTGGCTGCACTTCACTGGACACAGTGTCCCACCATCCGTAGGCATCGTCTTGTAACAAGGATATAGCAGCTTCTAAGTTCTGCTCTGGGGTGCAGTGGAGTTGTTTTAAGACTCTGCCCATTCTGTTCAACCAATTCTTGGCTGCAACAGAGTCATCTTCTCTCTTTCCATAGAAGTCCACAGCTCCAAACTTCCTTAGCCTTTCCAGGTGTGATTTCTGCTGTGGAGTTGGTGGTGGTGGTGGTGCTGGCATTACCCCGGCCATTTGTCTGAAGAAGTCGGCCATTTGTTGGAACATGGCTGTGGAGGCCGAGCGGTGCTCTGCTTGAGCGGAGCGCATTCTCTCATGCCCCAGTCTCATTCCGCCGGTGGAGCATGACTCTCCACTTCCTCCTCGACTGCTCTCTGAGATGAAGGGTCCATATCCTATTCAAAATAAGAAAGATAAACAGATCTGCATTAGTGTCACCTCGACTCTTACAAATGCAATGCATGGTATGGACTCAATCTAGGCCCAGAAACGCCTAAACCGTGCTCTGATACCACTAAATGTGACACCCCTTACCCGTGTACAGTATACCCGAGTAAGTAATGCCACCTGGTGTACCGGCACACTCTAATATTCCTCAATTAATTTAGACAATGCTTTTGTATATAATTTATGAAATACAATTTATTTAAACCATTTATCAAAAGTATCATTCATTTAAGGTTCCGAAAATTTTTAAGAAAATCCGTGAGTACTGCTAAAAATGGAGAAAACTGTTCTTGAACTGTTAAAAACACTTCCAATATTTTTATTACATCATCTCAAACTCCAATATCAACACCAAACTCAATATCAATATCTCAATAATTTGTCAATTTCATGTCTCAACAACCTTTTCATTTCTCAAAACATCCCTTTCTCAGGGTTCTCATATATAAACAACCATTAAATACTCAAATTAATACCATACATGACCATAAATCTTTATTATTTACAATAAGCTCAAAATACATTACATAAATCCCAAATACATATGAGAAATAAAAATTTAATTACAAAATGACAAAATGACATCTAGTGTCCTACCAATGCAGTGACGAGGTGTGAGGTGACACGGACAGCGAAGCTGCGGATGGACTCACCCGATCTGTGGTCTACGGGCTCGCGATCGGGATCTCCAGGTACCTACGCGTGGCAAAGCAACGCGCTAAGCAATAATGCTTAGTGGTGCAATAATATAATAAAAGAAAATAGCAAGAAAATAAATGTGTAGATAATGTGTATGCTTTCTTTGTTTGGTATTGATATATTCATTGTTTCATTAACGTTGTTCACTTTTATTCATTTGGTTGCCCCAAGTAACCTACACTAGACGATCGATGGATAACGGGTAACCGCACCGGGTACCTAGTACTCGGGCCGTCACACCATCGGTCACATATGCATCTCCCGGCAGTGCAAATGTAATGCTAACAAGTCAGAATAATATCGTGCACAAGGCCAAGTCTCAATGCAAAGTCGAATGGCCAAAAGCCATGAAATCACATAATGGCATTTTTGCCATGTGCGATCGCTAACCGAACCCTATTGGCATGCCAAACTATCCAAACCAATCTTGTTAGGTATACTAGGGCATTTGAAACTCTTAAATTTGTCAATTTGTGAATTTCAACTTTTTTGGTGTCACTATTCATCATTGGTCAACAAAAATGTTGACTTTTAGAATAAAAATGTGTACATCAACTTTGGCACTCCCAACATACCACATTTGGTGTTTAAAACTTGTTGGCATTAAGTGTTTTTGCCATTCCAAAGTGTAACTCAACACAAACAGATTTTTCAATTTTGGTGAGTCAACTTCACTGTTCCATTGGACACTGTTACTGTTGGAATTTGAGGAAATGTAAAACATGAAAGTTGTTCCTTATTTTGTCTAGTTGAATTTCCTTTTTTGAATCACTCCATTTGAAGTTTTGTAGCTCCAGATATGGCTCAAAAACCCAAGCTGTCCGGATATGCATTCTGCAGAAATTTACCATATCTACAGTGCATGAACAGTAACTTGAGTCACTTGGTTGAATGGGTTCTGGCCATAATTTGGGGTAGGTTCCTTCATGAAAGTTGTTTGTCTATGTCTTAACTTGTTGCTGTAAAAATTTCAGGCCAATTGACCAAATCTACAGTGAGTTATGGCCACTGTTCATTTGGCAAATTCTGCAGAATTCAGTGCAGGGCATCCGGATTGTGGCTGAGTTTTGACCCTTTTGCTTTGGTCTTTTGGGCATGGTTTCTTCAGCAAAAATGTGCCATTATAAGCCTAGTTTCATGTCCAATTGGCCAAACACCAATTGGACTACCACTGCCCAAGTTATGGCAGTGCAAAGGGACTGAATTTTCAGTCCCTATGTCTTGTCTAGGCAGCCTACAATCCTCACTTTGCAATCTCATTTTTCTGTCCCATTTATGGTCAACACATCTAAAATGGTCACTAATTGACCATTACAATGTGCCCTAACAATTTCCTAAGCCAAGTCACACTTTCACCTTTCCAAACCCTAATTTCCATATGAATTTTTACAACATGCTTTAATTAACTATCTCATTCCATACTCACATGCATACATGGTTTAATCTTGATCTCTAGTCCACTTTAAGTCCATCAAAACACTCATTCCCTTTTTATTCAATAGGGCTGCCGAAACTTAGGGCATGGATAGACATAGATTTCATTCATTTTAGTTACAAATTCCTACTTATTCCAAGTCTCTAACATAGAATTTAAAAGCTTTAGATGTATATATGCACTAACCTTGTTTGGGCAGAATTTCCAAAGCCCTAAACTCCAATTTCCTTCCTCTTGTTGGCTGCCAAGAGCTTGTTTAAGGTGTGGGATAAAGTTTTAATGAAGAGGGGTTAGGGAAATATGGTGGAATGATGGAGATCTAAAGCTTGAAAAAAAAAACTTTAATGGAGGTGGCTATGGAGGTGAATTTCGGCTGGTCTCTTGGGGAGGGTGGCTGCTGCACTTTCTTTCTTATTTTGGTCTTCATTTTGTCTTTTTATTTGTTAGTCAATTGATAGCTTAATTTTGATTGGTTGGTGAGTAAGTGAGTGACCTCATATGATGTCATTTTTGCATTATTTTCCATTTTCTTTTTTTTTCTTTCACTACTCATTTCAAATTTCATTTCTAGTAATGTTTATTCATGTTTAATGTTATATTAATTATTTACTCAACTGGACAAGTCGGCCAAAAATCACCTCGGAAGGCGAAATGACCAAAATGCCCTTCGTTTGGCTTAACGGGTCAAAATCGTCTGTACCGATTGAAAAATTTTTCTAGGTATTTTCTTGGCATTCTAATGCCATGGGAACCTCAATTACCCTTCTCTGGAGTCCCAAAAATTATTTTATAATTTTTCCCCCGGGTCTAGGGCTCCTCGTTGCAAGAACCGCAACTTCCCTCCGGTTACCCATCGCTTGGGCACCGGCTCGTTTAACTTGGTTGTATTTTATTTCTAAAATTTTTACTAAATTTTTCTTATTAATATTTGAGTTAATTATGGTTCCTGACTTTAGTTTAAATATTTTTCCGGACATTCTAGCTGTCCGGACCGACACCGGTCACCGGAACAGTAGAATGTACGGAGTGGTTACCGGGAGGGTGTTACAATTTCGAACCGTAAAATGTGACGCTGCGGTCCTTAGGACCCTTATGAATACAGTGGAAAAGAGAAAAATCACGAAAAAGAACTATTAAGCCAGTCAAATAATTAGGTCAGGGAGCCGGAAGAGATATTGGATTATTTGCAAACCGAGATGAACCGGCGAGGGGCAATTTGGTCAATTGACCCCGAGAGCTGACTCCTGACCTAACTGTCAAATAAAATAGGAGAAAAGAAAATTTCGGGATCAAGAATTAAATTAAAGAGCTAATAGAAAAATATATGAAAAAGAAAAAGAAAAAAATTTGGAAAAGGTGAAAAAGCTTATTACATCATGCATGACATCATGCATGATGCAATAAAATTAATAATTAAAAATTTAAATTTTAGGATAATTTTGTCTTACTAAATATTTAAATAAACACATAAAGAAAAAGAGAAAAAAAAAAAAGAAAATTGAATAATGACATCACCAAATGACATAAGATATGACATCAAAATTAATTTTAATTTAATTAACCAATTTGACTAAGTCAAATTTTGCATAAATACACATTAAATGAAAAAAAAATAAATCAAAAGGAGATCCATCTTCTTCTTCCTGTAGCTCTCTTTCTCTCTTTCTCCCAAAGCTCTCTCACCCTTAAAACCTCCATGAAAGCTCATCTTTGAGCTTGAAAAACCAAAAATCTCACCATAGAAAATTACTCTACCATGGTTAAAGCTTGTTTTGGCAACTAGAAGAGGTGATTGAAGAATAAAGAAAGAAGAAAGGAAGAGGTTTGAAGGGAAAGAAAATTCTGCACTAAGGTTAGTAAACTAAAATTGATTTTCTAGTTGAATTAGTTGTGTTTATAGCTTAATTAACTTAGAAATAAACTTAAAATGAAAAGAAATTAATTATTGGAGGACTAGATGGAAATTCTGGCAGCTAGGGTTTGTGATGAAAAGCATGTGTTTTGATTGAATTTATTATGTTAGGCAAGCTTATGTGAATGTGGTAATGAGATTGAAATGTTTAGATTTGGTTAAATGCAAAGAAATTGTGAACTAGGGTATTGGGACTTAGGGTTTATGAACCAAAAATGTAAGAAATGAGTAAATGGTGTATTTGATCTATTGTGAAGTGAAAAATGGTCAATTTTGACCAAATGAGTTGTGTTTGAATTGTTGGAATGGAAGCTAAATTCGGAGGGTGTATGGTCATGCTGCTGGCAGCATGACCAAGTCAACTTTGAAGGACCAAAACTGAAATTTTACAAGTCCAATTGATATGACACCAATTGGGGATGAAAATAGACATAAAATGACACAATTTTCATTTAGGAACCATGCCCAAAAAGTGACCAAAACCTAGTGAACAAATTGACCAAAGTTGGATAAGTGCAGTCTGCCACTGTACAAACTGACCAAATGAACAGTGTTTATTCATTTGGTCATAACTTGAGCTAGGCAGGTCCAAATGACCTGAACTTTTACCAGTGGTTAGATGAGATATAGACCTAAAACTTTCATGAAGAACACAAGTCCAAATTCTGCTAGCAACCAAGCCATTTGGCCACCCCAAGTTGGTGACCCAAATCTGCCAGCACCAAAATTTGCCCAGAAAATCTGGGTTGTTTCCAGTCCGGCAGCCCTGGTTTAAATGGCCATAACTTGGGCTACAAAACTCCAATTGGAGTGATCCAAAAATGAGAATAAACTTAAGACAATAAGGAACATTTTCTATGAAGAAAGGTTTGCCAAATTCGAACAGTATATTGACCAATGGAACAGTGCAACTAGGAGCACCAAAACTGAAAATTTGACAATTTTGCTTGAAGGACTTAAGCTTTGAGAAAATGACCAAAACCAACAAATTTAATAACCAAAATGTGGTATGTGGGTGAAGTTGGAGTTCCCATACCTATTAAGCCTTAAAAAGTCAACAATTTGACTTGAATAGTGTAGTGAATAATAACCCGAAACACAAAAACTTCGAGAACGTCGAATTTAGCACATTAAAGCTAGGTAAAAGTGAAGTTAAATTTATTTTTGGACTTATGTTAAGTTATGGTACTGAAACACTATGAAATTATGTGTTTCAGCTGAAAAAGACTTGGAAGCTCTGAGAGACTGAGTCAAGGCCTAGAGGCGACTCACGTCAGGTCTGTGCACAGAAATTTTATTTGAATATATGATTCTTGAAAATTTGATTTTTTTTTTGAGCTAATTAAGAATTGTGTTGCCATTTTATAATCGCAAATATGACTTTGGAAATTGATTAGATTTTTCATAAATTATTTGAATAAATTGTTTTGAATTGATTTTATGTTCACACTTAGCATGACAGTATCACATTATTCCTCCTCCATTTATGGGGTTGAGATCGTTTATTTTCCTCCCTCTCTGGCTTGCCAGTTGAGGTTGAGATCGGATGAGTACTCATTAGCTAGCTAGCCACCTCCCTCATTGATTTCGATTAATGGGGTTGTAGATTGCTTTGTCGTGGTGTACAACACGGCATTGATCGGAAATTTTGTGTCATGGCTTAAGTTGTGTATGATTTTGGCAACACTGTGTTTATTAAATTGTTTAACTAAATTGTGTTATTGTGAGCTTTATTAATTTGCGAAATGTGATTGGAAAATATTTAAACTGTGTTTTGATAATGAACGATTTATGTATTGCATTTTAAATTTTTATTGTGCACCACTGAGTATTTTTATACTCAGCGATAGCTTATTTTGCTGTCGCAGATAAAAGCAAGGAGAAAGCAGCAGAGTGAGCTGCTATTAAATCGAGGACTACTCTGGTCTTTTTGTACGGGTATTATTTTATACCCTTGTAGTTAATTTTGATGTAAATATAATAATGTTGTATGTATCAATATAAGTTGAGCAGTTATAAATAAATTGTAATAATATTATTTTGGATTTCCTTCTATAAATTTAATATTTGTACATGTGAATTTCATGTTTTATGCCTTGTGAATGAAGTATTAAATATTTTGAGATGATGAATTTTGATTTGGACTGTGGAATTATTTTGAAGTGAATTGAATTGAGTTGATTTGAGGTTTATTGGAGGTTGGGAGTTGTGAAAAATTTTTGGAAGTGTTTTTTTCAGGTATTTGAAGAACTGTTTTCTCCAATTACAAACGGAACTCTGTCAAAATTTTTATAAAATTTGCGGCAAAATTAAAATGGACAAAAATCTTTTCTAGTATTTAAACTTTGAATAAATGGTTTTTAATTTCTACCAAAATGCTCACCACTTCCAAAATGTAAAAAAAAAAATTGTTTTAAAATCCCTTGTAGGGTACTTAATGAGTTATCAGTAGGTGAAGTTCGGTAGTTCATTAAGTATTCTACGGGATCATGTTATGCCTTACAGAGGGGTAAGGTGTGACATCCATTACTGGTAGAGGAACCAAGTCTGCTGGGAGGATTCTTCCATCCATTAATAATGGACTACCTGGAAAAACTATATCTACATCTATGTTGTCACTAAGTGGGGTAACTACAAACAAAGGGCATTCTAAAGTTGTAGGGTTCCTACCCAATCTCATGGCAAACACTGGGGAGACAAATGAGTGCGTAGTACCCAGATCTATCAAAACACGAGCCTCATAGGAACAGACTAGAAGAATACTTGCCACAACTGCATTGGAAGCCTGAGCATCCTGGTGGGTTAAGGTAAAAACCTAAGCTTGACCCCTACCCTGCATTGCAAAACCCTGATATTGACTTCTACCTCCTGAACTGCCTCTAAATCCATGTCCTCCTTATCCTCCGCTCTGTTGGCCACTGAACTGATTGCCTGCCATGCTGGAAGCACCAAGATACAACTGACAAGGAACATTTACAATAGAACCTTGTGACGCCATCTATGGCTTGCTGAACACTGGACATTCTCTAGCAAAGTGACCCTGCTGGCCACACCGAAAACATACTCCTGAACCCATCATACAAGGTCTTGAATGTCCTCTTCCACATTGTGTGCAAGGTGCAAAGGAGGATCCTGAACCAGACTCAGAACTGCTATAACCTGAACTGTGACCACTGCTGGATCCGTACCCTGATCTGAATCCTCGAGATTTGTGTTTAAAACCACCCTTCATGTTGTTTCTACCTCTTCCTCTGTAGTGACTTCGGCCGCCACCATTCGTGGTACCTGTGTAGGGAACACCTGAAGAACCTTCTGCTTTATTCTTTTTTACTCTTCCACTGTCATCTCCTGTATAGCTAATCTCAATCTGTAGGGCTCGATCAACTACCATATCAAAAGACTGATCAGACATCATGGCCATGTTTGCATACCTCCTGTCCAGCCCCTTTAGGAACCTCTTTACCTTCATATTTTTTGTAGCCACTGCTGTAAGGGCATACCTGCTCAGCTCTAGAAATTCTGTAGCATATTCATCTACAGATCTGTCATTCTGCCTTAAGGCCTCAAAGGCCCACTGCTTTTGATCTCTGAAGCTTTCTGGCACACACCTGTTGATAAACAGTTCCACAAATTGGGTCCAAGATAATCCCTCAATACGAGGTAGTACGTAGTCTGTCATCCACTGTCTTGGAACTGGCCCTAATACATGTTGCACACACTCTATAAGTCTCCTATCAGTCAACTGCAACTCCATCCCTACCTATTTACAGGAATCTAAAAATCGATAGGCATCGTCTGACACATCATAAGTACCAGGCACCAACTTCTTGAAATTAATTATTTGTTTGTAAGGTTCCCCTCTTAGTGCGGTGGACTACTGCTGTTTAGGAGGTTGGACCATATACTGTGCCATCATATCAATGGTTCTTTGTAATCCAGCTAAGGTAGCTGCCATGGGGTCCATGGGACCCTAAGTCATAAAAGACTGATCCTGAACTGGTGGCAGCTGCTCTTCTACTTGAGCAGCTCTAGGCCTCTTACCCCTCCTCCTCGGGGTAGCCGCCTCATCCTGTGCCGACACATCGTCAGGCACATCTGGTTCTGGTGCAGTGGCAGCTCTCCTGCTTCTATGCATTTTCCTGAAATTCAACAGCATTAGCCCACAAAATTCAAAATGGCATGTTATATAACTCTATAGACCCATATTTACACACAATTATATAAAGAAAAATCTAGAAGCAAAGATGATAATGCAAGACAAATGTGAACCCTATTTTCCACATGTGACTCCTATTAGACTCTTCCCAACAGTTTAGACAAATATTCCCTATGAATCTGGAGCCTAAGCTCTGATACCACATTTGTCAAGACCTGTCACACCCTACTCCTCCGTAAGATGTAATATGATCCCGTAGTACACCTAACGAGTTACCGTACTTCGCCTACCGGTAACCCATTAAATATACTACAAGGGATTTTAAATCAATTTTCGTGAAATTTAAATCATCGATTAAAATCTGGTGTTATAAAAATTTTTTCAAAATTTCGGCAAAGTGCCGGCTGTATTTTGAGAAAACAGTTCTTCAAACCTGGAAAGGAAAACACTCCCAATATGTTTTCTCAAATACAACTCCATTAAACTTCATTTCATCTCACAATTCAATCTAAATAATCAAATCATTTCATTTTCAAACTAACCTCATCATAAAAGAAACATTTCGTTGATTTCAAGACTCAAAAATTAATATTTCCAAACTATACAGGTAAATGAAATCTCAAATTTACATTTATAATAATTTACATTTAATTACATACTAAAATATATTACAAGAGTTTTAATACAACTGCTCAAATAATTTACATACATATATTTACATGCATACGAAAACCTATGTACATGGGTATACCTATGATAAACCTGGAGCTGATCTGAATGTGTCTTCAAGGAAGCTTACTCAACTGCTCTATGCTCTTTTCACCTGCGACAGCATGCAAAGCTATCGCTGAGTGGTGAACTCAGTGGCGCACAACCATAATTTAAAATATAATACCATATATATGTTGACAGAATTATAACAAAAAATTTGAAAATCTTGAACTTCATAAAAATTCCAAAGGTCAAAATAATCGTTGCCAATAATATAATCATTTGTTAAAATAACCTTGATCAAGAATTTCAATTTGTCAAATCACAATTGAACAATTAAAGTAATTCCAGCAATTCATGGAAATAAATATTAATTTCAATAAAATCAAGTATGCATATATCCCATTTGAAATCAAAATTCTTTACTATTCAAAAGTCATTCTTTATCACACTAACTATGCAAGACTAATCCGAAAGGGCCATCTTCGGGGTCATTCTAACTCCCTATAGTCGGGGAGGTCGAATCGGATTCTAACTCCCTATGGTCAGGGAGGTCAAATCATCTTGCATAGTACACACCACAATAATGAAACTTCTGAAAGGCTATAACAAAAAACTTAGATCTAACCTCTAATAAGAGGAGAATCTAAGCCTGTGCACGTACCATGGTAATCAAAACAAAGCTAACTCCATTGTCTCCCCAACAAATGAGAGAGACGGGTAATAACCTAGTCAAGTATCTATAGTGAGATATAAAATAATATCATGAATCTCTTTATCATTTTTGTGAGCATAAATCACAACACAATTCGATTCAAAGTCAATTCCAATATTCAATAATTTTTATGCTCATCACAATTCAAAATATAAATTTGTATTTTTTTCGTGCAAACCATCACAATTCAAAACATATTCTATCGCAATTTTCTAAAACATAATTTATTCAATCCACAACAATGCTTAATACTTGTCTAAATACCATTTCACAAAACTAAACTCATGCATACTATAACAATTTCAATAATCAGTGAAATAAATTCAATACTTGATAAACATAATACATAAGAAAAATACGTCATTTAATCATATGAAATTTTCAGAACAAAATCAATTAAAAACTAGTTGTGCATAAACCTCTGATGAGTCACCTCTTGGCCTTGACTCAATGGGTCTTTTCCCTTTCCAGTGTCTTTTCTAACTAAAATACACAATTTAAAGTGTTTCAGTACTCATTTAAATTGTTTCTAGTAATAAGGTTCAATAATTAAATTTTATTAATACTATTCCTTTCATTAGTCAACCTATAATGTTGACCTTTAATATACACTAGGTGAATTAGTTTTAATTTCACTAATATGTTCCATTTTTCACTCCTCACATGTTGATATATGTTGCCAATTTCATTTCAAAGCTTATTGCATTTTATTATAATTATTCAGATTTCATGGCCAATGTTTTGTCTATTGGACCAAGCTACAGTGTAAATTTATAGATTTCTCTTTATTAAATTGTTTCTTAGTGTGTCTTCTTAAATTTCCTCTTTGAATCACTCCATTTGGAGTTGTATAACTCAAGTTATGATCAATTAACCATAACAAGGTCAAATCTAAATTTTAGTTTCCTTTTTAGGCATTTTTAGTTCTGAATTTACTAATTTATTTGGACTGTTTGTAATCACATTGTGGTCTAGCATTCTTCATAAGTATTGTCGCCCTATGTCTTAGGGACAACCATAAATTTTGCTTACCATTTTTCAAGTCTTATAGAATTCTTTATAGATAAATTGTTAACTTGGACTCAAAGGTCCTATATTGGCATGGTCCTTAATTAGGTCAATGGATTTGACCTTATATTCTGACCTTATACATTTATAATTTGAGGAAGTTGTCTAAAACAATATTTTAGGTCTCTTTCTTAGCTTTCCAGATTGGTATGGCCCATTTAAATTGGACACTTCTGGTGGGAGATATGCTTATTTGAATTTTCTAGATTTTATGGTCAAATGTGCTAATTCTAGATTTAGTGTGCCAACTTAATCAAGTTAATTGACCTAGTTCCCTTGATTTTTGGGTTTTGGTCAAATTACCAATATTGTAGATCTATGTCTTATTGAAATTTTGGGACTAATTTTATGTCATTTGGAGTTCTATGGACCAAGTTATGGTCATTTTACTATTGCTGGTCAAGTTGCACTTATATTGTAAAGTTTAGGTCATTTTTAGGTCAAAGTCAATTCGGCCAGTTTTTGTAACCCAAATTTGGTGATCATTTTGACTTGGTAATTGGCATTTCTGGGCTTGGTGTTCTTCACCAAAGTTGTAGCTTTATGTCTAAGCTTTCTAACCATATAAATTTCAGGTCATTTGGACCCATTTTGAGTGAGTTATGGCCAAAAGACTGATTACTATTCAAATGGTCAATTTCTGGGTTCTCAAAGTTTCAATTTCGGATTATGTCATCCTTTTAGGTCACTTCTAGGCAGAATTTGAGCAACACTTCTACATGAAAGTTGGCCTATTTTATGTCTAGTTTCACTTCCAATTAGGCTCATACCAATTGGAGTCACAACTTTACACTTATAGCCTAATTTATACACTGCTAACAATCACAACCTGCATAAGAGAATTTACAATACCAATTTGGCAATCCTCCCAATACTTCAATATTCATTCTTGGCACTTCTATATTTATTCAACAAAATTCCAGCAAAGTAAATTGGGCAGAATACTCAAGATTTCAAGGTACACAATACTCTATTAATATTCATCATGTAAGCCAATCCAATTTCAATATGCATACTCACCAAATTGTCACATACACTTCCATAACAAATACACACATACTGCCCTCAATTCAACTCTATCATATTTCATGAATAATTTTCATCAATTCACATACAAATTCAAGGATTTACAAGCTGCCAACCATGGCAGTTTACTAAGGCATTCAATTCCCTTTTTAAACTCCTAATTTCAAGTACTAACATATTTATACATGGGTATTAACTTGCTACACTTCAATTTGAATTAATCAACCTTAATTCCCATCAATTCCCATTAATTTAATGTAAGAAACACTCAAGTAATATAGGCTCCCACGACTGCCTAAAATTGGGCAGTCCAATAACTCAACAATTCCATCAATTTTCATCACCAATCAACTCATCTCAAGCTAATCAAAATACTGCCCAAGGTGTGTACTCCAACTTTAATGAAAGAACCTTGAAGATTTCATGGCTTGATCTTGGTGGATGAGAGCTTTAAGCTTTGGCTATCCATGGAGTTTCCCTTTGGAATTGAATTCGGCTATTTCAAGATGATGAAGAAGAAGAAGACGTGAAGTGGCCAAAACCTTGTCTTCATGTGCCATTTATAATCACTTAGTGGAGCACTAACCACCATTAACATTAAAATATGTCACAATTTCCCTTAATTGCACTAATGCCTTTATATTCCTTTAATTTATATTATGTGTAATATTTCTTATTTCCATGGCATTTCCAAAATTTAATACCATTTATTTTTAATGGACATTTAGGTCAAAAGCCAACTCTAGGTGTCAATTGACTAAAATGCCCCTCTTCGGGTTATATTTTCGATTTTTCAGTAACACCGATTTTTATCGGTTTTTAGATATTTCGTTTTTCTTTGTACTAATTCATTAATTTTTCTTTGATATTTCTAATGTCAATTACACCTCTATAGGCCTTTAATTATGTCTCAAATTTTAATTCTGAGGGTTTCCCACAGTCCTGAGGTAGGCTATTGCCATCGCCGTATCTTCCCGGTGCGGTCACCCATCGCTTCAGTGTCGACTCGTTTAACTTAGTTTCACTTTCTCTCTTTTATTTTTCTTTAATTTTTCTTGTATTTTCTTTTTATTTATTTCATCATTTTATGTCTGTTTATTATCACTGAAGTGTAGTTCCAGACATCCTAACTTGTCCGGACCAATATTAGGTCACCGGAGTAGTCAAATGTATGGACTACGTAAAGTGAGGGCATTACAATTCTTCCCCTCTAAATGAAAATTTCATCCTCGAAATTTATCGGATTCATATAACTGATATCGTTATCTCATAGTTTTACTCACTCTCCCATCATTGTGTCCTTTGCCTTTTGTGTTCCCACTCATAAAATTCTCTTATTCATTAGTTCCTTGATTTCTCATGCTAGAATCCTTACTAGTCATTCCGTCTCCTTTACTTACTCCAATCCTGTTAACTTGCCCTCGTCTAGGTATTCTACATTTATCAAATACAAATGTCTCAAATGCCTAAATCATTTCTTTCTGACAAAAATATCAAAATAACTATAAGACTCCATATCGAGGTCTAGATATCTTCGTCCTGAAGGTATTCTTTTTAATTTATAGTTATGCTAAAATCTCAAATTTTATAGTAATTCCTGTCGTATCGGTAGCTCACATTAGTGTAACCGAGTCACTGACTAATAGTGACCTTTCGATATGTTAGTTTTAAAGTTTTCAATTTCTAACTAAAATTTTCATATTTATTTCCCGTAATAGTACTCTTCTGTACCAAATCAAAGACTACTTACAAACATCCTTATCTTGGTATACCACGAGGAAGCACGTAGCTCTACACAATAATCCCATATCGGTACTGTAATCTACAGCTTACAATATAAACATCGAGAACATTACATAGTCACTACATTATAACCTCATGGACTAGGTTTTCTAACATTTTTTCTTTATACTTATTTCCTTCTCTGTCTTGTAAAGTCATATTAGTGGTCTCCTCATGTAATTATTTAAATTTAAAACTCATTACTTATATTTATGCCCAAGTAACCTATCAAAGCACTTGCAGGCGTTACATATCGCCGTCCCTGCAAGCCCCTTCTCTGTCTTTGGTGACAATTAAGGGTACCTATCAAAGCACCTGCAGGCGTTACGTATCGCCGTCCCTACAAGCCCTTGGTTGGTACCTATCAGAGAACTTTGCAGGCGTTACGTATCGCCGCCCCTGTAAGCCCCCTGATACCGATATTCATTGTCTTTTAAAATCATATCAAACATATATTGTCAATCCATGACTTTCCTTGTAGGCAGTACTGCTATCTGTAATCCCTAATTGGTATACCAATCGATCCATATAATACACATAAGCCTAGGTTTACTTTGAGTAATTAAGCATTATTCATTGTCTAACAAAATCTTCATGTCCATATATTGTGGAAAAGGTGGGTTCCACATCACTACTTCATGTGATTTAGCATGTAGTGATAACGAAATTTCCATGTCAATGTATAGTGGGAAAGTGGGTCCCACATACCTGTTTCAAGTAATTTAGTATATAGTGACTTAGTAAGGATAAGCCAATAATATTTTTCAAGAATCTTTCTTTAGGTTTAATTTCGGGATTTTAACTTTGCATATCACTTTGGACATTTTGTGGCCACTGTTTGGCCCCATTTCCTAAAAGGAAATTGTTCTTTTATGTCTTGTCTTTATTTCCCAAATGACTATTCGAGCTCTGACTCATAGGTTTCTCCCTCTTCTCTATTTCACGTTGCCCTTGTGGGGTTGGGTTTGTACTTGGGCTTGGGCTGACAGATTATCAGCCATTTGTTGAAAGAAAGTGGCTATTTGCTTGGCCATTTGTGTGGCAATTTGTACCGGTGAAACTAGTACAGTCGGGCCTTCAACACTCTGCGGAGCTGGGGCCTCACCTTGTACTTCCGCCGTTACAGATTGTTCTATTGTCTCATTCTTCTCTTCCATATCTTTTCACAGGATTTTCTATTTCCTGTACAACCAACACAAGGAGATTTCTCTCCATTAGTTCATATTTATGATGTAAATGTACTATATGTATTAAACATTTGAACAGTTATATTTACTAACAAAATTAATTCAATTTAACGATTCAAAATTTACTTTAAAACCAAGCTCTGATACCACTAAACATGTCACACCCTACTCATTCGTAAGATGTAACATGATCCCGTAGTACACCTAAAGAATTACCGTACTTCGCCTACCGGTAACTCATTAAATATACTACAAGGGATTTTAAATCAATTTTCGTGAAATTTAAATTATCGATTAAAATCTGGTGTTATAAAAATTTTTTCAAAATTTCGGCAGAGTGCCGGCTGTATTTTGAGAAAACAGTTCTTCAAACCTCGAAAGGAAAACACTCCCAATATGTTTTCTCAAATACAACTCCAATAAACTTCATTTCATCTCACAATTAAATATCAATAATCAAATCTTTTCATTTTCAAACCAACCTCATCATAAAAGAAACATTTCATTGATTTCAAGACTCAAAAATTAATATTTCCAAACTATACAGGTAAATGAAATCTCAAATTTACATTTACAATAATTTACATTTAATTACATACCAAAATATTTTACAAGAGTTTTTATACAACTGCTCAAATAATTTATATACATATATTTACATGCATACATCAAAACCTATGTACATGGGTATACCTATAATATACCTGGAGCTGATCTGAATGTGTCTTCAAGGAAGCTTACTAAACTGCTCTATGCTCTTTTCACCTGCGACAGCATGCAAAGCTATCGCTGAGTGGTGAACTCAGTGGTGCACAACTATAATTTAAAATATAATACCATATATATGTTGACAGAATTATAACAAATAATTTGAAAATCTTAAACTTCATAAAAATTCCAAAGGTCAAAATAATCATTGCCAATAATATAATTATTTGTTAAAATAACCTTGATCAAGAATTTCAATTTGTCAAATCACAATTGAACAATTAAAGTAATTCTAGTAATTTATGGAAATAAATATTAATTTCAACAACATCAAGTATGCATATATCCCATTTGAAATCAAAATTCTTTACTATTCAAAAGCCATTCTTTATCTCACTAACTATGCAAGACTAATCCGAAAGGGCCATCTTCGAGGTGATTCTAACTCTCTATGGTCGGGGAGGTCAAATCATCGTGTACAGTACATACCACAATAATGAAACTTCTGAAAGGGCCATAACAAAAAAACTTAGATCTAACCTCTAATAAGAGGAGAATCTAAGCCTGTGCACGTACCATGGTAATCAAAACAAAGCTAACTCCATTGTCTCCTCAACAAATGAGAGAGACAGGTAATAACCTAGTCAAGCATCTATAGTGAGATATAAAACAATATCATGAATCTCTTTGTCCTTTTTGTGAGCATAAATCACAACACTATTCGATTCAAAGTCAATTCCAATATTCAATAATTTTTATGCTCATCACAATTCAAAATATAAATTTGTATTTTTCCGTGCAAACCATCACAATTCAAAACATATTCTATCACAATTTTTCAAAATATAATTTATTCAATCCACAACAATGCTTAATATTTATTTAAATACCATTTCACAAAACTAAACTCATGCATACTATAACAATTTCAATAATCAGTGAAATAAATTCAATACTTGATAAACATAATACATAAGGAAAATACATCATTTAATCATATGAAATTTTCAGAACAAAATCAATTAAAAACTAGTTGTGCACAAACCTCTGATGAGTCACCTCTTAGCCTTGACTCAATGGGTCTTTTTCCTTTCCAGTGTCTTTTCTAACTGAAACACACAATTTAAAGTATTTCAGTACTCATTTAAATTGTTTCTAATAATAAGGTTCAATAATTAAATTTTATTAATACTATTCCTTTCATTACTCAACCTATAATGTTGACCTTTAATGTACACTAGGTGAATTAGTTTTAATGTCACTAATATGTTGCATTTTTCACTCCTCACATGTTGATATATGTTGCCAATTTCATTTCAAAGCTTATTGCATTTTATTGTAATTATTCAGATTTCATGGCCAATGTTTACTGTCTATTGGACTAAGCTACAGTGTAAATTTAACAGATTTCTCTTCATTAAATTGTTTCTCAGTGTGTCTTCTTAAATTTTCCTTTTGAATCACTCCATTTGGAGTTGTATAACTCAAGTTATGGTCAATTAACCATAACAAGGTCAAATCTAAATTTTAGTTTCCTTTTTAGGCATTTTCGGTTCTGATTTTACTAATTTATTTGGACTGTTTGTAATCATATTGAGGTCTAGCATTATTCATAAGTATTGTTGCCCTATGTCTTAAGGACAACCAAAAATTTTGCTTACTATTTTTCAAGTCTTATAGAATTCTTTATAGATAAATTGTTAACTTGGACTCAAAGGTCCTACATTGACATGGTCCTTAATTAGGTCAATGGCTTTGACCTTAAATTCTGACCTTATACATTTATAATTTGAGGAAGTTGTCTGAAATAATGTTTTAGAGCTCTTTCTTAGCTTTCCATATTAGTCTGGCTCATTTAAATTGGACACTTCTGGTGGTAGATATGCTTACTTGAATTTTCTGGATTTTATGGTCAAATGTGCTAATTCTAGATTTAGCGTGCCAAATTAATCAAGTTAATTGACCTAGTTCCCTTGATTTTTGGGTTTTGGTCAAATTACCAATATTGTAGATCTATGTCTTATTGAAATTTTGGGACTGATTTCATGTCATTTGGAGTTCTATTGACCAAGTTATGGTCATTTTACTATTGCTGGTCAAGTTGCACTTATATTGCAAAGTTTAGGTCATTTTTTGGTCAAAGTCAATTCGGCCAGTTTTTGTAACCTAATTTTGGTGATCATTTTGACTTGATAATTGGCATTTCTAGTCTTGGTGGTCTTCATCAAAGTTGTAGCCTTATGTCTAAGCTTTCCAACCATATAAATTTCAGGTCATTTGGACCTGTTTTGAGTGAGTTATGGCCAAAAGACTGACTAATGTTCAAATGGTCAATTTCTGGGTTCTCAAAGTTTCAATTACGGATTAGGTCATCCTTTTAGGTCACTTCTAGGCAGAATTTGGGCAACACTTCTGCATGAAAGTTGGCCTATTTTATGTCTAGTTTCACTTTCAATTTGCCTCATACCAATTGGAGTCACAACTTTACACTTATAACCTAATTTATACACTGCTAACAATTACAACCTGTATAAGAGAATTTACACTCCCAATTTGGCAATCCTCCTCCTCCCAATACTTCAATATTTATTCTTGGCACTTCTATATTTATTCAACACAATTCCAGCAAAGTAAATTGGACAGAATAGTCAAGCTTTCAAGGCACACAATACTCCATTAATATTCAACATGTAAGCCAGCCCAATTTCAATATACATACTCACCAAATTATCACATATACTTCCATAACAAATACACACATACTGCCCCCAATTCAACTCTATCATATTTCATGAATAATTTTCATCAATTCACATATAAATTCAAGGGTTTACAAGCTGCCAACCATGGCAGTTTACTAAGGTATTCAATTCCCTTTTTAAACTCCTAATTTCAAGTACTAACATATATATACATGGGCATTAACTTGCTACACTTCAATTTGAGTTAATCAACCTTAAATCCCATTAATTCCCATCAATTTAATGTAAGAAACACTCAAGTAATATAGGCTCCCATGGCTACCTAAAATTGAGCAGTCCAATAACTCAATAATTCCATCAATTTTCATCACCAATCAACTCATCTCAAGCTAAACATAAACTTTACTTAAGAAAGAAAGTGAATTGGACACTTACCTCTTTTTGGAGCTTGCTAAAACTTGATTAAATACTTCCCTTTTTGCTCTCAAAATACTACCTAAGGTGTGTACTCCAACTTTAATGAAAGAACCTCAAAGATTTCATGGCTTGATTTTGGTGGATGAGAGCTTTAAGCTTTGGCCATCCATGGAGTTTCCCTTTGGAATTGAATTCGGCTATTTCAAGATGATGAAGAAGAAGAAGGTGTGAAGTGGCCAAAACCTTGTCTTCATGTGCCATTTATAATCACTTAGTGGAGCACTAACCACCATTAACATTAAAATATGTCAAAGTTTCCCTTAATTGCACTAATGCCCTTATATTCCTTTAATTTATATTATGTATAATATTTCTTATTTTTATGGTATTTCCAAAATTTAATACCATTTATTTTTAATGGACATTTAGGTCAAAAGCCAACTCTAGGTGTCAATTGACCAAAATGCCTCTCTTCGGGTTATATTTTCTATTTTTTGGTAACACCGATTTTTGTCGATTTTTAGATTTTTTTGTTTTTCTTTGTACTAATTTATTATTTTTTTTCTTTGATATTTCTAATGTCAATTACACCACTATAGGCCTTTAATTATGTCTTGAATTTTAATTCTAAGGTTTTCCCGCAGTCCTAGGGTCGGCTATTGCCTATGCTGTAACTTTCTGGTGCAGTCACCCATCGCTTCGGTGTCGACTTGTTTAACTTATTTTCACTTTCTCTCTTTTATTTTTCTTTAATTTTTCTTGTATTTTCTTTTTATTTATTTCATCATTTTATGTCTGTTTATTATCACTGAAGTGTAGTTCCAGACATCCTAACTTGTCCGGACCCACATTAGGTCACCGGAGTAGTCGAATGTACGGACTATGTAAAGCGAGGGCGTTACGATTCTTTGCTTCTAAATGAAAATTTCATCCTCAAAATTTATCGAATTCATATAACTGATATCATTATCTCATAATTTTACTCACTCTCCCATCATTGTGTCCTTTGCCTTTTGTGTTCCCACTCATGAAATTCTCTTATTCATTAGTTCCTTGATTTCTCATGCTAGAATCCTTACTAGTCCTTCTGTCTCCTTTACTTACTCCAATCCTGTTAACTTGCCCTCATCTAGGTATTCTACATTTATCTCATACAAATGTCTCAAATGCCTAAATCATTTTTTTCTGACAAAAATATCAAAATAACTATAAGACTCTATATCGAGGTCTAGATATCTTCATCCTGAAGGTATTCTTTTTAATTTATAATCATACTAAAATCTCAAATTTTATAGTAATTCTTGTCATATCGGTAGCTCACATTAGTGTAACCGAGTCACTGACTAATAGTGACCTTTCGATATGTTAGTTTTAAAGTTTTCAATTTCTAACTAAAATTTTCATATTTATTTCCGGTAATAGTACTCTTCTGTACCAAATCAAAGACTACTTGCAAACATCCTTATCTTGGTATACCACGAGGAAGCACGTAGCTCTACACAATAATCCCATATCGGTACTGTAATCTGCAGCTTACAATATAAATATCGAGAACATTATATAGTCACTACGTTATAGCCTCATGGACTAGGTTTTCTAACATTTTATCTGTACACTTATTTCCTTCTCTGTCTTTTAAAGTCATATTAGTGGTCTCTTCATGTAATTATTTAAATTTAAAACTTATTACTTATATTTATGCCTAAGTAACCTATCAAAGCACTTACAGGCATTACATATCACCGTCCCTGCAAGCTCCTTCTCTGTCTTTGGTGATAATTAAGGGCACCTATCAAAGCACCTGCAGGCGTTCCGTATCGCCGTCCCTGCAAGCCCTTAGTTGGTACTTATCAGAGAACTTTGCAGGCGTTACATATCGCCGCCCCTGTAAGCCCCCTGATACCGATATTCATTGTCTTTTAAAACCATATCAAACATATATTGTCAATCCATGACTTTCCTTGTAGGCAGTACTGTTATCTGTAATCCCTAATTGGTATACCAATCGATCCATACAATATACATAAGCCTAGGTTTACTTTGAGCAATTAAGCATTATTGATTGTCTAACAAAATCTTCATGCCCATATATTGTGGAAAAGGTGGGTTCCACATCATTATTTCATGTGATTTAGCATGTAGGGATAACGAAATTTCTATGTTAATGTATAATGAGAAAGTGGGTCCCACATACCTGTTTCAAGTAATTTAGTATATAGTGACTTAGTAGGGATAAGCCAATAATGTTTTTTAAGAACCTTTCTTTAGGTTCAATTTCGAGATTTTAACTTTGCATATCACTTTGGATAGTTTGTGGCCACTGTTTGTCCCCATTTCCTAAAAGGAAATTGTTCTTTTATGTCTTGTCTTTATTTCTCAAATGACTATTCGAGCTTTGACTCATAGGTTTCTTCCTCTTCTCTATTTCACGTTGCCCTTGTGGGGTTGGGTTTGTACTTGGGCTTGGGCTGACAGATTATCAGCTATTTGTTGAAAGAAAGTGGCCATTTGCTTGGCCATTTGTACGGTAATTTGTACCGGTGAAACTGGTACAGTCGGGCCTTCGACACTCTGCGGAGCTGGGGCCTCACCTTGTACTTCTGCCGTCACAGACTATTCTGTTGTCTCATTCTTCTCTTCCATATCTTTTCACAGGATTTTCTATTTTCTGTACAACCAACACAAGGAGATTTCTCTCCATTAGTTCATATTTATGATGTAAATGTACTATATGTATCAAACATTTGAGTAGTTGTATTTACTAATAAAATTAATTCAATTTCACAATTCAAAATTTACTTTAAAACCAGGCTCTGATACCACTAAACATGTCATACCCTACTCCTTCGTAAGATGTAACATGATCCCATAGTACACCTAATGAATTATTGTACTTCGCCTACCGGTAACCCATTAAATATACTACAAGGGATTTTAAATCAATTTTCGTGAAATTTAAATCATCGATTAAAATTTGGTGTTATAAAAACTTTTTCAAAATTTTGGCAGAGTGCCGGCTGTATTTTGAGAAAACAGTTCTTCAAACCTGGAAAGGAAAACACTCCCAATATGTTTTCTCAAATACAACTCCAATAAACTTCTTTTCATCTCACAATTCAATCTCAATAATCAAATCATTTTATTTTCAAACCAACCACATCATAAAAGAAACATTTCATTGATTTCAAGACTCAAAAATTAATATTTCCAAACTATACAGGTACATGAAATCTCAAATTTATATTTACAATAATTTACATTTAATTACATACCAAAATATTTTACAAGAGTTTTTATACAACTACTCAAATAATTTACATACATATATTTACATGTATACATCAAAACCTATGTGCATGGGTATACCTATGATATACCTGGAGCTGATCTGAATGTGTCTTCAAGGAAGTTTACTCAACTGCTCTATGCTCTTTTCACCTGCGACAGCATGCAAAGCTATCACTGAGTGGTGAACTCAGTGATGCACAACTATAATTTAAAATATAATACCATATATATGTTGACAGAATTATAACAAATAATTTGGAAATCTTAAACTTCATAAAAATTCCAAAGGTCAAAATAATCATTGCCAATAATATAATCATTTGTTAAAATAACCTTGATCAAGAATTTCAATTTCTCATATCACAATTGAACAATTAAAGTAATTATAGTAATTTATGGAAATAAATATTAATTTCAATAAAATCAAGTATGTATATATCCCATTTGAAATCAAAATTCTTTACTATTCAAAAGCCATTCTTTATCTCACTAACTATGCAAGAAATAATCCGAAAGGGCCATCTTCAGGGTGATTCTAACTCCCTATGGTCGAGGAGGTCAAATCATCGTGCACAGTACACACGACAATAATAAAACTTCTGAAAGGGCCATAACAAAAAAACTTAGATCTAACCTCTAATAAGAGGAGAATCTAAGCCTGCGCATGTACCATGGTAATCAAAACAAAGCTAACTCCATTGTCTCCTCAACAAATGAGAGAGACGGGTAGTAATGTCACACCTTACCCCTCTGTAAGGCATAACATGATCCCGTAGAATACCTAATGAACTACCGAACTTCACCTACCGATAACTCATTAAGTATCCTACAAGGGATTTTAAAACAATTTTCTTATCTTTGATAAGTGGTGAGCATTTCAAATAAGTATTTAAAACATTTAGTTGAAATTAAAACTAATTAATATTTTTGGCCATTTTAGTTTTCCGCAAATTTTATAAAAATTTTGACAGAGTTTCCTCTGTATTTTGAGAAAACAGTTCTTCGAATACCTGTAAAAAGCACTTCTAAAAGTTTTTCTCAACCACTACTTCAATTTCAAACCCAATCTCAATCAATTTCTCAAATTCACAAGTTCAATAATTTCTTCAAAATACTGTCCATCAATATCATTTATTCGTATTCCATTCAAGATAAACAATTTATATATTCATCATACTAAAATTTACATTCAGGAAGTCCAAACTAAAATTTATTACAACTTTTATACAAACTTTGTACAAGCTGCTCAAGACCCATGTACATGTCCATACATTTATGTGCAATATATACATCAAAAGAAATATTTACGATTAGGGTATAAATTATACCCAAGACTTCAAGTGATGACTTCACACACCTCAAGACTCGATCTGCTGCTCCTCTAATCTCTATATCTGACAAAGAATAAAGCTATCACGAGTACTAAGACTCAGTGGTGCACAATATACTAAAATAATCTTTATGCAAAACTTAAAGCACATTCATTCAAAAATTTGACTAAACATGAAAATTAAATACAATCATGCATTGTAAGATTTTACATGTAAACCAAGTTTATTTCAAAGTATCAAAACACATTTCATAAAACCCACGCTTAAATCATGCCATTCAAAAATAGAATCTCAATAGCCAGAGGCTAAGAGAAATCACATGAATCTCGATAGCCAGAGGCTAAAGAGAAATCATGTCACAAGGCTAGCGAGCTCAAATATATGGATATCCATTCACATCCTCTTCTACTGGCACACCTCAACACTTCTCCAGAGAAGGAATCAAAATTGAACTAATTACCCCCACTAGTCGTGCTAGTGAGGTGTTCAAATATATGGTCATGATCTTGTGGTTTTAAAACTTATCTTAACAATTTGCTAAACATTGTCATTTCAAATATACACAATAATTTTCACAATTTGAATCAAAACATCATAAGTAAGGTCACAATACTTTCAACAATTCAAAGCAACAATAAAATGCATATTTCATTCATTTAATCAATGAATTTTTTTAAAGCATAGTAATATTGTGCACAAACCTCAAACGAAGTCGCCCTTTAGCCTCGACTCGGTTCCTCGGTTCCTTCGATATTCTTTTCAACTGAAACACACAATTTTACAATGTTTCAGTACTAGAACTTAAAATAAATTCAAAATAAACTTAGCTTCACATTTACCTAACTCTAACGTGTTAAATTCGACGTTCTCGAAATTTTGTGTTTCGGTTACTATTCACTGCACTATTCAAGTCAAATTATTGACTTTCTAAGGCTTAATAGGTATGGGAACTCCAACTTCACCCACATACCACATTTTGGTCACCAAACTTGTTGGTTTTGGTCATTTGTTTAAAGCTTAGGTCATTTTGGCAAAATTGCCAATTTTCGCTTTTGGTTTTCCGGTTGCACTATTCCATTGGTCGATCTACTGTTGGAATTTGACAAAACTTCCTTCATAGAAAATGTTCCTTATTGTCTTAAGTGTATTCTCATTTTTGGATCACCTCAATCGGAGTTTTGTAGCTCAAGTTATGGCCAAAATAAGTTTATCGTTTACGCAATCGCTCATACTGCAATTTAGGTGCTATCAGATTTTTGGTTCAACTTTGGTCAATTGTTTGATCAAGTTAAGTTCATAATTTGGTCTCACTTTCTTCATATGAAATGTTGTACTATGTCTTAGGTTTCCATCGGTTCAAGAATCGCCTAAATCCGAGTTTTCTAGAGAGAGTTATAGCTATCCAAACATTCCTGCTCAACTAAAAATCTGCAGAATTTCAGTACAGAAATTTTAACTTTGCTCAATGATTTGAATGAGTTAATGCCATAATTTGGGTTGGTGTTCTTCATGAAAGTTTTAGGTCTATATCATATCTAATTGCTGGTAACATTTCAGGTCAATTTGACCTACCTAGCTCAAGTTATGACCAAATGAACAGTTACTGTTCATTTGGTCAGTTTAGTGATGGCAGCCTGCTATCAACTCACTTTGGTCAATTGTTTCACCAAGTTTTGGTCAGTTGCAATGGTTCCTTAATGAAAATTGTGCTCTTTTATGTCTATTTTCATCTCCAATTGGTGGCATATCAATTGGACTTGTAAAATTTGAGTTTTGGTCCTTCAGTGGGTTTGGTCATGCTGCCAGCATGACCATTGACCTACGAATTTGGTTTAATTTCCTACCATTCCCACACAATTCATTTGGTCATAATTGACCACTATTTCACTTCACAATAGGTCAAACATGCCATTTATGTATTTCTCCAAAATTTGCCTCAAACCCTAGGCCTCCAAACCCTAATTCATCTAATTATGGTAATTAATCACAATTAATTGTTTTAATGCTAATCATTAAACACCAATAAGCTCACATACACCTTTAATTTCACCACGTTCATGCATACACATCCTCAAAACCTCGTTGACTAAAAGTTAGGTTTGGTCCTACAACAATTTATTTCATTGTATTTTTCCACAATTTCTAGTGTAATTCAACTACTTAATTATGAATTTAATCATAATATTAAAACTAACCACTAACCTCTTTTGTTGAATTTCTCCCTTTTCAAATCTTCTTTCTTTCCTCCTCTTTTGTTGTCAAAATGCTTGTCAAAGTCCAAGAACAAGACTTACTTAAAGGAGTTAGGAGTTTATAAAATAAAATCAAGCTTTTGAAAGCTTGAAATGGGTGTTAATGGTGGAAAGGAAATGAGAGAAATGAGGAGAAAGAGTGACGGAATGAAGTAATCAAAAAATTTTTTTCTTTTCTTTTATCTATTTTGCTTATGGAAGACCCTTAAATCCAAATTAATTAATTCAATTTATTAATTCTTTTATGACATCACCTTTGACTTTTCTAACTTCTTTCCTTTTCTTTTTCTATTTATTTTTCTATTAGTTCTTTAATTCTATTGTCGATTCCAAATTTTCTTTTCTCCGATTTTATTTGATGATTATGTCGAGTCAGCTCTCGGGGTCAATTGACCAAATTGCCCCTCGCCGGTTCATCCCGGTTTGTAAATAATCCAATATTTCTTCCGGCTCCCTGACCTAATTATTTGACTGACTTAACAGTTCTTTTTCGTGATTTTCTCTTTTCCACTATGTTCATAAGGGTCCTAAGGACATGACGTCACTTTTTACGGTTCGAAATTTGAGTTTAAAATGACTTCGCAGTCGTTCCTGAGGAGGTCACTCATCGCTGTGACTCTCGGCTCGTTTAACCTCTTATGTTATATTTTTCTTATTTATAGTTAACTAATTAAACATTACTAATTATTTGTGTTTATGGCTTCTCAAATTGTCTTAAGTGTGGCCCTAATCCCATTAATTGTCCGGACCGACACCGGTCACCGGAACAGTGAAATATACCAGGCTATACCAATAGGGGTGTTACAAGTAACCTAGTCAAGCTTCTATAGTGAGATATAAAATAATATCATGAATCTCTTTGTCCTTTTTGTGAGCGTAAATCACAACACAATTCGATTCAAAGTCAATTCCAATATTCAATAATTTTTACGCTCATCACAATTCAAAATATAAATTTGTATTTTTCCGTGCAAACCATCACAATTCAAAACATATTCTATCACAATTTTCCAAAACATAATTTATTCAATCCACAATAATGCTTAATACTTATTTAAATACCATTTCACAAAACTAAACTCATGCATACTATAACAATTTCAATAATCAGTGAAATAAATTCAATACTTGATAAACATAATATATAAGGAAAATACGTCATTTAATCATATGAAATTTTCAGAACAAAATCAATTAAAAACTATTTGTGCGCAAACCTCTAATGAGTTGCCTCTTGGCCTTGACTCAATGGGTCTTTTTCCTTTTCAGTGTCTTTTCTAACTGAAACATACAATTTAAAGTGTTTCAGTACTCATTTAAATTATTTCTAATAATAAGGTTCAATAATTAAATTTTATTAATACTATTCCTTTCATTACTCAACCTATAATCTTGACCTTTAATGTACACTAGGTGAATTAGTTTTAATGTCATTAATATGTTCCATTTTTCACTCCTCACATGTTGATATATGTTGCCAATTTCATTTCAAAGCTTATTGCATTTTATTGTAATTATTCAAATTTTATGGCCATGGTTTACTGTCTATTGGACCAACCTACAGTGTAAATTTAATAGCTTTCTCTTCATTAAATTGTTTCTCAGTGTGTCTTCTTAAATTTTCTTTTTGAATCACTCCATTTGGAGTTGTATAGCTCAAGTTATGGTCAATTAACCATAACAAGGTCAAATCTAAATTTTAGTTTCCTTTTTAGACATTTTCGGTTCTGACTTTACTAATTTATTTGGACTGTTTGTAATCATATTGAGGTCTAGGATTATTCATAAGTATTGTTGCCCTATGTCTTAGGGACAACTAAAAATTTTGCTTACCATTTTTCAAGTCTTATAGAATTCTTTATAGAAAAATTGTTAACTTGGACTCAAAGGTCCTATATTGGCATGGTCCTTAATTAGGTCAATGGCTTTGACCTTAAATTTTGACTTTATACATTTATAATTTAAGGAAGTTGTCTGAAACAATGTTTTAGGTATCTTTCTTAGCTTTCCAGATTGGTATGGCTCATTGAAATTGGACACTTTTGGTGGGAGATATGCTTATTTGAATTTTCTAGATTTTATGGTTAAATGTGCTAATTCTAGATTTAGTGTGTCAATTTAATCAAGTTAATTGACCTAGTTCCCTTGATTTTTGGGTTTTGGTCAAATTACCAATATTGTAGATCTATGTCTTATTGAATTTTTGGGACTGATTTCATGTCATTTGGAGTTATATGGACCAAGTTATGGTCATTTTACTATTGCTGGTCGAGTTGCACTTATATTGCAAAATTTAGGTCATATTTAGGTCAAAGTCAATTCGGCCAGTTTTTGTAACCCAATTTTGGTGATCATTTTGACTTGGTAATTGGCATTTCTGGGCTTGGTGGTCTTCATCAAAGTTGTAGCCTTATGTCTAAGCTTTCCAACCATATAAATTTCAGGTCATTTGGACCCATTTTGAGTGAGTTATGGCCAAAAGATTGACTACTGTTCAAATGATCAATTTCTGGGTTCTCAAAGTTTCAATTCCAGATTAGGTCATCCTTTTAGGTCACTTCTAGGCAGAATTTGGGCAACACTTCTACATGAAAGTTGGCCTATTTTATGTCTAGTTTCACTTTCAATTGGCCTCATACCAATTGGAGTTACAACTTTACACTTATAACCTAATTTATACACTGCTAACAATCACAACCTGCATAAGATAATTTACACTTCCAATTTGGCAATCCTCCTCCCCCCAATACTTCAATATTCATTCTTGGCACTTCTATATTTATTCAACACAATTATAGCAAAGTAAATTGGGTAGAATACTTAAGATTTCAAGGTACACAATACTCCATTAATATTCAACATGTAAGCCAACCCAATTTCAATATACATACTCACCAAATTGTCACATACACTTTCATAACAAATACACACATACTGCCCTCAATTCAACTCTCTCATATTTTATGAATAATTTTCATCAATTCACATACAAATTTAAGGGTTTACAAGCTGCCAACTATTGCAGTTTACTAAGGTATTCAATTCCCTTTTTAAACTCCTAATTTCAAGTACTAACATATATATACATGGGCATTAACTTGCTACACTTCAATTTGAGTTAATCAACCTTAATTCCCATCAATTCCCATCAATTTAATGTAAGAAACACTCAAGTAATATAGGCTCCCATGGCTACCTAAAATTGGGCAGTCCAATAACTCAATTATTCTATCAATTTTCATCACCAATCAACTCATCTTAAGCTAAACATAAACTTTACTTAAGAAAGGAAGTGAATTGGACACTTACCTTTTTTTGGAGCTTCCTAAAACTTCATCAAATACTTCCCTCTTTGCTCTCAAAATACTACCCAAGGTGTGTACTCCAACTTTAATGAAAGAACCTTGAAGATTTCATGGCTTGATCTTAGTGGATGAGAGCTTTAAGCTTTGGCCATCCATGGAGTTTCCCTTTGGAATTGAATTCGGCTATTTGAAGATGATGAAGAAGAAGAAGACGTGAAGTGGCCAAAACCTTGTCTTCATGTGCCGTTTATAATCACTTAGTGGAGCACTAACCACCATTAACATTAAAATATGTCAAAGTTTCCCTTAATTGCACTAATGCCCTTATATTCCTCTAATTTATATTATGTGTAATATTTCTTATTTCCATGGCATTTTCAAAATTTAATACCATTTATTTTTAATGGACATTTAGGTCAAAAGTCAACTCTAGGTGTCAATTGCCAAAATGCCCCTCTTTGGGTTATATTTTCGATTTTTCGGTAACACCGATTTTTGTCGGTTTCTTGATTTTTCGTTTTTCTTTGTACTAATTCATTAATTTTTCTTTGATATTTCTAATGTCAATTACACCTCTATAGGCCTTTAATTATATCTCGAATTTTAATTCTGAGGGTTTCCCGCTGTCATGGGGTCGGCTATTGCCTGCGTCGTAACTTTCTGGTGCGGTCACCCATCGCTTCGATGTCGACTCGTTTAACATAGTTTCACTGTGACACCCCTTACCCGTGTACAGTATACCCGAGTAAGTAATGCCACCGGTGTACTGGCACACTCTAATATACCTTACTTAATTTGTGTCATGCTTTTGAAGCTAATTTATGAAATATGATTTATTTAAGCCATTTATCAAAATTATTATTTATTTGGGGTTCCGAAAATTTTAAAGAAAATCCGGCGGAGTACCGGCTAAAAATGGAGAAAACAGTTCTTCGGAACCTGTTAAAAACACTTCCAAATAATTTCCAAACAATCCCAACTTCAATTTATCAATAAAATCTCAATATTAAGATCTCAACAACATTTCAATTCCAGTTCTCAATCATCCATCACATGTGATGATCACATATAAATCACAAGTAAACATTTACATTTCCATTCACAAGTACAATTTTCATAATTTACATAAACATCAATATACATTACACAAGTTTAATTACATATGAGAAAAACAAAGTTAAGTTACAAAATGTCAAAATGACACCTAATGTCCTACCAATGCACTGCAGAAGTTGAGGTGACACGGACACTGTGCAGGACTGCAGGATGGACTCACCCAGTCTGCGGTCTACTGGGCTCACGATCTGTATCTCCAGTACCTACGCGTGGCAAAAGCAACGCGCTAAGCAATAATGCTTAGTGGTGCAATAATATAATAAAAGAAAATAGCAAGAAATTAAATATGTAGTGAATGTATATGTTTTATTTGTTTGGTATTTGTATATCATTTACTTTGTCCACTTTTATTCATTTAGTTGCCCCAAGTAACCTACACTAGACAACTGGACTGGATAACGGGTAAACTGGCACTGGGTATCTAATACCTCGGGCCGTCACACCATCGGTCGCATATGCATCACCCGGTGTGCAACAGAACAGCTACCAAGCTGTAAATAATCTCAGGCACAAGGCCAAGTCTCAATGCAAATTCAGAATGGCTAAAAGCCATGAAATCACAAAATGGCATTTTTGCCATGTGTAGTACTGCTAACTGAACCCTATTGGCATGCCAAACTATCCAAACTAATCATGTTAGGTATACTAGGGCATTTGAAATTTTTAAATTCTTCAATTTGTGCATTTCAAGTTTTGGGGTTACTATTCACCTCTTTGGTCAACAAAAATGTTGACTTTTGGATAGAAAATATGTGTATTAGTTTTAACACCCCAAACATACCACATTTTGTATTTAAAACTTGTTGGAATTGATTGCCATTTCCATTTCTCAACTTAAATCTAAGAGGGCAGAATTTCAGTTTTGGAGACCCAATTTTACTGTTCCATTGGGTTCTGTTGCAGTTAGAATTTGAGGAAATGGTAAACATGAAAGTTGTTCCTTTTTTTGTCTAGTTGAATTTCCTTTTTTGAATCACTCCATTTGAAGTTTTGTAGCTCCAGATATGGTCCAAAAACCACAGCTGGCCGGATTTCCATTCTGCAGAAATTACCATATCTACAGTAACATGAACAGTGACTGCCACTGCCATTTGGGTTAGGTTCTGGCCATAATTTGCGGTAGGTTCCATCATGAAAGTTGTTTGTCTATGTCTTAAATTGTTGCTGTAAAAATTTCAGGTCAATTGACCAAATCTCCAGTGAGTTATGGCCAAATGAACAATTACTGTTCATTTGGTCAATTCTGCAGGGGCTGTTGCAGTGTGTCCGGATTGGGGCCAAGTTTTGGTCCTCTTGCTTTGGTCTTTTGGGCATGGTTTCTTCAGCAAAAATGTGCCATTATAAGCCTAGTTTCATGTCCAATTGGCCAAACATCAATTGGACTAACACAGCCAATGTTATGGCTGAGTAATTGGACTGAAATTTCAGTCCATTTCTGCTGTCCCTAGGCAGCATAGTCATTCACTTCACCATGCTATTTTTCAGTCCATATTATGGTCAAATCTCCTCAAATGGTCACTAATTGACCATTAGAAGGTTCTTTAACAATTGCATAGGCCAAGTTCACATTTTAGTCCAAAAACCCTAGTTCAAAGTCATGATTTATACAATTTACCTTAGTTAGCTACTAATTCACCATTCTTATGTTTATAAACTTCAAACATGGTTTCTAGTTCACTTCAAGCTCATCAAAAACACTCCCTCCTATTCCATAGCTAGGGCAGCCGAAATTCATGTACACATTCACAAGAATTTTGTTCATTTAATTTACATTTTCTCACTAAATTCAAGTTGCTATTCATGAAATGAAGGAGTTTTAAGTATATAGTGCACTAACCTTGAATAGGGCAGATTTTTCTCAACTCTAAACTTCACTTTCCTTCACTTTCTAGGCTGCCAAAAGCTCTCCCAAGATGAGTGGACAACTTTCTATGAAAGGGGTTTAGGGTTTATGGTGGAACAAAGAGGGAAATGGAGCTTGAATGGTGTTTTAATGGTGGTTTAGGGTAAGGGCATGGGTTCGGCTGGTTGGGGAAGAAGAATGGCTGATGGCATTTTTAATTCTTTGATCTTGGTTTGTCTCTTTTATTGGTTAAGTAAATGAATTGCTTGCATATGATTGGTGGAGTTTTTAAATGACCTCATACTATGTCATTATTTGCATTATTTTGCATTTTCTTTTCTTTTCTTTCACTACTCATTTCAAATTTCATTTTTAGTAATGTTTCTTCATATTTTATGTCATATTAATTATTTACTCAACTGGACAAGTCGGCCAAAAATCACCTCTGAAGGCGAAATGACCAAAATGCCCTCCGTTTAGCTTAACAGGTCAAAATTGTCTGTACCGATTGAAAAATTTTTCTAGGTATTTTCTTGGCATTATAATGCCATGGGAACCTCAATAACCCTTTTCTAGAGTCCCAAAAATTATTTTATAATTTTTCCCGAGTCTAGGGATACTCGTTGCGAGAAAAGCAACTTCCCTCTGGTTACCCATCGCTAGGACACATGCTCGTTTAACTTGGTTGTATTTTATTTTTTTAAAATTTTTAATAAATTATTCTAATTAATATTTGAGTTAATTATGGTTCCTGACTTAAGTTTAATTATTTTTCCGAACATTCTAGGTCCGACCGACACCAGTCCTTTGGAACAGTGAGAATGTACGGAATGATTCTGGGAGGGTGTTACAACTCTTCCTCTAATTTAAATTTCGTCCTCGAAATTTACCTGATGCAAATAGTTGAGGGAACTGTTGCCTCATCGTCTCTTCACTTTCCCAAGTTGCCTCCTCGGTGTTGTGGTGCCTCCAAAGCACTTTCACCAGTGGAATCTGTTTGTTCCTCAACTCTTTCACTTCCCGAGCCAAGATCCGTAGAGGTTCTTCTTCATATGTCAAATCCGGTTGTATTTCAATTTCTTCTCTGGAGATGACATGTGAAGGATCTGAGCGGTATCTTCTGAGCATGGATACGTGAAACACATTGTGAATCTTGTCCAGCTCTGGTGGTAAAGCTAGCCTATAGGCCACTGGACCCACACGTTCAATTACTTCATATGGGCCAATGAACCTAGGGCTCAACTTACCTTTTCTTCCAAACCTCAACACTTTCTTCCATGGTGACACCTTGAGGAACACTTTGTCACCAACCACATATTCTATTTCTTTTCTCTTCAAGTCGGCATAGGATTTCTGTCTGTCTGAGGCAACCTTGAGATTGGCTTTGATTAGTTTTACTTTGTCCTCAGTCTGTTTCACCAGGTCTGGGCCCACTAATTTGTCTTCGCCCAATTCAGTCCAGCACACTGGAGTTCTACATTTTCTTCCATACAGTGCTTCATACGGGGCCATTTGAATGCTAGCTTGGTAGCTATTGTTGTATGCAAATTCTGCCAGTGGGAGGTATCTATCCCAGCTTCCCTCAAACTCATTGACACAACTCCTCAGCATATCCTCAAGGACTTGACATATATTTCATGTTATTGTTATCATTTTAGTTCAACATTTGTATCAATTTCATGGGTTTCAATTGTTTACCTGGATTACTCTTTCTGATTGCCCATCCGTCTGAGGATGGAAAGCTGTGCTGAAATGGAGTTGTGTACCCAAGGATTCATGCAACTTTTTCCAAAATCTCGATGTAAACCTTGGGTCTCGATCAGATATGATGGAAAGTGGAATTCCATGCAGTCTAACTATCTCACTGATATACAATTCTGCTAACCTCTCTAGTGAGTAGTCAGTCCTAATCGGTGAAAGTGTCTTGACCGTCAATCTATCAACTATCACCCATCTTTGCATCATGTTTCTTAGGGTGAGAGGTAGACCACTTACAAAATCCATGGTGACCCGATCCCATTTCCATTCAGGTATGCGTATAGGCTGTAGCAAACCCGATGGAACTTGATGTTCTGCCTTGACTTGCTGACATGTCAAGCATTTAGTCACATAGTCAACTATGTCTTTCTTCATACCAGGCCACCAATACTGAAGCTTCAGATCATGATACATCTTTGTACTTCCTGGGTGCATAGCATATACACTGGTGTGTGCCTCTTTTAGAATACTGGTCTTCAATTCCCCATCATCTGGTACACACAGTCTTCCTTTGTAGTACAGGCACCCATCTGCTTTCACCCCATAATCAGTTACTTTTCCCTCTGAGATCTTGCTCATAATGGCCATTAACTTTTCATCTGCCTTTTGCCTATCTAAAATCTGCTGTAGCAGGTTTGGCCTCACTTGCAACTCAGCCAAAATAGCTCCATCTCGAATCAAAGATAGACGGGCATTCAATGATCTCAAAGCTGTGATCGACTTTCTGCTCAAAGCATCAGCAACTACATTTGCCTTCTCAGGATGGTAGTCAATTACACAATCATAGTCCTTCAAGAATTCAATCCATCGCCTCTGTCTAAGGTTGAGCTCCTTCTGGGTTGGCAAGTGTTTCAGACTTTTGTGGTCCGTGTAAATGTAACACTTTTCTCCATACAAGTAATGCCTCCATATCTTCAGTGTGAAGATAATTGCTGCGAGCTCTAGATCATGGGTAGGGTAGTTCTGTTCATATGGCCTTAGCTGTCTGGAAGCATAAGCGACCACCTTCCCCTCTTGCATCAATACACACCCTAACCCATTATGTGAGGCATCACTATAGACCACAAATGTCACATCCTTTCAGGACATTTGCGTGTTAACTTGGTGCCTCTGTCAACATAGCCTTCAATTTCTCAAAAGCCTGCGACACTTGTCATTCCGGTCAATTCGGACATTCTTGTGTAACAACTTGGTCATTGGGTAGCTATTAGGAAAATCCCTTCACAAATCTCCTATAATACCCAGCATTAGCCCCGAAGCTTGACCTCGGTTGTGTTTCTCAGGGCTTCCATTCCATCAACGCTTCTATTTTCTTGGGATCCTCTAATCCCATCAGTGACACTATGTGTCCAAGGAATGCAATCTCATTCAACCGAAGTCACACTTGGACAACTTAGCATACAACTCCTTTTCTCTCGGGGTTTTGCGAACAATCCTCAAATGCTCATCATGTTCTTCCTGGTCTTGGAATACACCAAAATATCATCAATAAAGACCACTACGAACCGATCTAAGTATGGATGGAAGATACGGTTCATAAGGTCCATGAATGCATTGGTGCATTTGTTAGGCCAAAGGGCATCACGAGAACTCATAATGCCCATACCGGTCTGATTGCGATCTTGGGCACATCTACATCCTTCACCATCAGATGATACTACGATCGAGATCAATCTTAGAAAATACTCCTGCTCCTTCCAAGCGATCAAACAAATCATCAATTCTAAGGCGGAGATATCTCTTCTTCAATCACTTTATTCAATGCCGTGTCGATGCATAGCCTCAAAGTCCCATCCTTCTTTTTCACAAGCCTTTGGAGCTCCCCATGGTGACACATTGGGCGTATGAACCCTTATCAAGCAACTCTTGCAACGAAGTTTTCAACTCCCTCAATTCGATGGGTGCCATCCTATAAGGAGCAATGGAAATGGGTCTTTGTGCGGCGGTGTCTCAATAGCAAATTCAACTTCCCTTTACGGTGGCAAACGGGTAACTCTTCGAAATACCTGCAGGAAGTCTCTCATTGTGGGTATATTACTCGGGTTTGGCTTAGCACGCCTAGTATCCACCACATGTGCTAGGTAGGCTTCACGACCTTTTCTCATCATTCTTCTTGCAGCGGTGAGATGACATTGGACAAGAAATCTGTCCTTTCCCGACAAGCTGTGATCTCATTACCCTCTAAAGTTTTTAGAGAAATTCTCTTCAATTTGCAATCAACTATTGCACGATGGCGTGACAACGGTCCATTCCCAATATCACGTCAAACTCATGGAAGGGCAACTCAATTAGGTCTGCGCTAAGAATTCATACCCCTGAATCCTTAATGGGCAACCCTTGTATACTTTGTTCACTACCACCTTTGTGGCCCAATGGATTAGTGACCGTAATGTCTTGGTCACTCTCTACTACTATCCCTCCCCTACTACGTAAGTTGATGCATGTGTAGGAATGAGATCCTCGGATCCACCAATGCATGCATGTGTAGTGAGAGGACCCAGAACTTCTTCCCAAATGCGGCCTTGAGTTGTTGGAGCTGTCTGGCCCCTTCTCCCTGTTCATCCCATTTTGCTCACTAATTCTATTCTTTTTTTCCACCTATTGCCGCTCACACATATTAAGTGATTCCTTATCAGGCTCCTGAGTCACTCTCCAGGATCTTGATGTTGTCATTTAGTCCCTCTTCAAATCTCTTGCATCTTTCAGCTTCATTAGGGACTATCTCCCTTCCATAACGGCTTAATCGAACAAACTCCTTCTCATATTCGACCCACCGACACCGTCTCTGTCTCGAGTTAATAAACTCTCTTCTTCTCTCTTCCGTATACGGTACCCACATATTTCTTCTTGAATTGAGAGGAAGAAGTACCAAGTTCTGACTTGCTGCACTTCACTTTGGACACGTGTCCCACCACTCATATGCATCGTCTTGCGGCAAAGATATGGCGACTTCGTGTTTTGCTCGAGTGCGATGAAGTTGTTTTAGTACTCTGCTCTGTTCAACCAATTCTACCGCAATGAGTCATCTTCTCTCTTGCCATAGAAGTCCACACTCCAAACTTCTTTAGCCTTTCGGTGTGATTTCTGTGGAGTGGTGGTGGTGGTGGTGGTCTTTGGCATTACCCGGCCATTTGTCTGAAAAAGTCACCATTTGTTGGAACATGGCCATGGGGCTGAAAGGTGCTCTGCTGGCGAGTAGGTTCTCCCCTACCCCCGGGGCTCACTACGGTGGAGCATGACTCTCCACTTCCTCCTCAACTGCCCTCTGAGATGAAGGGTCCATATCCTATTCAAAATAAGAAAAACAAACAGATCTGCATTAGTGTCACCTCGACTCTTACAAATGCAATGCATGGTATGGACTCAATCTAGGACCAGAAACGCCTAAACCGTGCTCTGATACCACTAAATGTGACACCCCTTGCAGTATACGATATACAGAGTAAGTAATACCACACGGTGTACTGGCACACTCTAATATACCTTACTTAATTTGTGTCATGCTTTTGAAGCTAATTTATGAAATATGATTTATTTAAGCCATTTATCAAAATTATTATTTATTTGGGGTTCTGAAAATTTTAAAGAAAATCCGGCGGAGTACCGGCTAAAAATGGAGAAAACAGTTCTTCGGAACCTGTTAAAAACACTTCCAAATAATTTCCAAACAATCCCAACTTCAATTTATCAACAAAATCTCAATATTAAGATCTCAACAACATTTCAATTCCAGTTCTCAATCATCCATCACATGTGATGATCACATATAAATCACAAGTAAACATTTACATTTCCATTCACAAGTACAATTTTCATAATTTACATAAACATCAATATACATTACACAAGTTTAATTACATATGAGAAAAACAAAGTTAAGTTACAAAATGTCAAAATGACACTTAATGTCCTACCAATGCACTGCAGAAGTTGAGGTGACACGGACACTGTGCAGGACTGCAGGATGGACTCACCCGATCTGGTCTACTGGGCTCACGATCTGTATCTCCAGTACCTACGCGTGGCAAAAGCAACGCGCTAAGCAATAATGCTTAGTGGTGCAATAATATAATAAAAGAAAATAGCAAGAAATTAAATATGTAGTGAATGTATATGTTTTATTTGTTTGGTATTTGTATATCATTTACTTTTTCCACTTTTATTCATTTAGTTGCCCCAAGTAACCTACACTAGGCATTGGATGGATAACGGCAAACCGCACCGGTATCTAATACCTCGGGCGTCACACCATCGGTCACATATGCATCACCCGTGTGCAGAGCACTACTAAGTCAGAATAATCTCAGGCACAAGGCCAACTCTCAATGCAAAGTCAGAATGGCTAAAAGCCATGAAATCACAAAATGGCATTTTTTCCATGTGTAGTACTGCTAACTGAACCCTATTGGCATGTCAAACTATCCAAACCAATCATGTTAGGTATACTAGGGCATTTGAAACTTTTAAATTCTTCAATTTGTGCATTTCAAGTTTTGGGGTCACTATTCACCTCTTTGGTCAACAAAAATGTTGACTTTTGGATAGAAAATATGTGTATTAGTTTTAACACCCCAAACATACCACATTTTGTATTTAAAACTTGTTGGAATTGATTGCCATTTCCATTTCTCAACTTAAATCTAAGAGGGCAGAATTTCAGTTTTGGAGACCCAATTTTACTGTTCCATTGGGTCCTGTTGCAGTTAGAATTTGAGGAAATGGTAAACATGAAAGTTGTTCCTTTTTTTGTCTAGTTGAATTTCCTTTTTTGAATCACTCCATTTGAAGTTTTGTAGCTCCAGATATGGTCCAAAAACCACAGCTGGCCGGATTTCCATTCTGCAGAAATTACCATATCTACAGTAACATGATAGTGACTGCCACTGCCATTTGGGTTAGGTTCTGGCCATAATTTGGGGTAGTTTCCTTCATGAAAGTTGTTTGTCTATGTCTTAACTTGGTCCTGTAAAAATTTCAGGTCAATTGACCAAATCTACAGTGAGTTATGGCCAAATGAACAGTTACTGTTTATTTGGTCAATTCTGCAGGGGCTGTTGTAGTGTGTCCGGATTGGGGCCAAGTTTTGGTCCTCTTGCTTTGGTCTTTTGGGCATGGTTTCTTCAGCAAAAATGTGCCATTATAAGCCTAGTTTCATGTCCAATTGGCCAAACATCAATTGGACTAACACAGCCAATGTTATGCCTGTGTAATTGGACTGAAATTTCAGTCCATTTCTGCTGTCCCTAGGCAGCATAGTCATTCACTTCACCATGCTATTTTTCAGTCCATATTACGGTCAAATCTCCTCAAATGGTCATTAATTGACCATTAAAAGGTTCTTTAACAATTGCATAGGCCAAGTTCACATTTTAGTCCAAAAACCCTAGTTCAAAGTCATGATTTATACAATTTACCTTAGTTAGCTACTAATTCACCATTCTTATGTTTATAAACTTCAAACATGGTTTCTAGTTCACTTCAAGCTCATCAAAAACACTCCCTCCTATTCCATAGCTAGGGCAGCCGAAATTCATGTACACATTCACAAGAATTTTGTTCATTTAATTTACATTTTCTCACTAAATTCAAGTTGCTATTCATGAAATGAAGGAGTTTTAAGTATATAGTGCACTAACCTTGAATAGGGCAGATTTTTCTCAACTCTAAACTTCACTTTCCTTCACTTTCTAGGCTGCCAAAAGCTCTCCCAAGATGAGTGGACAACTTTCTATGAAAGGGGTTTAGGGTTTATGGTGGAACAAAGAGGGAAATGGAGCTTGAATGGTGTTTTAATGGTGGTTTAGGGTAAGGGCATGGGTTCGGCTGGTTGGGGAAGAAGAATGGCTGATGGCATTTTTAATTCTTTGATCTTGGTTTGTCTCTTTTATTGGTTAAGTAAATGAATTGCTTGCATATGATTGGTGGAGTTTTTAAATGACCTCATACTATGTCATTATTTGCATTATTTTGCATTTTCTTTTCTTTTCTTTCACTACTCATTTCAAATTTCATTTTTAGTAATGTTTCTTCATATTTTATGTCATATTAATTATTTACTCAACTGGACAAGTCGGCCAAAAATCACCTCTGAAGGCGAAATGACCAAAATGCCCTCCGTTTGGCTTAACGGGTCAAAATTGTCTGTACCGATTGAAAAATTTTTCTAGGTATTTTCTTGGCATTCTAATGCCATGGGAACCTCAATAACCCTTTTCTGGAGTCCCAAAAATTATTTTATAATTTTTCCCCCGGGTCTAGGGCTCCTCGTTGCGAGAACCGCAACTTCCCTCTGGTTACCCATCGCTAGGGCACCGGCTCGTTTAACTTGGTTGTATTTTATTTTTTAAAATTTTTACTAAATTTTTCTTATTAATATTTGAGTTAATTATGGTTCCTGACTTAAGTTTAATTATTTTTCCGGACGTTCTAGCTGTCCGGACCGACACCGGTCACCGGAACAGTAGAATGTACTGAATGATTACCGGGAGGGTGTTACATTCACTTTCTCTCTTTTATTTTTCTTTAATTTTTCTTATATTTTATTTTTATTTATTTCATTATTTTATGTCTATTTATTATCACTGAAGTGTAGTTCCAGACATCTTGACTTATCCGGACCGATATTAGGTCACCGGAGTAGTCGAATGTACAGACTACGTAAAGTGAGGGCGTTACATGACCCAACCTATGGGCCGGACCGGTACTAGGACCTGGGCTAGCCTAAAGCCCCTGAGGCCCATAGTAAGCCTAACTGTTCCTCAGCCCAACTCTAAGGCCTATTTGGGCCCAATTTCAAGAATTCAATCGGACAGAGTCCGTGTCACACTCTACCCCTCTGTAAGGCATAACATGATCCCATAGTATACCTAATGAATTACCAACTTCATCTACTGATAACCCATTAAATACAGTGCAAGGGATTTTAAAACTTTTCTTACTTCTTTTTACAGTGATGAGCACTATTGACAGGTGTTAAAAATTTTTTTAACTGAAGTGAAACCAAATAACACATTTGAAGTATTAATAATTTCTGTAAAAAAAATTTTTGGCAGAGTGTCATCTGTATTTGAATAAAACAGTTCTTCAAAAACCTGTAAAAAGCACTTCAATTATATAATTCCTCAATCCCAAACTTCAATAATTTGTTCAACACAATGAATTTCTCAACATTATCAACTCAGTTCAACAATCAATTTTCCAGTGTTTCCAAAAACTGAGATAAGATAAATATATCACAATATTTTTACAAGCCAAAATAATTTACAATTTTAGTTTACAACTGCTCAAGACCAAGTACAATATATACATACAGTGCACATACATTACAACAAAAACTACATAATATGGTATACTCGATATACCCGGTGAAATCTCAAAATGAGGTACAAGCAACCTACTCTGCTGCTCTGTCCGTCTGTCTACCTACGACAGCAATGAAAAAGCTATCACTGAGTAAAATTTACTCAATGGTGCACAATAACAATTTAAAATGCGGTATGTAAAACTTTTATTAATAATTTACAATCCAAATAATTCACAATTTTTCAAAGCTCATATAACACAAATTTGATTAAACAATTGAATAACACAGTTGTAACACCCCTAAGTTCGGTAGTGCGTTCTGCTGTACCGGTGACCAGTGTTGTCCGGACAGCTAGGATGCTTAGAACTACACTTCAATATGAGTGAGGAGACATAAAATAATGAAATACAAGAAAAGAAAGTACAAGAAAAACAAAGGAAAAATCATAGCAAAGAAATGTAACCGAGTAAGTGAGCCGGGAAACCTAGCGATGGGTGACCGCACCGGAAAGTCACGGCGTGGACCGTTGACTGGCCCTGGACTGCGGGGAACCCTGGAAAACATTTTTAGGACATAAATAGACCCTTTTTGAAGTATAAATATCATTAGAAAGATTAAAGAAAAATTAAATAATTAGTACAAAGAAAAGTGAGAAATCGAAAAACAGACAAAATACGGTGTTACCGAAAAATCGGGAATGCAACCCGAACAGGGGCATTATGGTCATTTGACATCCCGAAGTGTCTTTTGACCTAAATGTCCATTAAAAATAAATAATATTACACTTAGAAAATAAAATGAAAAATTAAATTGGTGGTACCTAAAATAAATAGTGGAAATCATGGGTTAAATGTGGAATAAGTGGGAAGTTAGCTTAAAATATGATTTAATTTTTTAGTGGACCACTAAGGGGATTAATTAAATACATAGTGGGACATGTGTACACTTAAAATGCAGCTGAATAATTCATCTTCCTCATTTGCATTCAACTTGCCGAAATGAAGAACCTTGAAACCTCCATGGACGTGTTGTGTAAAGCTTGATTTCCTCCCTCCATTTCAACTCCAATCCCTTAAGTAGCTTTATGAAAAATGGTCTACACATCACAAGGAAGATATTGATACCAATTTTGAGAAGTTTGGTGAAGGTTTAGCAAGTTATAATTAAAGGTAAGTTTGCATTTTTTAGAATTTCTTTGTTAAAGTTTATGTTCATGTTATGGGTGTTGGTTTGGTGAAGGAAAATTTTGAGTTTGAAGGGTTATTGTTGTTTTCATTTTGGACAGCCATGAGTCACGTTTTTGATGAGATATTTGTGCATATAATTGATGAGAAATGGTGTTGATCATGATGAATTAGTAACCTAGTGAATTATTTCATGTTTATATGGTGATTTATGCACTTGGATGGGAATTGGTAAATTGGATGGCACTTTGATGTTGAAGAATGGTTTGCGGCAGCTTGGGGAAACTTGAGTAATGGTATATATTGAAGGAAGTGTGGGCAGAATATTGACCTAGAAGGTTGATGAGATGTATGTAGATTGATATTGTAAAGTGTATGTAAAATTTGTAATGGTTAGGTGTGTTTGTAATGGTAATTAGAAATTGTAATTGTGAATGATATTTGGTGTGTTGAGGGTAATGGTAATCTGCCCAAAATAATGTTAATGTAAAGTAGATAATGCTTTTGGTAATGTACCAAAACAGATTGGTAGGGTATGGAAGTAAACTTTGCAAGTTAAATATGTGTTTGAAGTGGGGTGTGAAAGGCATAGTGAGGGCAGTGTACATTTTAGCCTATAACCTTAAATGTGTAACCTCAATTGGTATGAGACCAATTTGAGGTGAAACTAGGCACAAAATGTGCCAACTTTCATTGAGAAACCATACTAAAATTCTGCTTGCAAGGTGACCTAAGAAAATGACCAATTCGGATTAGGTGCAATTAGGACCTGAAAAATGACCAATTGGGCAGTAGTGAGTGTTTAGGCCATAACTCACTCAAACCAGGTCCAATTGACCTGAAATTTTAACCAAGAATAGTTAAGACCCATACCTACAAGTCTTATGAAGACACCAAAGCCCAGAAATGACCATAAGCAAGTCAAACAACTTGCACAAGTTCGGGTCCAAAAACTGGCCGAACCAAAGTTGACCAATTTGACCTAAAATTGACCTAAAATGGTACCATTTGACCAGCAATAGTATAATGACCATAACTCGGTCTACTTAACTCGGATTGACCTGAAATTTTGCCCCGCGTGCAATAAGACCTAGATCTACAAGTTTGTAGTTTCGATCGAAAACCGAGGGAACTAGATCGTCCGGTTAGGTCAAACCAGTGTCCCGGAATCTAGCAATTTGCATTAAAATGCACTAAGCAAGGAAATGACTCTGGTAAAACATACCAAACCTAAAACCTTATCGAATGTGACATATTAACGACACTAAAACCTAATTTACCTAAGCATAGCGAGGGTCGGTATATTAGGTGATTAAGTGAAAAATTGAGTTCAGTGCATTATTTACCAAACATTATCGTTAGAGACAATTTAATTTAGTACTGAAACACTTCAAATTGTGTTTCTCAGTTACTAAAGACTCAGGAAAAGAGAAGGAAACACTGAGTCCAGACCAGGGAGACAGTCATCAGAGGTTTGTGCACAACGAATATTTCTTTTGAATTTTTCAATTGAAATAAATATTGACTATTTGTACATTATTGTTTTAAATTGTGGAAATGTCTTTGAATGGGTATTTATTGCTTGAAAAGCATTGTAAATGATTTGAAACTGTGAGAAATTGTTTGAATGATATTGATGGATACTTATTGCTTAAAAGCATTGTAAATGGTTTGAAATTGTGGGAAAATTAGTTTAGTGTGATTTGTGAAAATCGAAGTTAATTATGAATTGTGTTGCCATTTTGTGAATGAAATTATGACTTTGAAAATTTATTGGATTCTCACGAATCATTTGAATAAAATGTTTGGAATTGATTTTGTGTTCACACTTAGCATGACAGTATCGTATCATTCCTTCTCCAATTATGGGGTTGTGATCGTTTATTTCCTTCTCCATTTATGGAGTCGTGATCTTTTATTTTTCCCTCTCTGGTTTACCAGTTGAGGTGATCGGATGAGTATTCATTATATAGCTAGCTCCCCTTCCTCATTGATTTCGATTAGTGAGGTTGTGATTGCTTTGTCGTGGTGTACAATACGGCATTGATCGGAAATTTGTGTCATGGCTTAAGTTGTGAATGAATTGGCAACACTGTATTCTTAAATTATTCGACTAAATTGCGTTATTATGTATTGTGAGATTGTGAAATTGATTTAAACTCTTGTTGACATATACTGTCTATTGAATTCAACCATGATCTGACTTATTGAAAATTATTGTGATATTGACAAATGGAGTTTAAATTCTTGTTGACATTTATTGTCTTGAATTTAACTATGATTTTAAGTATCCACTATTTACATGACTTATGAATTGTGATTTGAAATTGTATTTGGTTAATGTTGTGCACCACTGAGACATTGTCTCGTGATAGCTTTATTGCTCATCACGGTAGAGAGCAGACAGGGGCGTGACTAGGCTGCATATACCTCCAGCGAGAGATTTTTCGGGTATAATGAGTATACCAATATTTTGCATTTTGTACTGTAATGTATGACACTGTATGTACATATTGTTTTTGATTTTGAGCAGTTGTAAATTAAATTGTACCTTGAAGTTGTAAATTAATTATGAGTGTTTTAGATTGTAAAAGTTGTATTATATTTCCTTATCTCAGACTTTGAAAAATTTCTATGGAATTGAGTTGATAAATATTGTGTTGAGAAAAATGTGGAGTTGAGATTTGAAAATATATTGAAGTGCTTTTTACAGGTTTTCTGAAGAACTGTTTTATCCAAAATACAGATGGCACTCTGCCAAAATTTTTACAGAAATTCCAAGTAAACCAAATGAGTTAGTTATTTCACTTAGTTCACCAAAGTCTTTAACACCTGTAAATAGTGCTCACCACTGTAAAAGAAGTAAGAAAAGTTTTTAAAATCCCTTGTAGTGTATTTAATGGGTTATCAGTAGACGGAGTTGGTAATTCATTAGGTATACTACGGGATCATGTTATGCCTTACTGAGGGGTAGGGTGTAACAACAGTGTTGCCAATCGATAACACAACATAGGTCATGACACAAATTTTTCCGAATATGCCGTGTTGTACACCACGACAAGGCACACTAATCCCACTAATCGAAATCAATGAGGGAGGAAGCTAGCTAGATAATGAGTACTCATCCACACTCACCTCAAACTGGCAAGTCAAAGAGGGAGGAATATAATCACACTCACCCCATAAATAGAGGAGGAACATAATAACATTGTCATGCCAAGTGTGAATCAAAATAATTCCAAATCACAATATTTTATACAAACCACAAATCACATTTTATCTCAAAATTTCCATTTGCAAAGTAGGTAACACAATAATTTCCAAATAATATTTCCAAAGCCAAAATAATCAAAAATTATTCATAACTCATTTCTCCAAATAAATTTTCTGGTAAAAGCAGTGAATATAAAAAGTATTGTGCACTGACCTCTGATATATGTCTCTTGGCCTTGACTCAGTGTTCCTTATGCTTCTCAATATCCTTTTCAACTGAAACACACAATTTAAAGTGTTTCAGTACTCAATGAATTTGTTTCTAATAAAAAAATCCAATATTTAAATTTTCTTAGTACTATTCCCTTCAATTCATTTCATTAGTCAACCTATAATGTTTACCCTTGATGCACTCTAAGTGAGTCAATTCTAATGTTACCAATATGTCATATTTTATAGCCCTTTAGTATTGGCATATGTTACCAATTTCATTTCCAAGTGTATTGCATTTTATTGCAATTTACCGGATTTCGGCGTACTATTTTGACCTAGCCAGACGACCTAGTTTCCTCAGTTTTTGGGTTTCGGTCCAAACTACAAACTTGTAGGTCTATGTCTTATTGCACACGGAGCAAAATTTCAGGTCATTCTGAGTTGTGTAGACCAAGATATGATCAATTTACCAATGCTAGACAGAATGCACTAAAATGGTAGGCTTAGGTCATTTTTAGGTCACTTTTGGTTCGGACAGTTTTGGTACCTGAAATTGTGCAAGCTATTTGGCTTGGTTCTGGCCATTTCTGGGCTTTGGTTTCTTCATAAGAATTGTAGATCTATGTCTAAAATATTCATGGTAAAAATTTCAGATCAATTGGACTTGTTTTGAGTGAGTTATGGCCAAAACACTAACTACTGCCCAAATGATCAATTTTCAGGCTTTCAAGTCACTAATCCGGACTTGGTCATTTTTCAAGTCACCATCTAGGCAGAATTTAGGTAAGCTTCCTTCATGAAAGTTGGCACATTTTGTGCCTAGTTTCACCTTCAATTGGTCTCATACCAAATGGAGTCACACACTTAAGGTTCTAAGCTAAAATGTACACTGCCCTGTTACACATAATTCAATACTTACCAATTACACATTCAATACTTACCAAGTTTACCTTTCATGCCAATTCTGATTTGGTATCATAACATTAACACACTTTACATCACATTTTGGTCATTTTGGGCAGCTTGTAACCACTCTCAACATACACATTATAACTCAGAATTTTCAAAGTCCAATTATAACAATTTAACCATATGAACATACCTCATTTACATGTCCAAACCCAAACAATTATTCACATACACATGTTGCCACCATAAGCAACATAATTCAACAATATTTCATGAACTTAAACACTTCAATCTTCTTTATAAGGCTGCCACAAGTTTACACATATCCATCAACTTTTATTTTCACTTTTCAAGCTTACAAATCAAACTTTACACATGGAATTCAACTTCAATACAATTAAACATTTAAATCAACATCCAAACAACAATTTACATGCAAGGACAAGCTGTTCATGGTGAGGTTTCATGGCTGTCGAAATGGCTCAACTCCAATAATTCATCAAACATCAAAAATTCTTCCATAAATCAACTACCCACAACCTTGGTTACACTTTTAATGAAACAAGAATTGAAAACACCCACTTACCTCTTTTGGACTTCTTCAAAACCTCACCAAAACTTATCTTTCTTGCCCCAAGTATGCTGCCCAAGGTATGGTGATCAAGTTTAATGAAGGGAGCTAGTGTAAAGGATGGCTAAATCCATGGTGGACTTGAGCTTAATGGTGGACGGCCATGGAGGTTTCCATGGGAGAAAGGATTCGGCCAAGGAGAGCTTGTGAGGAAGAAGAAAACAAGTGATCCTACACCTGTCCCACTTCACTATTTAGGTGTCCCAATTGTGATTTTAGTGGAGCACTAATGTAGGTAAATGATTATTTATTCCAAAGTTTCTAATTTCCCACATTTTTCTTTTATCTTTTACTATTTAGATTATGTATGTGACACCCCTTACCCGTCTACAGTGTAGCCGAGCAAGATATACCACACAGTGTACCGGAACACCCTATTTTAATTTAATCATTTTTATTCTTCCTAATTTATTTTTTTTTCATAATTATGGAGTATAATTTGTGAAATATAATTCATTTCAGTCATTTATTGAAGTCATAAATTTATTTGAGGTTCTGAAAATTTTATAGAAAATTCGGCAGAGCACCGGCTAAAAATGGAGAAAATAGTTCTTCGGAACCTGTGAAAAACACTTCCAATAATCATATCCAATCATTCTCAAACTCCAATAATCATCAAAATCTCAATATTTTTCAACAATATTTCCATTTCTCAATCATTCATTTCTCATGGTATTCATATATAAGCAATAAATAAATACTCAATTTTTTCCATTCATAACCACAATTTCTACTATTTACATTAACATCAAAATACATTACATAAGTTTCAATTACATATGAGAAAATAAAAGTTAGTTACAAAATACCAAAATGAAACCTAGTGTCTTACCAATGCACTGAAGATAGTGAGGTGACACGGACACTATGCAGAGCTGCAGGAGGTCTCACCCAGTCTGTGGTCTACTGGGCTCTCAGTCAGTATCTCCAGAACCTACGCGTGGCAAAAGTAACGCACTAAGCAATAATGCTTAGTGGTGATAATAATAAAATAAAAAGAAATAACAGAAAATAAATATGTAGTGAATGTATTGATGTCTCATTGTAAAAAATTTTCGTTGAGTATTTGTAGTCGTACTTATTTTGTACTGGTTATATTCATTATTTCATTAAATTTATCCACTTTCATTTTTGGTTGCCCAAGTAACCTATACTGGATAACTGGACTGGATAAACGGGTAAACTGGCACTGGGTATCAAGTACCTCAGGCCGTTACACCATCGGTCACATATGTATCTCCCGGTGTGCAACAGAACAGCTAATAAGCTGTAATAACATCAGGCACAAGGCCAAATCTCAACACAAGGTCAGAATGGCTAAAAGCCATGAAATCACAGAATGGCATAATGCCATGTCCAATACTGCTAACTGAACCCTATTGGCATGCCAAACTATCCAAACCAATCTTGTTAGGTATAGTAGGGCATTTGACACTTTTGAGTTTTACAATTTTTGAATTTCAAGTTTTGGTGTTACTATTCCCTTCATTAGTCAAAAAAAATGTTGACTTTTGCATAGACAATAGTTACATTGATTTTAATACTCCCAACATACCACATTTTGCATTCAAAATTTGTTGGTATTGGTTACCAATACCATTTCTAAGCTTAAAGTTAATGGAGCAGAATTTTCAGTTTTCATACCTTATTTTTACTGTTCCATTAGTTACTGTTGCAGTGGGAATTTGGAAAAATGATAAACATGAAAGTTGTTCCTTATTTTGTCTAGTTGAATTTCGTCTTTTGAATCACTCCATTTGGAGTTTTGTAGCTCAAGTTATGGTCCAAAAACCACAACTGGCCGGATTGGAATTTTTACGGGATCGACCATATCTACAAGTCTGAATGAAGGATCGCAACTCCCTTATTGGATAGGTTCTGGTCATAATTTTGGGTGGGTTTCTTCATGAAAGTTGTTGGTCTATATCTTAGCTTATTGCTGGTAAAATTTCAGGTCAATTGGGCCATTCTACACTGAGTTATGGCCAAATGAACAGTGGTCATTCTGCAAAAATAGGTTGCAGGACACCCGGATTGGGGCAAGTTTTTGGTCCACTTGGTTTGGTCTTATGGGCATGGTTTCTTCACCAAAGTTGTGCCATTATGTGTCTAGTTTCATGTCCAATTGGCGAAACACCAATTGAACCTACACAGCCCAAGTTATGGCTGTCCAAACAGGCTGGACTCACATCCAAACCTGCTGGTTTCACTAGGCAGCATACCAAATCAGTTTTTTAATGCTACAATTCACTCCAAGTTATGGTCAATTTACCTCAAATGGTCACTAATTGACCATTAGAATGTTCATTCACCATTACATAAGCAAAGCCCAAATTTCTATCCAAAACCCTAATTTCCCATTCCAATTCACATAACATAAATTAATTAAACATACTAATTCATTATCAATATATATATATATATATTTCAAACACCATCTCTAATCCACTCTAAACCCATCAAAACAATCAAAGTCACCACCCCCAATAGGCTGCCGAAATTTACCATATACCCTAGCATGCATAATTCTCTTCAATTCCCACAAATTCCTAGCCTAACTTAGTGTCTTAACATGGATATCCAAAGAAAGAAAGAGAAAGATGGCACTAACCTTAGTAGGGCAGAATTTTCTCTTGTTAATTCTTCACTTTCTTTTGTTTTCTTGGCTGCCAAACACTCTAGCAAGGTTGGGTGACAAATTTTAGTGAATGATTTTATAGATTTTGGGGTGAGGAATCAAAGGATTGAAGGTATAAGAAAATAAGAGTTATGGAGGAAGAGGAAGAGACTCTCGGCTGGCTGAAGAAGAAGGATAAAAACCAGAATTTTTTTGGTCCATTTTCTCTCTTTTAATTGTTTTAAGAAAGCTTGTTAAATGGTGATTGGTGGGAGGTTTTAAATGACATCATTATGATGTCATAATTAGGCATTTTATTCTCTTTTTTTTTTCTTTCATTTCTACTAACTTCAAATTAATTTTTCATCAACATTAATTCATATTTTATGTCATATAATTCATGTACTTAATTGGACAAGTTGGTCAAAAATCATCTCTGAAGACGAAATGACCAAAATGCCCTCCGTTTGGCTTAACGGGTCAAAATTGTCTGTACCAATTGAAAAATTTTTCTAAATATTTTCTTGGCATTCTAATGCCATAGGAACCTCAATGACCCTTCTTTGGAGTCCCAAAAATTATTTTATGAATTTTCTCTTGGGTCTAGGGCTCCTAGTTGCGAGAACCGCAACTTCCCACTGGGTTACCCATCGTTTGGGCATCGGCTCATTTAACTTGGTTGTATTTTATTTCTAAATTTTTTTCTAAATTTTTCTTATTAATACTTGAGTTAATTATGGTTCCTCACTTTACTTTAAATATTTTTCCGGACGTTCTAGCTGTCCGGACCGACACTGGTCACCGAAATAGTAGAATGTACGGAGTTGCTACCGGGAGGGTGTTACAACTCTTCCCCTCTAATTTAAATTTCATCCTCGAAATTTACCTGATGCAAACAGTTGAGGAAACTATTGCCTCATCATCTCTTCACTTTCCCAAGTTTCCTCTTCAATGTTGTGGTGCCTCCAAAGCACTTTCACTAGTGGAATCTGCTTATTCCTCAACTCTTTCACTTCCCGAGCCAGGATCCGTATAGGTTCTTCTTCATATGTCAAATCCGATTGTACTTCAATTTCTTCCATGGAGATGACATGTGAAGGATTTGAGTGGTATCTTCTTAGCATAGACACGTGGAACACATTGTGGATCTTGTTCAGCTCTGGTGGTAAAGCTAGCCTATAGGCCACTGGACCCACACGTTCAATGACTTCATATGGGCCAATGAACCTAGGGCTTAACTTACCTTTTCTTCCAAACCTCAATACCTTCTTCCACGGTGAGACTTTTAGAAACACTTTATCGCCAACTGTGTATTCTATTTCTTTTCTCTTCAGATCAGCATAGGATTTTTGTCTGTTTGAGGCAACCTTCAGATTGGCTTTGATTAGTTTTATCTTCTCTTCAGTCTGTTTCACCAAGTCTGGGCCTACCAGTTTGTCTTCGCCCAATTCAGTCCAGCACACTGGAGTTCTACATTTCCTCCCATACAGTGCTTCATACGGGGCCATTTGGATACTAGCTTGGTAGCTATTGTTGAATGCAAATTCTGCCAGTGGAAAGTATCTATCCCAACTTCCCTCAAACTCAATGACACAACTCCTCAGCATATCCTCAAGGACCTGACATATATTTCACATTATTATTACCATTTCAGTTCAATATGTGTATTAGTTTAATTGGTTTCAATTATTTACCTGGATTACTCTTTCTGATTGCCCATCTGTCTGAGGATGGAAAGCTGTGCTGAAGTGGAGTTGTGTACCCAAGGACTCATGCAACTTCTTCCAGAATCTCAATGTAAACCTTGGGTCTCGATCAGATATGATGGAAAGTGGAATTCCATGCAATCTAACTATCTCACTGATATACAATTCTGCTAACTTCTCTAGTGAGTAGTCAGTCCTAACTGGCAGAAAGTGTGCTGACTTCGTCAATCTATCTACTATCACCCATACTGCATCATGTTTCTTCTGGGTGAGAGGTAGACCACTTACAAAATCCATGGTGACCCGATCCCATTTCCATTCAGGTATGTGTATAGGCTGTAGCAAACCTGATGGAACTTGATGTTCTGCCTTGACTTGCTGACATGTCAAGCATTTAGTCACATAATCAGCTATGTCCTTCTTCATACCAGGCCACCAATACTGAAGCTTCAGATCATGATACATTTTTGTACTTCCTGGGTGCATAGCATAAACACTAGCATGTGCCTCTTTCAGAATACTGGCTTTTAATTTCCCATCATCCGGTACACACAGTCTTCCTTTGTAGTACAGACACCCATCTGCTTTCACCTCATAGTCAGTTGCTTTTCCCTCTGAGATTTTGCTCATAATAGCCATTAACTTTTCATCTGCCTTTTGCCCATCTAAAATCTGCTGTAGCAGGTTTGGCCTTACTTGCAACTCAGCCAAAATAGCTCCATCTCGAACCAAAGATAGACAGGCATTCAATGATCTCAAAGTTGTGATGGATTTTCTGCTCAAAGCATCAGCAACTACATTTGCCTTCCCAGGATGGTAGTCAATTACACAATCATAGTCCTTCAGGAACTCAATCCATCGCCTCTGTCTAAGGTTGAGCTCCTTCTGGGTTGGCAAGTATTTCAGGTTTTTGTCGTCTGTGTAAATGTAGCACTTTTCACCATACAAGTAATGCCTCCATATCTTCAGTGCGAAGATAATTGCTGCAAACTCTAGATCATGGGTAGGGTAATTCTGTTCATGTGGCCTTAGCTGTCTGGAAGCATAAGCGACCACCTTCCCCTCTTGCATCAATACATACCCTAACCCATTATGAAAGGCATCACTGTAGACCATAAAGTCCTTTCCTGACACTGGCTGTGTTAACACTGGTGCCTCTATCAACATAGCCTTCAACTTCTCAAAACTGGTCTGACACTTGTCATTCCAGTCAAATCTGACATTCTTGTGTAACAACTTGGTCATTGGAGCAGCTATTAAGGAAAATCCCTTCACAAATCTTTTGTAATACCCAGCTAGCCCCAAGAAACTTCTGACCTCAGTTGTATTCCAGGGAGGCTTCCATTCCATCACTGCTTCAATTTTCTTGGGATTCACTCTAATCCCATCAGCTGACACTATGTGTCCAAGGAATGCAATTTCATTCAACCAGAAGTCACACTTGGACAACTTAGCATACAGCTTCTTTTCTCTCAGGGTTTGCAGAACAATCCTGAAATATTCATCATGCTCTTCCCTGGTCTTAGAATACACCAAAATATCATCAATAAAGACCACAACAAACCGATCTAGCTATGGATGGAAGATACGGTTCATAATGTCCATAAATGCCGCAGGTGCATTTATTAGGCCAAAGGGCATCACTAGGAACTCATAATGCCCATATTGGGTCCTGAATGCAGTCTTTGGCACATCTGCATCCTTCACCCTCAACTGATGATACCCTGATCTGAGATCAATCTTAGAAAATACTCCTGCTCCCTTCAACTGATCAAACAGATCATCAATTCTAGGCAACGGATACTTATTCTTCACTGTCACTTTATTCAACTGCCGGTAATCAATGCATAACCTCAAAGTCCCTTCTTTCTTCTTTACAAACAGCACTGGAGCTCCCCATGGTGACACACTGGGGCGTATGAACCCCTTATCAAGCAACTCTTGCAACTAAGTTTTCAACTCCCTCAATTCAGTGGGTGGCATCCTATAAGGAGCAATGGAAATGGGTGCTGTACCCGGCATTACCTCAATAGCAAACTCAACTTCCCTTTCTGGTGGTAAACCAGCATTTCTTCAGGGAACACATCTGGGAAGTCTTTTACTGTGGGTATGTCACTCAGGTTTGGCTTAACTTGCCTAGTATCAACCACGTGTGCTAGGTAAGCTTCACAGCCTTTTCTCATCATTCTTCTTGCAACTGTGGCTGAGATAACATTGGACAGGAAATCTATCCTTTCACCCACAACAGTGATCTCATTACCCTCAGAAGTTTTCAGAGAAATTCTCTTCAATTTATAATCAACTATTGCCTGATGACGTAACAACCAGTCCATTCCCAAAATCACGTCAAACTCGTGGAAGGGCAACTCAATCAAGTCTGCCAAGAATTCATACCCCTGAATCCTTAACAGGCAACCCTTGTACACTTTGTTCACCACTACACTGTGGCCCAATGGATTGTGACTAGAATGTCTTGGTCACTCTCCTCTACTAGTATCCCCCTTTCTACGGGTAGGTTGATGCAGATGTATGAATGAGTGGATCCTGGATCCACCAATGCATGCACAGATGTATTTTAGAGGGAGAACGTACCCCTGATAACGTCCGGGGCATCTTGCTCCTCCTGAGCTCTCATAGCATAGGCTCTGGCAGGAGGTCTGCCCTCAAGCCTCTCTGCTGGCTCAGATGCAGGCCTCTGTGATGGTCCCACTGCCTCAGATTTGCCAGATTTCCTACCCTTTTGTGGTGCAGGAGCAGGTCTGTCTGCTTGTGTTGGAGCAGCTGTAGTAGTTCTGCGTGGACAGTTCCTCAACTGATGCTCTGTTGACCCACACCTTAAGCAGGCACCAGTCACTCTCCAACACTCCCCCTTATGCCATTTCAGACAATGTGGACATGCAGAAGATGTTGGGGCTGGTCCCCTAAACCCCGTCCCTGGAGAGCTGCCCACTGATGGTGTAGACTAACCTCTCCTAGGGTGAATCGTGGTCCGGCAGGCTGAGCCCCACCACGACCTGGTGGTCCTAAACTCGAGCAGAGGACCTTACTCTTCTTACTGGGAGCAGAAAATGCACTGGACTGACCCGGACCCCTCTTCTGCTGTCTTTCCCTTCTAGTCTGCTCACTTATTCTTACTTTTTCAACTTTTATTGCAGCTTCCACTAACTTGGTGAAGTCTGTGATTCCCAAGGCAGTGATCATGATCTTTATATTGTCATTTAATCCCTCTTCAAATCTCTTACAACTTTCAGCTTCATTAGGGACTATCTCCCTCCCGTAGCGGCTCAATCTGACAAATTCCTTTTCATACTCGGCCACTGTCAACTGTCTCTGCCTCAGGTTAATGAACTCTCTTCTTCTCTCTTCCAGGTATACACTACCCACATATTTCTTCTTGAATTCTAAGAGGAAGAAGTCCCAAGTTATTACTTCTGGTTGCACTTCACTAGACACCGTATCCCACCATTCATATGCATTGTCTTGTAACAGAGATATGGCAGCTTCTAGGTTTTTCTCTGGAGTGCAGTGGAGTTGTTTTAAAACTCTGCCTATTCTGTTCAACCAATTTTTGGCTGCAACAGAATCATCTTCTCTCTTGCCAAAGAAATCCACTGCTCCAAATTTTCTCAATTTTTCCAGGTGTGATTTTGGTTGTGGAGGTGGTGGTGGTGGTGGCATTACCCCAGCCATTTGTTTGAAGAATTCGCCATTTTGGAGCATGACTCTCCACTTCCTCCTCAGATGTAGGGTCCATATCCTATTCAAAATAACAAAGACAAACAAATATGCATTAGTGTCACCTTGACTCTTACAAATGCAATGCATGGTATGGACTCAATCTAGATACCACTAAATGTGACACCCCTACCCCTCTACAGTAGTAGTAAAAAAAAAATATACACACACAAACCAAACACCCCTATTTTAATTTAATCATTTTTATTCTTCCTAATTTATTATTTTTTCATAATTATGGAGTATAATTTGTGAAATATAATTCATTTATTTATTGAAGTCATAAATTTATTTGAGGTTCAAATTTTATAGAAAATCAAATTGAGAAAACAATTCTTGAAACCCAAAAAACACTTCCAATAATCATATCCAATCATTCTCAAACTCCAATAATCATCAAAATCTCAATATTTTTTAATAACATTTCCATTTCTCAATCATTCATTTCTCATGGTATTCATATATAAGCAATAAATAAATACTCAATTTTTTCCATTCATAACTACAATTTCCACTATATACATTAATACCAAAATACATTATAAAAGTTTCAATTACATATGAGAAAATAAGTTATAAAATACCAAAATGAAACCTAGTATCCTACCAATGCACTGAAGATGGTGAGGTGAGGTCTCACCGCTAAGCAATAATGCTTAGTGGTGCCAATAATAAAATAAAAGAAATAACAAATAAATATGTAGTGAATGTATTGATGTCTCATTGTAAATAAATTTTCGTTGAGTATTTGTAGTCATACTTATTTTTTATATTCATTATTTCATTAAATTTATCCACTTTCATTTTTGGTTGCCTAAGTAACCTATCATATGTATCTCTAACATCCACAAGGCCAAATCTCAACACAAGGTCGAATGGCTAAAAGCCATGAAATCACAGAATGGCATAATGCCAGAACCCTATTGGCATGCCAAACTATCCAAACCAATCTTGTTAGGTATAGTAGGGCATTTGACACTTTTGAGTTTTACAATTTTTGAATTTCAAGTTTTGGTGTTACTATTCCCTTCATTAGTCAACAAAAATGTTGACTTTTGCATAGACAATAGGTACATTAGTTTTAATACTCCCAACATACCACATTTTGCATTCAAAATTTGTTGGTATTGGTTACCAATACTATTTATAAGCTTAAAGTTAATGGAGCAGAATTTTCAGTTTTCATACTTTATCTTTGCTGTTCCATTAGTTACTGTTGTAGTTGGAATTTGGAAAAATGATAAACATGAAAGTTGTTCCTTATTTTGTCTAGTTGAATTTCTTTTTTTGAATCACTCCATTTGGAGTTTTGTAACTCAAGTTATGGTCCAAAAACCACAACTAGCCGGATTAGAATTTTTCTGGACTGACCATATCTACAAAGTCGGTGAGCGATGCTTCGCAACTCCCTTGTTGGATAGGTTCTGGTCATAATTTGGGGTGGGTTTCTTCATGAAAGTTTTTGGTCTATATCTTAGCTTGTTTCTGGTAAAATTTCAGGTCAATTGGGCCATTCTATACTGAGTTATGGCCAAATGAACAGTCTATTCATTTGGTCATTCTGCAGAAATAGGTTGTAGGACACCCGGATTGGGGCAAGTTTTTGGTCCACTTGGTTTGGTCTTATGGGCATGGTTTCTTCACCAAAGTTGTGCCATTAGGTGTCTAGTTTCATGTCCAATTGGCCAAACACCAATTGAACCTACACAGCCCAAGTTATGGCTATCCAAACAGGCTAGACTCACATCCAAACCTGCTGGTTTCACTAGGCAACATACCAAATCAGTTTTTTAATGCTACAATTCACTCCAAGTTATAGTCAATTTACCTCAGATGGTCACTAATTGACCATTAGAATGTTTATTTACCATTACATAAGCAAAGCCCAAATTTCTATCCAAAACCCTAATTTCCCATTCCAATTCACATAATATACATTAATTAAACATACTAATTCATTAACAATATATATATATACTTCAAACACCATCTCTAATCCACTCTAAACCCATCAAAACAATCAAAGTCACCACCTCCAATAGGCTGCCGAAATTTACCATATACCCTAGCATGCATAATTCTCTTCAATTCCCACAAATTCCTAGCCTAACTTAGTGTCTTAACATGGATATCCAAAGAAAGAAAGAGAAAGATGGCACTAACCTTAGTAGGGCAGAATTTTCTCTTGTTAATTCTTTACTTTCTTTTGCTTTCTTGGCTGCCAAACACTCTAGCAAGGTTGGGTGACAAATTTTAGTGAATGATTTTACAGATTTTGGGGTGAGGAATCAAAGGATTGAAGGTATAAGAAAATAAGAGTTATGGAGGAAGACGAAGAGACTCTCGACTGGCTGAAGAAGAAGGATAAAAACCAGAATTTTTTTGGTCCATTTTCTCTCTTTTAATTGTTTTAAGAAAGCTTGTTAAATGGTGATTGGTGGGAGGTTTTAAATGACATCATTATGATGTCATAATTAGGCATTTTATTCTCTTTTTTTTTTCTTTCATTTCTACTAACTTCAAATTAATTTTTCATCAACATTAATTCATATTTTATGTCATATAATTCATGTACTTAATTGGACAAGTTGGTCAAAAATCATCTCTGAAGACGAAATGACCAAAATGCCCTCCGTTTGGCTTAACGGGTCAAAATTGTCTGTATCGATTGAAAAAATTTTTTAAATATTTTCTTGGCATTCTAATGCTATAGGAACCTCAATGACCCTTCTCTGGAGTCCCAAAAATTATTTTATGAATTTTCTCTCGGGTCTAGGGCTCCTAGTTGCGAGAACCGCAACTTTCCACTGGGTTACCCATCGCTTGGGCATCGGCTCATTTCACTTGGTTGTATTTTATTTCTAAATTTTTTTCTAAATTTTTCTTATTAATATTTGAGTTAATTGTGATTCCTCACTTTAGTTTAAATATTTTTTCGGACGTTCTAGCTGTCATGACCGACACTGGTCACCGAAACAGTAGAATGTACGGAGTTGCTACCGGGAGGGTGTTACAATGTACCACCATTTTAATTTTTCATGACATTTCCAAAGTGTAATATCATTTATTTTTAATGGACATTTAGGTCAAAAGGTATCTCGGGGTGTCAAATGACCACAATGCCCCTATTCGAGTTGCATTCCCTATTTTTCAGTAACACCGAGTTTTGTCGTTTTCTCGATTTCTCGTTTTTCTTTGTACTAATTAATTAATTTTTCTTTGATATTTCTAATGACATTTATACTTCAATAAGTCTTTAATTATGTCTCAAAATTAAATTCCGAGGGTTCCTGCGATCCTAGTGCCTATTGCGTCTTGTAGTAACTTCCGTCACGGTCACCCATCATTTGTGATCTTTGGCTCGTTTAACTTAGTTTCATTTCATTGCTATTATTTTTCCTTTGTTTTTTTCTTGTATTTTCTTTTCTTGTATTTCACTACCTTATATCTCCATACTAAAATTTAAATATAATTCCAAGCTAGATGTCCGAACAGACACTGGTCACCAGAACAGTAGAACGCACTACCGAACATAGGGGTGTTACAGTCCGGCCATAAAATGGATCATACAACGGGGAGTTTTTTACTCACTCGACCTGTAAACATAATATATAATCATCTAGGGAGCTCAACTCACCCTCCATATAATCATGATGCCATAAAAATAAATAGGAGCTCGGCTCCCTCATCCAGTCTAACGTACATGCATTTAATAAGTTTATAGGTCCAACATGGTAAATATATTACAGACCCAAATCAAATAAATATTTCTAACACATGCAGAATTCTAGGAGTTAACAGAATTATACAAATATTATAGACATTAATAGACGATCTACGAGGGAGAGAGAGACAGGTTAGGACTCAATAATAAATCTTCTGTATCCTGAAAAAATAAGGTGAACAGGAGTGAGCATTCGACTCAGAGAGTAAAATATCAATTTTAACCATAATCTCTATAGCTATCTAAAGCTAATGCACCCTGTGGAGTAAAATGCAACACCATCAATATTTTCATACAAAACACATCAAAAAGGCAATTTGGAGCACTCACACTGTCAAACAATACATATATGGGAGCTGATCCCCTATACAGCCCTCTTAATCCAACCTCTGCCAGCGAGTATCTCTCAAACTATGTCTACCCCGTAGGATCGGGTCCCAGCAAGTGTCTCTCAAGCCGTGTCTACCCGTCCTGTCCATATCCAATACCATATCACATGCACGCCACGCACACACACTGCTCCAAATTACCACAAACAACATCCATGGCACTTCAACAATTATGAATGCAATATAAAATGTGCCTAGTGTTTAACTACATAGATACATATTCATAAGTGATGTATGGGCATGCTTGAACATATAATAATATCGAAATTACAATTAAAATTAATATTTTACTCACAGACTCAACCGAAGTCACTATGACGGCTGGAGGGAGGAGGAAGGCTATCCCGGCTCATCTGACAATTTTATTATAATTATTTAATACATTTTACTCAATACAAACTAAGAAAAGACTAAAGATATCTTAAGTCGTACCGAAAATCCAGTAGAGTCTCCCCTATACCTATGATCTACTCAACCTATAAAAGGGCTTAAAACACACTTCTATATCCACAAACCATACACCCACAACTCAATCACATCACACAGCCCCTCCTGGGCCCATTCAAACAGTCATCAATCACAATATGTAAAATTACATTTTAGTCCTTATAATTGACCCTTTTACAAAAACTACCCAAATAAGCTCTAAAAATTCTAAAACTTTGTCCCGCGGTCCTTAGCAATATTACTAAACTAATGCAAAAGGAATTATAATTTTCTAAGCTACCACGAATATTTTATGAATTTTTAATCATATTCAAGCACTAGATAATTAAGAAAAGGTAAGGTTTGGGTTTATCAATGCCGATTCTGACCCCAGGGACGCGCTCGGGACGTCTGACAATGGTGGGGTAGCCAAAATCTCGACCCAATTCCAATACTTTTTTGATAGCCTGTCTGTCTGATCGAAAATTTATAAACCTGACAACCGTTGAATTTTCGCGAATTGAAGATACTTACACGAAACCCACAACACGGGGGCTAGTACATAATTTTTATAGAATTTTCTAAGCTCATTTAATGCTCGAAAAAATACTACGAAGTTTCGTGGGACCCACCAAAAAACGGTATCGAAAAATTTTGAAATTTATATTGCCGTAAAGCTCTCGACGAGTGGAGCGCTTCGGTACTCTCGGTTTTCTTGTGGGGTTCACAATTTGAGAGAAATCTAGCCCAAAAGTCGAAATGGGTATAACTTCTTGGACAAAAATTGGGTAAACCGCTTGATGGATTTTGGTATTATTGGTGTCTATGAAAAGCTCTCTAGGTGTAGAAGAGGTTTGGCACAAGATCCGGTTCGATTGATGGCCGGATTGGCCAGAATCAGTCCGGGAAGACGAAATGACGCGCTGCGCGTTGGGGCACCTTCGGGAGCTTTCCTGGCCCCTCAGGCAATAGCCAGCAATGGGGACAGGCTGGGGCGGCGAGCCAGTGAGCTGGGAAGGTTGGGTTGGCAACAGCGCGGCGAGAGGAGGAGAGAGGAGAGAGAAAATTGGAGAGAGAGAGAGAGAGAGAGAGAGAGAAAGTGTCGGGTGCGTGCGCGGAAGGAGGAAGAAAAAGAAATGGACGGTCTGATTCGAACGGTCCGATCCGATCCGATTTGATTTTGTCGGTCCGATCTATGATACAAAATTTTGAATTTTTACTCTGCCTTGGGATCGAAAACGAGGCTCAAAAATTTTGAAAAAAATTTGAAAAAATTCTAGAAAACTCAGAAAAATTCATAGAGTCCAAATATATTTTTAGTTTTGCCACGTAGTCTTTAAATTAATTTTTAAAAATCATCAAAGTTTTATATTTTCGTAAAATCGAACCCGATTTCTAAAATTTGAAAATTTTTAAATAATTTCCTAAAATTTAAATAAAATAAAATATTAATATTTACCCACAAAATAATAAATTTAAAAATTAGGGGTGTTACAACCTCCTTCATCTATAAAAGGAGAGGTTCTGCTCAAAGTTTAAATAGAATTTTTTTCTACAAAAGCTTTTCCTCTACCAAGTTCTAGCTTTCTCCCTTCTTTCTTAGAACCGACATCCTTTCCATTGTATTTTCCCCTTTAACTTTAAATTCTATCTCTATATGTAAGTTATTTTAAAGCTTCAGTCAAAGTATATTTTTAAAAATTTTTTATCTTGCTTAACTATTATATTAGTGGCTGGTTCTACCGCCCATATTTTATACTTTTAATTGTGTCACGACCCAACCTATGGGCTGGACCGGCACTAGGACCTGGGCCAGCCTAAAGCCCCCGAGACCCGTAGTAAGCCTAACTGTTCATTAACCCAACTCTAAAGCCCATTTGGGCCCAATATCAAGAAATCAACCGGACGGAGTCCGGCTATAAAGTGGACCTTTCAACGGGGAGTTTTTGACTCACTCGACCTGTAAACAAAATATAACATCAATTAGGGAGCTCAGCTCACCCTCCACATACTCATCAGCATAAAAATAAATGGGAGCTCAGCTCCCTCATCCAATCCATCAAACAGGCATATCATTATATGTTACAGGTCCAACATGATAATAATATTACAGACCAAAATCAAAAAAATACTTCTAACACATGCGAAAATTCTAGGAGTTAATAAAATTACACAAACATTGATAAACAACCTGCGAGGAAATGAAGCAGGTTAACCTCAAAAATATCCTCCTGTGGCCTGAAAAAATATTGAACAGGAGTGAGCGTTCGACTCAGAGAGTAAAATATCAATTTTAACCATAATCTCTATAACTATCTAGAACTAATGCAACCTGTGGAGTGAAATGCAACAGCAACAATATTTTCACATCATAACATCAAAAGATAATTTGGAGCACTCACGCACTCAGCAATATCAATCATATATATATATGGGAGCTGATCCCCTATACAGCTCTCTTAATTCCAACTGTGCCAGCGAAGAACTCAGCTCGGACTTCCACTTAATAACCAAATCGGGGTCCCAGCGAAGAACTCAAGCCGTGTCTACCCCGAAGGACCAGGTCCCAGCGAAGATCTCAAGCCGTGTCTACCTGTCCTATCCATAGTCCACACCTCATCACACGCACGCCAACGCACGCACACTGCTCCAAATTACCACAACAACATACATGGCACTTTCACAGTTATGAATGCAACATAAATCGTGCCTAAAGTTTATCTACATAGATATATGCATATAAGTGATGCATGGGCATGCTTGAACATATAATAATAGTGAAATTACAATTAAAATTAATATTTTACTCACAGACTTGACAACGGTCACTGGGGTGGCTGGGCGGAGGAAGAAGGCTGTCCCGGCTCACCTGATAATTACATTACATTTATTTAATACAAATGACTCAATATAATTTAAGAAAAGACCAAATACGTCCTAAGTCGTGCCGAAAATCCGGCAGAGTCTCCCCTATACCTAGGACCTACCCAACCTGCAAATTGGCTCAAAACACACTTCTATATTCACAATCCATATATCCACAACTCAATCACATCACACAGCCCCTCCTGGGCCCATCAAATCAGTCATCCATCACAATATGTAAAATTTTATTTTAGTCCTTATAATTAATTATTTTTGCAAAAACTGCCCAAATAAGCTCTAAAAATTCTAAAACTTTGCCCCGCGGTCCTTAACAATATTACTAAGCTATTGCAAAAAGAATCATAATTTTCTAAGATACCACGAATATTTTATAGACTTTTAATCCTACTTAAGCACTAGAAAATTACAAAAAAGCAAGGTTCGGGTTTACCTTTGCTGATTCCGACTTCGGGGTCGCGCTCGGGACGTCTGACAATGGGGGGGTAGCCAAAATCTCGGTCCAATTCGGAGACTTTTCCAGATGCATGCGGAAATTCACGGAACAACTGTCGAATTTCCGCGAATTGAAGATACCTACACGAAGCCCACAACACGGGGGTTAGTACATAAATTTTTCAGAATTTTCTAAGCTCATTAAATACTCGAAAAAACACTGTGAAGTTCCGTGGGACCCACCGAAAAACAGTGTCGAAAAAATTCGAAATTTATGTCGCTGCGAAGCTCTCGACGAGTGGAGCGCTCTAGTACTCTCGGTTTTCTCCTGGGGTTTACGGTTTGTGAGAAATCTAGCCCAAAAGTCAAAATGGGCTAAAACTTCCCAGGCAAAAATTGGACAAACTGCTCGATGGATTTCGGTATTCTTGGTGTCTATGGAAAGCTCTCGCCGAGTAGATGATTTTAGACACAAGACCCAGTCCGATTGGTGGCCGGATCGGCCGGATTTTGGCCGGGAAGTCCAGGCATCACTCGCGCGCTGCGCGTCCTTTCTGAGGCCGTTTTCCGGCGTTCCAGGCGGCGGCCAGCAGTGGGGGAGGGCCGAGGTGGGGCGCCGGCAAGGTGAGAAGGCAAGGGAGGCGGCGGCGCTGCAAGGGGAGGAGGGAGGAGAGAGAAAAGAGAGAGAGAAGGGAAGGAGGTCGACGCGCGCGGGAGGAAGAAGGAAGAAAAAGAAAAGGCCGGTCCGATTCGACCGGTCCGATCCAGTGTTGTTCGATTCGGTCAGTCCGATTCAGGATACAAAATTGTAAATTTTTACTCTGCCTCGGGACCGAAAACGAGATCCAAAAATTCCGAAAAAATTTCAGAAAACTTAGAAAAATTCGTAGATTCCAAATATATTTTTTAGTTTTGCCACGTGGTCTTTAAATTAATTTTTAAAAATCATCAAAATTTATATTTTTGAAAAATCGAACCCGATTTTTTTTAAAATCCGAAAAAATCTCAAAAAAATTCCTAAAATTTAAATAAAATTAAAATACTAAAAATGCTCATAAAATTTAAAATTTTAGGGTGTTACAAATTGTTTCTCTGTAATTACTTAATTATTTATCAATGGCTGATTCTACCACCCACATTTTATACTTTTAATTGTTTTACGCTTTTAATTGTTTTACTTTAATTATTTATCTTTCTAACATTATTTGTTGATCTTTCTCCATCTTCATTACTTCTTCTCTGTTTGCTATCCCTCTGATCCAAGTGTCTATATTAATTAACGCTTGACTTATTCAAAAAAATATTTAAAAGTATTAAATATTTAAAATTTAAAAAATATAAAATATTTAACAATTCATTTTAAAAGTGAAAATAATTTTATGAAATAATATTTAATTGAGTTTGAAATTTCATTTTACATATATTTTTTTTTAATTATAAACATATATATCCGAAAGTTAAATCACTGAAAACCAAAATTTGACAATTGTATCCATCATAATTAATACTTACATAATTAAAAAAATTATTTAAAAATATAAAATATTTAAAATTTAAAAATATAAAATATTTGAAATTTCATTTTAAAAATCAAATTAATTTTATTAGATAAAGCTTCATTGAATTTGAAATAAATTTAATTATTGATATTAGATAATATTTAATTTAATAATTTTATTTAATAATTATTATTACTAATTTAAAAAAATATATGCCCAAAAATAATAAGGTAATAATTCAAGAATTGTTTACGGAAATGCTCTTTCTCATTTATGCTAATATACTAATGTTCATAATTTTTAATAAAATTTAATTTGTATTTAACGCAATTAATTAAAATTTTTAATTAATATTAAAAAAATTTTAGTATAATTTTAAAAATTTTAATAAATAAATATTAAATTATATTATTAAAATAAACTGAAAATCTGATTTGTGTTAAAAGAAAAAAATCGAGATTTAGCTGGATTTCAAATCCCGAACTGAGTCCACACCCAACGAGAAGTCAGTGCCCGCCCGCCCCGGCCCGGCCCCCAACACAATTTGCCCCTTCTCAGTTGGCGAATGAAAGTTACCATGTCATTACCTCATCCCCACTCTACTTAATGGGTCCCAGGTCGGCACAGACACCGTGACAATTACTTCCCACGAAATCATTAAAATCTAAAAATTAAAATAATTATCCTTAAAATAACCTTTTTATGTGGCCAGAAATCATGCCACGTGTTCCTCTCTTACTCGTCAGCACCCCTATTTCCTCTCCTCTTACTAGATAGACAGAAATCAATTGCTAAGCCATCACAGACCCAGCTCAACAAGCACTAGCCCCCACACCCAACCAAATTAAAAAAAAAAAAAAAAATGGGAATCGAAGTGGAGACCTTGAAGACCTTAGCCGGCGGATGGACAGTCGCCGCCAGGCGTTGCGACTACTGCAAAACGGCAGCTGCTGCTGCGTTTTGCCGAGCTGACTCCGCTTTCCTTTGTCTCAACTGCGACACCAAGATCCACGCCGCGAATAAGCTCGTGTCTAGACACGAGCGTGTGTGGATGTGCGAAGTTTGCGAGCAAGCACCAGCCGCCATTTCTTGTAAGGCTGACGCTGCCGCTCTCTGCATCATCTGCGATGCAGATATTCACTCGGCTAACCCTCTTGCTCGTCGTCACGAACGAGTCCCCGTCGAGCCTTTCTTCGACTCAGCTGAATCGATTGTTAAATCTTCACCGTTTAATTTTCTAGTGCCCAGTGATCAAAATGGTGGATACCACCAGCAAGATGATGATATGGAGGGTGTTTCTTGGCTGTTGCCGAATCCTCCTGACCTGAATTCGAAATTATGCTTCGAAAATCCTGAAATGAAGGCCGCCGGAGATCTTTTTTCCCCTGAAATGGATCCGTTTCTTGATATGGAGTTTCATCAGAGCCATAGCGGTGCTACAGATAGCGTAGTACCTGTACAAACCAAACCGGCTCCAATTCCAGTCTTCAACAAGGAAATCTGCTACGACGTCGATTTATGTAGATCAAAGCTCTCTTCTTTCAACTACCCATCTCAGTCTCTTAGCCATAGCGTAAGTATCTGTCCCCTGACAGAGTCTAATCTAATCCCCATGTGTATTGATTTCAATTTAAATGTGTTTTCTTTCTGAATTCTTTCAGGTTTCTTCTTCATCGCTTGATGTAGGAGTGGTTCCAGACGGGAACTCTATGTCCGATATATCGTATTCTTATGGCCGAAACACAAGTTCTAGTACCGATCCAGGCGGTTCTACCCCAAATCAAGCAACACAAATATGTGGGTTTGATCGGGAAGCAAGGGTAATGAGGTACAGAGAGAAGAGGAAGAATCGGAAATTTGAAAAGACCATACGCTACGCTTCCCGCAAGGCATATGCAGAAACCAGACCCAGAATCAAAGGCCGGTTCGCGAAACGAACTGAAATTGAATCCGACATGGACCGCCTTTTTGACCATCCCTCGTCGGTATCTTTCATGCCCGAAGCTCAATACGGCGTCGTTCCGTCTTTTTGAAAATAAAAAAATAAAGGAGAAATGTTTAGGGATGGTAATTGTTAAAATTATGATTAGAAATAGAATAATCCTAAGGTGGTGTTAACGATTGAATGTTGATTAGGGATGCTGGTCGTTGTAAATTAGTGTCGTTTCTTAGTGAATTTGCCGCCCATTCGCGTTTTCTGTCTCGGGGCTTATTTACTCATCGTGTTTTTAGTAAAACCCTTTCTTCCTTCATTTCCAAATCATTGTGTGTGTGTGTTTTTTTTTAATGTTTTATTTTCTTTTTTATTATCAATTATAATTGTAATTTATTGGTTGTTTGAAAAAAAAAATATATAAAATAAAAAAGATAATCAAATTTGATAATGTTGAATCAATTTATGTACATCATTCATTAGTGCTACATAACACTTCTCATATTATCAGACAAAATCAACCTTTGACTATTAGCAAGCAAAAGTATAGCCACACTCCCAGATAATTCAATTTCTCCTTTAATTTTGATAATGACTAAAATTATAAAATTCATTTAATTTCATTTTTTAAAATTTAATGTATAAAATGAGATATTTTTAGAAAATCATGGTAAGACTAAGCTAAGCTTTCCAATTAAATATGTTTTTTACCATCTTTACTGAAAAGATCATAATGATTTAAAACTTATATTATTAAAGTCATTCAAAATATTTTTATTTTGAAGTATCGAAGCACTAAAATAAATAGAAACTATCAATCAGTAGATAACTTAAAGGTTTAGAAAAAGGAGACCTTAATGTCGAATATTTTCATTTATTTATTTTAAATTTACTTACTTTTATGATAAGGAAGAAAAATGATTATTTTTTATCATGTAACCTATTAGTTATTAATAATTTATTGGACTTTTATTATAAATTAAAAAAAATAACTTTATTTTTTTTAGAAAAAATTCTTGTATAACAAGAAGCCTGTGATTTTTTTTTCCTTTTATTAATTGGGTAAGAACTGTTAGGTTTAAAGATCGTGACACTCCAAAAAATAAGTTTCCAGTTGTTATGGAAGTGTCCCTCAGAGTTCACGTTTAAAGACAGCTAAGACATGCTTTTTCTCCCAAACGCAAATATAACATTAGCCGGAATTTTATCTAAAAGCCAAGAGCTGGATTTTTCTCCCAAGATAGATCATCTCTGCTTCCAATGCTCCTCAAAAGGGAGAAATTGGTTGTTTTCTTCTTTCTTTTTTGTGTATAATATAAATTTGAATAGAATGTGTTTAATAATTATTAAATTAAATATTAATATTAAAATTTATATAAAATTAAAAAATATATATATAATAAATATATAAATTTAAATAAAAATATTTAAATTTAATAATTATTCACATTATTTTTATATCAACTCAAATTTTATATAGTCACATTTTTTTTTAATCTTTTTTTCCCCTTCCCAAAAATTTGGATGCAAAGCCATAGAAATGTTTGGCATCTCTTCTATTAGGCTGATCTACTCATAGTTTATTTCAGGATTAAAATTGAATTGAAACTAACTTCATTTAATTTAAAATTGAGACTGAAATTAAATTGGAATTTATTTTTCTCCCTTCATATATGGATAGAGCGATTATCATCTAGTTTGATTCAAATCTGTATTTAAAGAAAATGATTAACTATTAAATTAATTCAAATCAAATTGAATTAAAATAATATAAATCAAAAAGGGATAATGTTAAAAAAATTAAATTTTGAGTTTTTAATAACTTTATCTTAAACTTTATTTTTTAATAAAAATTCTCTAAACTTTAAACTTTTTTACAATTGCACCCTGTTTTTTACCTCGCTGTTAATTCTAACGGTGAAAATGTTAAAAAAAAATCCTTAGATTTTATATATTTTTTTCTTTATAATTGTACCCGAAAGTATTTTTTAACAAATATAATTTGAATTTTTAAATTTATTGCAGTTGAACCCCACTGTTAATTGTCCTGTTAAATAGTAACAGATGCGTCAAGTTAGCACTTCTAATCTTCCAAATTATGACTAATTAAATCTAATTTACAATAAAATAAACCTTCATTGATGAATTAATAGGTCTTATTTTGGGATTATTAAGATAGGTCTAACTGTTTTGTTGAGAGAGATGTTGATGGGAAGTAAGGTTGAGTCTTTATAAGGGTAGAGTCGGGTTGGGTAGACGTGAGCATCACAGAAGTGATGCCTTGCCAAGGTGATGAAGGATGGTTGAGAAAGATTGTATGCTTTGATGCAATAGAGGATGAATAAATGCGCTGGTAAGCGATGATGGAGTGAGTGGGTGTAAAAGATTGGTGTCGAATTGTTTGTAAGATGTGGAGGTTGAGAAAAGCTATTGATCGAGCAGTGAGGATGTAGGTAGAAGATAAACCTATGTGTTTTCAGTGAAGACAGTGTCAAATTTGTTGAAAATGTTTGTTTTTTATTTTTTATTTTTTTACTGTAAAGTAGGTTTAATTAGTATCAGTTTGTTATTGACCTGACACTTCTATTAGTATTGAATTGGGTAACTAACGATGAAGTTAAATTGTAGTGAATTTGAAAGTATATTTATTAAAAAAAATAATTTATGGTACAATTATAAACAAAGACAAAGTTTGAGAATTTTTGTAGACATTTCTTATGTTGATATGGCAAAGTCTGTTAATATTAATGGTAAAGTAAGACCGTGTATTAGAATTATAAACAAATTAAAAGTTCAAGATATTTTTATTAAAAATAAAAATTTAGAATACAGTTGTAAAAAATCTCATAGTTCAAGATTTTTTTTTTTTTTACATTATCCCAAATGAAAACTAAATCTTTCATTTTAGGAATCGAAATGGACTCATTACTAAGACTAATATTAAGTAAGGGATAATGCAAAAGTTTTTATATATATAATTTTGTAAAGTACTAATTGAAATAATATTAATTATAAAATTATACATTTTATAGTATAAATGAATTTTTTTTTTTATCGTAAAGCCTAATATCTATAAAATAAATTACCATAAGAATATTCTAGGTATTATGGTCGCTTTAATGATTAAGTAAATAAAACAATGGTGGAAATCAAGTTGAATAATGGTAATGGAGTATTACACTCCGTTTAGAATGATTCTTATGACAGAATTTAATTCAATTTTATTATAGAATTAAATTCAAATGAATTTATAACAAAATTTATATATCTGAAATACTTTTAAAAATGTTAAATTTCATTAAATTCTATTATTTACAAGTAAAATGAATATATTAATTTTAATATTTTGCCTTTATTTATAAAAAAAAATAACTTAAGCAATGTTGTTTTGGTATTCAATAGAAAACTTTATTAAATCAAGTGAATTCTTACAAAATTATGCCATTTTTGGCATGAATTTATCTCTTTCAAAATGATTTTTTTTTTAAATTAAAAGAATTGAATCCTAGCAATTTTAAACCTTTAAGCTCTGTTTGTTTCACAGCAGCATTTTCTATCGTTTGTGGCGCTCAGCAAAATGAGTTAACAAAAAATATTTTCCTTATTAAATGAAAAATTAAGTCATTTTTAAGAAAAATAAATTTTATATTTTAAAAAAGAAAATTATTTTTTATTTTTTAAATTTTGATAATTTTATTAAAATGTGAAAATATTTATATATATATTATATAAATATATACCATTAATTTAATATTATAATTAAATAATGAAAAATATTTTCACATTTAAAAAATATTTTTTATGAAAAAATAAATTTTATATATAAATATTGTTTTTCATAAAGTAAATGAAGCTTTAAAATGAGAATTGACAAATAAAATTTAATTAAATTGAATTCTTTCATTAGTAGACTTTTCATAGATGCCCTTAATACTATACTAAGATGATTGAAATTCTATTCCTTTATAAAATGGATGAAATATCCAATCCTACCATAATAGTAATGATGAACCATTATAATTAAATTTTTTTACTTATGATGGTTCTACCTAATAAATATTCCTTTAGTACATGTTTGGAAGCTTCTTGGGCCATAATCTAGCTTGTCCTAGTATAATCCAAACGCATGTACCCTTATTTTGCTCCTCGTTAGATAAGAGGGAGCTGTTCGTCTTCTCGGTTCATTATATATTGCGAGTGGCCATGTATCTGCTCGGAGTACTCTTCGAACATATACTCCTTTTTTATGAATCATAATCTCATAGAAATTTAAATTTTATTTTTTAAAAAAAAATACTTTTTAATATTCTCATATATATTATAATTTCCTCTGTGAAGATATTATTAGTCAGCAGTTTGACTATATTATTATCAATATAAAATTACTTTTATACCACCAGAGGATGCTCCAATCTTATCCTTTTCAACGTTTTAAAAGTGGAAAAAAAAAAAAAAAACAAGCCTTATACTCTCTGGATTAAATAAGTTTAAAATTAAATTTTAAGTCAAAATAAATTTCTGTATTTTTTTTATTAAAGCTAAATAAATTTACATGCAATACAATATTATCTTTTAATAATAAATATTATTTTTCCTAATTTTAAATATTAAAAATATTTATTTGTTTTAATTAAAATAAAATTAAAAAAATTAAAAAACATGATGAACAAAATTTATTTAATATTAAATTATTATTTTAATATTTTATTATTTAAAAATAAAAATTGTTATTATTAAAAATTATATTTTATTAGGTGTGAACTTATTTGATCTTAATTATAAAGTAGAAGAATATATTTAACAAAAATTTGCCATTGGCTAAAAGCACATGGGTTTATTTTTTTTTCTCCTTTTAAATTTTATCTCTATAAAAATGCACCAAATAACATCATTTTAGCAATGAAAGTTGAAAGTTTTTAAGTATTTTTCTAAGAGTTTTAAATTGCTTTCATCATTTTAGAAAAACTAATCTTTTTATTGAAAATTATTTTAAAAAATAACTTTAAAAGAAAGAGTTTGATGCTTAATTATAAAAATTTTCTACATACAAAATTTGATATTTAATTTTCAAAATTTTCAAATTTATATCTAATAATAATAGAAATCTTGTAACGGCATAGAATAAAAACAACATAGTTGTATTTTATAGTATTCTTTCATACTTATTAGAGGTGTATTTATAATAGAAGACTTATAATTCTTGTTGAAATAGAAAATTAATTTCAAGTTGATGAATCGCTTCATTTTAATTTTATTTTTTCTATAATTTTAATTTATTCAGTTTAATTCTGTATATGAAGAAAAAATTTTAATTGAATTCAATTGAATCAATTACATTAAACATTGCATTTTGACTTCTTTATCTTCAAAGTTATATGGATAAAATGAATTTAAAATAAGTTCAAAATAAGGCTCAAATAAAAAGTTAGGATGAAGTTCAAATTGAAAAACCAAATTAAATTGATTTGGTTGAAATTAATTTGACTTTTTCTTTAAATTGATTTATATTTTATAATTTATAATTTTTTAATTTAAATTGAACTGAATTAACTAAATACTTAACTCAATAAAATCTATTTGGTGTTGAAATAGATTAATATACTCAGGTTAAGAAACTAAATACCCATTAAAAATCCAAATCCAAATCAAATTTGTCATCTTCTATTAACATCCACTAATAGAAAACAATCTCAAGTTGTTTCCTCTATTCCTTTTACAAATGCAAATTTAATGAACTAAAATGAAAACACTAGAGATACATTTCGGCGTGTTTAATTGGCCATGGTCTTGTTTCTATTAGAACCTTTCTTCTGGGTCTGACTCCAACAATTTTTTTAATTATTTTTTATGCATATATATTTTTTTAAATTATATTAATTTATTATATATATATTTATTTTAAATATATAATTTCTAACGTTCAATAATAATATTCAGATATAATTCTTTTAATAAATTATATGTTACTTATCTAATCACTTATTAATATTAATTTATTATATTTTAATATAATAAGTGATTTTTTTTTCCTCATCATCCAAGTACAACTAAAAAAGTTTCTTGGATCGAGCACACTAATTCAACGTCTTTTAAAAAGTCCAGGAATGGGTTCCAATAAAAAACTTAACAGTGGTAGTGGAGATCTCATCATTTTAATCTTTGATGAGCCTGCGACTATGGCAAGCAATGATCCGAAGGAGGATATTTCTCTCTCCTACAAAAATTATGGAGAGAGAAAGGAGAAATCAAAGGAGACAGATGCTTCTTTAGAAAATGCAATGTTTAGTGGCATTTATTTATTTATTTTGTTACAATTCAAATTTAATATATTACTCTCTTAAAAGACGAATTCAATATCACTTAAATTTTTTTATTTAATAATTTATTTTTTTAAGTAGTGGCAGACAAGGTTTAATAATATAAATAAATAGATAATATATATATATATATATATATATATATATATATATATATATAATAAAATTGATATTGACGCCTAAAATTTCAAAAAAAAAAGTTATTTTTCAAAAGTTAATTAGTTACATAATTTTATATCGTATTTAAATAATTAAAATCATATAATCAAACTAAGATGTAAAAAAAATAAAAATAATTTCCCCTTATTTGAAATTTAGAATTTATAAGAATTCTTTTAATTATTTTTTTTTATTATTTTTCATATTTAAATTAAAAAAATTAATTTTTTTATTTAAAAATTAAAAAATTAAAATTAAACAAAATTATCTTTTTATAAATGATTTATCCATCTGTTTTAATAATCAAATGAATATTTTTTTGAGAACAAATGAATATATTATTTATCACAAGTAAAAACATGAGTTTTTTTGGGAGAAAAGAAAAGAAAAAGCAAAATGGAAAAGGTGTCTGGCTGTTGGATGTAAAAGCAAGGGGTCAGTCAAAGAGTGGTATCATACAATGGGACAGGGTGGGTGGACCGAGCCACACCCCCCTCACGTGCGCAACCGGCCCACGTGCTCATTATCCGTGGGCTAGCCATTGTCTCGCACTACCGTGCCAACGTGGTCCATCTTCTGCTCCACTTTCTTTCATTAACTTCCTTTCTTTTTGTCCGTTACCTCTCCACTCCAGTACCTATTCTGCTGGAGAAATTACATCCTGGACCTATAATTTCATGTAAATTATGTATATAGATATTTCATATGAAATGATAGATATTTTAATTAATGTTTAATAGTTATTTGCACCTTTAAAATATAATTTATAGTTAAATAGGCTTATAAATTTTTAATTTCGGTTAAATAAATTGAAAATTAAACGCGTTAATTAATAGTGTTATAAAAATTAATTAATGTAATTTTTAGTGAACAAATAAAAGTAAAAGGTCTAGATTAACCCTTTTAACTTTAATATGATAGTCATCTAAAATATTATGTTTTTCAATTGCAGTTAATCAAGCCTTTTAAATTTTAATTGGAGTTGGTTAAACTTAATAAACCCTGCCTATGATGATAATGAGTAGATATAGATCTTAGAGAATTGAATATGTTATTTTGATTTTTTTTAAGAGAAAAATGGTTTTACTTCATTAGTGGGGTGATTATTGGAGATACTTTATTGTTAAGATTTTTCGAATTTTTCCTGAGCTTTGTGTGTTTATTGATCGAAGGAAATTTGCTAGTTTCCTTACAAATGGTAGCTTGAGTTTTATTGAAAAGCAATTGGTCAAATGAACGATCAAAAAAGATGGAAAAGAAATAGTTTGGAGTTGCTAAGCTTTTTTGTTTTGTAAGGAAATGGGAAAGAAATCACTGCCATTTGAGAATGGAAGAGCTAAAATCGTGTTTCCTTTTATTGTTGACTACTAATATTTTTCTTTGGTTTCTTGTAAGGGAGAGATGGTTGGGTTCTTGATAAGTTAAGAGGAAGATGGCAAAAAAAAAAAAGAGATATATTTTGTTTTCCTTTATAAATGACAAAGAATCTTTTAGTTTACCTAAAATAAAATTGTGAAGGGTTAAATTGATTGCAAATAAAAATTAAGTCTTTTTGACCGTTAGAAAAGAGTAAAGGAGTAAAATTAAAATGAATTTGTTTGTATCACAATTTAATTTTTATTTTTTAGGCCTCAATTAATTAATGCATTCTAAATATTAAATTAAATTGTCGAATTAATATGGGTTGACCTGTCGTACCTTTACCTTATCCCTTGTAAGGCACGACATGTTCCTGTAGCATACCTAATGAATTACCGAACTCCACCTACTGATAACCTATTAGTTATGCTACAAAGAATTTTAAAACAAACCATAGCCTTTTATCTTATCAATTCTTTTGTAGAAAATTACATGAGAATAGTTAAAATTCCATGTAAACATTCATTGGAAATAATGATGGACTAAATATTGCAAAAGTTACATTTTCATAAGTCTCAAAGTAAAATATAAAATAGTTATAAACTCAAAATGTAATAGCAATGCAATGCTTTTAAATACAAAATGCTCAATATCCGTACATCCATACATATAGGTACAAAATACATCCAAAGGAATCACAAGAGCATACCTAACGTAAATACCCACAAACAGTACCAAAATGCTGCTTTCAAGTCTCTCACTCGGCGGCCTTCTCCTTTCCCTTACCTGCGACACAAGATAAAGAAGCTATCAAGTATATATCACCACTGGCAAACTAATAACTTTAAAACTTAAAGTAAAACACAATTTGTCAAAGCATAATAAATCACATTTTTCTTAAGCATGAAAACTTCATAATAGTTCTAAGTCCATAAGAGCTATTTATTGGAATAACATTTCAAAAGTGAAATCACTCTTCATAAATCACAATTCATAAAGCATTAGTGTTGCCAACATCAACACACAGTTTAGGCCATGACACAAAATTTCACGATCAGTGTCTTGTTGTACACCACGACAAAGCAATCTCAACCTCACTAACCGTTATTAATGAGGGAAGGGCTAGCTAGCTAATGAGTACTCATGTAGTCTTACCCCACTAACCGTTATTAATGGGAGACATAATCAATATCAATTATAAAACCCCAAGTAGCCGTTACTACTGGGGAGTTTTTGGAAAGGTATAATACTAACTTCAACGTCATTCAAAATTCAAATCAAACTCATTCAAATAAACTCATTCAAATCAATTTACTTAGCTAAAATAAAGAAAAAGGTTAGTTGTGCACAAACCTTCAATAATTCTCCTTCCTTGTTACCTACTTCTCCTTGTCTGTTCCAACTTCTTTTTCTACTAAAAATAAACAAATAGAATACCTCAATACCAATCTCAATTGCTGCCAAGAACTCATTACATGCATGTCTAATGCATCCCAAGTTAGCTTTGTAAATTTTAGAATATTTTGGTTTTGAGACAGCTTGGTGCCCCAATTTTGAACCCAATTTTTATCCAGTTTCGATCATAATTTGGTGAGGTGTTCTTCATGAAAATTGTTTATTTAGGTCTTAACTTTATTTTCCTTTTTGAATCACCTAATTCGGAGCTGTGTAGCTCATGTTATGACCAAAACACAGTTACTGTTTATGTCACTGTTCATCCTGCAGATTCAGTTCTGGTAGATTTATCGATCTAATTTCGTTCAGAAATTTGATTAAGTTAAGTCCATAATTTGATCTAATGTTCTTCATACGAAATGTTCTACTATGTCTTAAGTTTCCATCGGTTCAAGAGTCGCTTAAATCGAAGTTTTCTAAGGAGAGTTATGGCCATGCAAAATTTACTATTCATATGGTAAATCTACAGATTTCCAGATTTCTGCAGATTCGGTGATTCAAGTTTGCTCAGCAATTTGATTGGGTTAAGTCCATAATTTGGCTTCAAGTTCTGCATATAAAATGTTCTACTATGTCTTAGGTTTCCATCGGTTCAAGAATTGCCTAAATCGGAGTTTTCTAGAGAGAGTTATGGCCATACAAAGTTTACTGTACATATGGTCAAATTCTGCAGGTTCCAGAATTTTGTCTCTAAGTTCAAGGCTCATTTCGGATAGCTTAAGGTCATTTTTGGGGTAGGGAATCTTCACAAAAATTCTAGCCCTATGTCTTAAGTTTGATTTCCAATTGGTTTCACACCAATTGGAGTTGTGTCGCTCAATTTATGGGCTGTCAAACACACTGAACTCAGTGTGCAAATTCTGCCTTAGGTTCAAAATTTTCATTTCTTCAATTATTCCCACTAACCAACCTCAATTCACATTTAACTCACCCAAAATGACTATAATTTAGCATTGACACATCAATGGCACTTCCTAGCACAAACTCTACAATTTTCAAACATCAAAGTTTGCAATTTTCCCTAATCCTACTATTTCATTACCTCCATTCATCAACCCAATGTCAATTCAAACTAAATAAACCTCAAATGATCATAATTTAACACTACACACACCAATTTCACTCTCTAGCACCAAAACTCCAATTTTCCTATGAATCCTAATCTCCCATAATTAAATTTATATACATTTTATGCAATTTCTTTGCCCCAATCATGTATACTACTTCAACTAAGCTTAATCTCATCATAAATTTCATTCAAAGACATCAAACCCTAACTTTTCTCCAATTTGGTCAAAACCTTAGTTTAGATTCCATACATGTTTTCTTTCATTTTCTTTTGAAATTTCATGCTTTCTCATGTAAATTCATCACACCAAAACTTGATTCAAAGCATATTTGGTTAATCAAGCATGAAAGAGAGAGCTTACCTCACTTGATGATTTTTTCCACTTCCAATCTCTTCCAAATCTTGCTCTTCTTGTTTTTAATCTCTCAATCAAAGATCTCTTTGATGTTTTCTTTTAGTGGGCTATAGAATTTATGAAGGGAATTGAAGTGAATCAAGACTTGGAAGGGAAAACAATGGTGGAAGAAGATTGGAGAAGAAGAGAAAAGAAAAGAGAGGGAGAGGGAAGATGGGTGGTGGCATGGAAGAAGGGAAAGAAGGAGACTTGTCTTCTTTTATACTTATTTATTCCTTTTTAATTAAATAATTAAGTTTAATTGTCAAAAACCTATAAGTCATTAATTTTAATTAGGTCAAAAATGGAATTTAAATTCTAGATTTTTGCCTCTTTTATTTTCTTTCCACTTTTACTCTAATTTTTCTCTCAATATTTTTTCATAATTCAATATTTTATTTTCATTTAATTAAATTGACATTTTGGTCAAAAATCAACTCTTAAAGTGAATTGACCAAAATGCCCCTTATCGGGTCATAATCTCTCTTTTACAATATACCTGGTGAGTCCTTATATTTTTGGATCACTTGAATTTTTATTGTGTCTATCTCAATTAATTTTTTATTTATTTTTGGTCCTCAAGGTGTCTTTGAATAGTACTAGTCACGGACCAAAAATGGTACTATTCATAACTCGGAGGTTCGGGGTGTTACAATTCTCCCCTCTTTAAAAATAAATTTCATCCTCGAAATTTACCTGGTCTCAGTCTCTGAATAGCTGTGGGTGCTCTCCTCATGTCCTTCTCACGCTCTCATGTAGCCTCCTGGCCTGAATGATGGTTCTATAGTACTTTCACTAGAGGTATTTGCTTGTTCCTCAGCTGCTTCACCTCATGTGCCAAGATCTTTATGGGCTCTTCATCATATGTCAGGTCTGGATTCACTTCGATCTCCTCTACTGGCAAAATGTGAGAGGGGTCTGATCTGTACCTCTTCAACATGGAGACATGGAAGACATTGTGAATCTTTTCCAACTCTGGAGGCAATGTAAGTCTATATGCCAATGGACCCACTCTTTCCAGAACCTCATACGGCCTAATGAAGCGAGGACTTAGTTTCCCCTTTCTACCAAACCTCATGATCCTCTTCCATGGGGAAACTTTCAAGAACCCCTTGTCACCCACACTGTACCAAATATCTCTTCTCTTTAGGTCAATGTAGGACTTCTATCTATCCGTTGCAACTTTGAGTCTGTCTCTAATGAGCTTAACCTTTTCTTCTGTTTGCCGCACTAATTCTGGGCCAATCAACTTCCTCTCGCCCACTTCATCCCAACACAAGGGAGTTCTACACTTTCTGCCATAAAGTGCTTCGTATGGAGGCATCCCGATACTTGATTGATAACTGTTGTTGTAGGCAAATTCAATTAAAGGCAAGTGTGTGTCCCAACTCCCTTCAAACTCAATCACACAAGCCCGAAGCATATCCTCCAAAATCTGAATGATCCTTTCAGATTGGCCGTCTGTTTGTGGATGGAATGCTGTACTGAAGTTCAATCTAGTTCCTAGGGCTTTTTGGAGACTACCTCAGAATCTAGAAGTGAACCTTGGGTCTCTGTCCGACACAATAGACACTGGCACTCCATGTAACCTCACAACATCATCAATGTACAGTCTGGCCAATCTTTCCAGGCTGTAATCCATCCTCACTGGCAAAAAGTGTGCAGACATGGTCAATCTATCAACAATAACCCAAACTGTATAATGATTCTTTTGTGTACGTGGAAGTCCTGTCACGAAATCCATAGTGATTTTTTCCCATTTCCACTAGGGAATTGGCAATGGCTGTAGCGACCCTGCAGGCACTTGGTTTTCTGCCTTTACTTGCTGACAAGTTAGGCATTTGGCAACATATTCTGCAATGTCTTTCTTCATTCCTCTCCACCAATAGTGCTCTTTCACACTTCTGTACATTTTGGTTCCACGAGGTGCATTGCAAAAGGTGAATCATGTGCTTCCTTTAAAATGGTCTGCCTCAGTTCAACATTCTCAGAAATGCACATTCTGCCCTTATATAATAACAAGCTCTCATTATTTACTGATAATTCTAGTTTCTTGCCATCCCGAGCCTCTTCCATCAACTTCACATACTTATCATCCTTCCGTGCAACTGCTTTAATTTGTTCTGCCAGCATTGGCTTCACTTGCCAAGTAGCTACCATCTGCCCATCTTCATTAATCTCCAAATTAGCATGCAATGCCCTTAATTCATGCACCATGGATAAAGGAGAAACCCTCAAACCAGCCATAGTCTTGCGACTTAAAGCATCAGCTACAACATTTGCCTTTCCAGACTGATAGTCTATCAAGCAATCATAATCTTTTATCAGCTCTAACCATCTCCTCTGCCTCAAATTTAACTCCTTCTGTGTGCCCAAGTATTTCAAACTTTTATGATCTGTGTATATATAACATCTCTCTCCATACAAGTAATGTCTCCAGATCTTCAAGGCAAAGACAATGGCTGCTAGCTCCAAGTCATGTGTAGGATAATTCCTCTCATGCGGTTTAAGCTGGCGTGAAGTATAGGCAATGACGTTTCTATCTTGCATCAATACACAGCCTAATCCGTTATGAGAAGCATCACTGTATATGGTATACTCCTTACCCAAAGTGGGCAAGGTTAAGACTGGAGCTTCAGTTAAACGCCTCTTTAACTCATCAAAACTTTCCTGGCATCGATCAGTCCACTAAAATTTTACATCCTTCCTAAGTAGCTTGGTCAGTGGAGATGCTAGCATGGAGAATCCCTTCACAAACCTTCGATAATACCCAGCTAAACCAAGGAAACTCCGAACTTCTGTGACATTTCTAGGTGGCTTCCAATTAAGAATGGCTTCTACTTTGCTAGGATCCACCTGGATACCCTCTGCAGATATAATATGCCCAAAAAATGTAATCTCTTTTAGCCAAAACTCACATTTCGATAGTTTGGCATACAATTGCTTCTCCCTCAAAGTCTGCAATACTATCCTCAAGTGTTTATCGTGTTCCTCTGCATTCTTTGAGTGCACCAAAATATCATCAATGAACACCATAATAAACTGGTCCAAATATGGCCTAAAGATAGTGTTCATCAGGCCTATAAAAGCAGCTGGAGCATTAGTCAACCCGAATGGTATTACCAAGAACTCATAGTGGCCATACCGAGTCCTAAAGGCAGTTTTAGGAATACTTTGCTCCTGCACCCTCAATTGGTAGTAGCCCGATCTCAAGTCAATTTTGGAGAATACAGTTGCATCCTTTAACTGATCAAACAAATCATTGATCTGTGGCAGAGGATATCTATTCTTTATGGTCACCTTATTCAACTGTCTGTAGTCTATGCATAGATGGAGAGTACCATCCTTCTTCTTCACAAATAATACTGGCGCTCCCCAAGGTGACACGCTAGGGCGGATGAAACTCTTATCTAACAATTCCTGCAATTGCACCTTCAACTCTTTCAACTCAGCAGGTGCCATCCTATAAGGAGTGATGGAGATTAGCTCCACACCAGGCATAGTCTCAATTTCAAACTGCACCTCTCTTTCCGGAGGCAATCCCGGCAATTCTTTCGGAAAGACATCCGAAAAACCCCATACTGTAGGAATATCTTTAAGATCTGGACTCCCCACCTGGGTGTCTATCACATGAGCTAGATAAGCTTCACATCCCTTTCTAATCATCTTTGTAGCAAGTGCAACTGAAATGATATTGGATGGCAATAACTGCCTCTCCCTATGTATCACTACGTCTGCATACTCAGAAAGACCAAAAGTAATCGCTTTCAATCTCTGATCGATCATGGCGTGATGCTCAGCTAATCAATCCATGCCCAAGATGATATCATAATCTCGGAAGGGCATGTCAATTAAGTCTAACAGAATGTATGTCCCATATCATAATCCATTTTCAAGCAAGGATGCAAGGAACCCCTAGATGTCTGCTGTTCGGATCTAGGTAGCCTCTGCCCTGAGAATCTTCCCCTACTAGATCCTCTGTTACTTAGTCCTCCAAAACTCTTCCTCTTACCCGGATTGTTACTTGGACTCTAACCTGTAGGCTTACTGCTCTTCTCTTTTTCAGTGGTTACCTTCTCAGATGCCCCTTTCAGTTCTATCCTTTCCAATTCAAGGGCCTGTGATATTAACCCAGAGAAGTTGTCATGTCAAAACCCAACCACTTGCAATCTCAAACTAGGCCTCAAACCGGCCTCAAACTGTTTGCATCTGTCTCTACTGGTAGTGAGTAGGCTTCTAGCATAGTAGCTGAGGCGAGAAAAGTCTCTCTCATACTCGGCTACAGTCTTATTCCCTTGCTTCAAACCGAGAAACTCCTGTAGCTTCATATCCACATAGGTATCAGGAACATACTTCTGTCTAAACTCCCTTAGAAAGTCATCCCATGTCAGCACTAGCGGCTCAGCCAAACTGTGGGGAATGGTCTTCCACCACTCATATGCATCTCCATGCAGTAGGGAAATTGAATATTCAAACTTCAACTCATCTGTGCAGTGCAATTTCTTAAAGATCCTCTCCATCCGTTCTAACCATTGCTCAGCTTCCAATGGGTCCACTGTACCCTTGAACTCTGCTGCCCCATACTTCATTAACTTGTCATATTGTCTGGCTGGGGATAGTGGTTGCACTGGAGGTGCTTGCACAGGAGCTTGGACTAGTATATTGCCAGCCATTTGCTGAAATAGTGCAGCCATCTGCTGAGCGAACTAAGCAGGAAACTGCATGGGTGGGACGGGTGCAGCTGATCCACTGGTATTCTGTGGAGCTGGGGCTTCCCCCTATACCTCAGCTGCTATTGATTGCTCTACTGTGTGATCTCCCTCTTCCATACTGAATCACAAAGAATTCTACTCCCTGGACAACCAACAAAAGGAGATTTCCCTCCATTAGTCCATATTTATGATGCCATGCACTATATGTATCAATTAATGACAGTTGAGCAGTTGTACTTATAAAAAATTTTCAAACATGTAATTTTAAAACTTGTATAAAAACAAAAGCTCTGATACCACTAAAACATGTCACACCTTATCCCTTGCAAGGCACGACATGATCCCGTAGCATACCTAATGAATTAACGAACTCCAACTACCAATAACCCATTAGTTATGCTACAAAGGATTTTAAAACAAACCATAGCTTTTTATCTTATCAATTCTTTTGCGGAAAACTACATGAGAATAGTTAAAATTCCATGTAAAAATTCATTGGAAATAATGATAGACTAAATATTGCAAAAGTTACATTTTCATAAGTCTCAAAGTAAAATACAAAATAGTTACAAACTCAAAATGTGATAGCAATGCAATGCTTTTAAATACAAACTGCTCAATGTTCGTACATCCATACATATAGGTACAAAATATATCCAAAGGAATCACAAGGGTATACCTAACGTAAATACCCATAAACAATACCAAAATGCTGCTTTCAAGTCTCTCACTCGGCAGCCTTCTCCTTTTCCTTACCTGCGATAGCATAAAGAAGCTATCGCTGAGTATATCGCTCAGTGGTGCACAACTAATAACTTTAAAACTTAAGGTAAAACACAATTTGTTAAAGCATAATAAATCATATTTTTCTTATGCATGAAAACTTCACAATAGTTCTAAGTCCATAAGAGCCATTTATTGGAATAACATTTCAAAAGAGAAATCACTCGTCATAAATCGCAATTCACAAAGCATTAGTGTTGCCAACATCAACAAACAGTTTAGGCCATGATACAAAATTTCACGATCAGTGTCGTGTTGTACACCACGACAAAGTAATCTCAACCTCACTAACCGTTATTAATGAGGGAAGGGCTAGCTAGCTAATGAGTACTCATGTAGTCTTACCCCACTAACCGTTATTAATGGGAGACATAATCAATATTAATTATAAATCCCCAAGTAGCCGTTACTACTGGAGAGTTCCGAAGGGACTGTCATGCTAACTGTGATTTCAAAACAACTTTCAAGAGTTTCTAAATCAATAATCACGTTTGTAAAATAATAACATATTCAAATCATCATAAAACCCATAAAAGGGGTGGCAACACACAAATTCCTCAAATACAAGAGAAAAACATACCTCATTCAAAATAAACTCATTTCAAATCAAACTCATTCAAATAAACTCATTCAAATCAATTTACGAAGCTAAAATAAAGAAAAAGGTTAGTTGTGCACAAACCTTCAATAATTCTCCTTCCTTGTTACCTACTTCTCCTTGTCCGTTCCAACTTCTTTTTCTACTAAAAATATATAAATAGAATACCTCAATACCAATCTCAATTGCTGCCAAGAACTCATTACATGCATGTCTAATGCATCTCAAGTTAGCTTTGCAAATTTTAGAATATTTTGGTTTTGGGATAGCTTGGTACCCCAATTTTGAACCCAATTTTTACCTAGTTTCGATCATAATTTGGTGAGGTGTTCTTCATGAAAATTGTTCATTTAGGTCTTAACTTTATTTTCCTTTTTGAATCGCCTAATTCGGAGCTGTGTAGCTCATGTTATAACCAAAACACGGTTACTATTCATGTCACTGTTCATCCTGCAGATTCAGTTCTGGCAGATTTATCGATTCAATTTGGTTCAGCAATTTGATCAAGTTAAGTCCATAATTTGATCTAATGTTCATCATACGAAATGTTCTACTATGTCTTACGTTTCCATCGGTTCAAGAATTGTCTAAATCGAAGTTTTCTAAAGAGAGTTTTGGCCATGCAAAATTTACTATTCATATGGTAAATCTACAGATTTCCAGATTTCTGCAGATTCGGTGATTCAAATTTGCTCAGCAATTTGATTAGGTTAAGTCCATAATTTGGCTTCAAGTTTTGCATATGAAATGTTCTACTATGTCTTAGGTTTCCATCGGTTCAAGAATTGCCTAAATCGGAGTTTTCTAGAGAGAGTTATGGCCATACAAAGTTTACTGTTCATATGGTCAAATTCTACAGGTTCCAGAATTTTGTCTCTAAGTTCAAGGCTCATTTCAGATAGCTTAAGGTCATTTTCGGGGTAAGGTATCTTCACAAAAATTCTAGCCCTATGTCTTAAGTTTCATTTCCAATTGGTTTCACACCAATTGGAGTTGTGTAGCTCAATTTATGGGCTGTCAAACAAACTGAACTCAATGTGCAAATTTTGCCCTAGGTTCAAAATTTTCATTTCTTCAATTATTCCCACTAACCAACCTCAATTCACATTTAACTCACCCAAAATGACTATAATTTAGCATTGACACATCAATGGCACTTCCTAGCACAAACCCTACAATTTTCAAACACCAAAGTTTGCAATTTTCCCTAATCCTACCATTTCATTACCTCCATTCATTAACCCAATATCAATTCAAACTAAATAAACCTCAAATAACCATAATTTAACACTACACACACCAATTTCACTCTCTAGCACCAAAACTCCAATTTTCCCATGAACCCTAATCTCCCATAATTAAATTTATACACATTTCATGCAATTTCTTTGCCCCAATCATGTATACTATTTCAACTAAGCTTAATCTCATCATAAATTTCATTCAAAGACATCAAACCCTAACTTTTCTCCAATTTGGCCAAAACCCTAGTTTAGATTCCATACATGTTTTCTTTCATTTTCTTATGAAATTTCATGCTTTCTCATGTAAATTCATCACACCCAAACTTGATTCAAAGCATATTTGGTTAATCAAGCATGAAAGAGAGAGCTTACCTCACTTGATGATTTTTCCCACTTCTAATCTCTTCCAAATCTTGCTCTTTTTGTTTTTAATCTCTCAATCAAAGATCTCTTTGATGTTTTATTTTAGTGGGCTATGGAATTTATGAAGGGAATTGAAGTAAATCAAGACTTGGAAGGGAAAGCAATGGTGGAAGAAGATTGGAGAAGAAGAGAAAAGAAAAGAGAAGGAGAGGGAAGATGGGTGGTGGCATGGAAGAAGGGAAAGAAGGAGACTTGTCTTCTTTTATACTTATTTATTCCTTTTTAATTAAATAATTAAGTTTAATTGTCGAAAGCCTGTAAGTCGTTAATTTTAATTAGGTCAAAAATAGAATTTAAATTCTAGATTTTTGCCTCTTTTATTTTCTTTCCACTTTTATTCTAATTTTTCCCTCAATATTTCTTCATAATTCAATATTTTATTTTCATTTAATTAAATTGACATTTTGGTCAAAAATCAACTCTTAAAGTGAATTGATCAAAATGCCCCTTATCGGGTCATAATCCATCTGTTACAATATACCCTGTGAGTCCTTATATTTTTGGGTCACTTGAAGTTTTAGTGTCTCTATCCCAATTAATTTTCTATTTATTTTTAGTCCTCAAGGTGTCTTTGAATAGTACTAGTCACGAACAAAAAATGGTATTATTCATAACTCGGAGGTTCGGGGTGTTATATGACCCATAACTCAAGTTGGTAAAAGGCCAATAGTCATGGAACAATTAATGTGGAGCTAAAAGCAATTAAATAATTACATGGATCAATGAGTAACTATTTAATTAAAGCAGTTTCAGATAATGAAGTAGTATTTTTTGTCTCCTAAAATAAAGATTATAGGAGATAATGGTGTTGACTGGTTGTTATTCCAAAGATAAGCTAAGGAGATCATGGGTAGTTATTCAAAATATCAGATAATGGTAAGTGTGGATTCATTTGTGGATAAGAAGTTGCAAGTGGTGGAGATACTGTTGCAAAAAAGACGGACAAGTATCTGAAGATAAAATCACGTGTTTTTCTTTGTAAAGACTTGGTGTAGCAACTGAATCAAGGTGCAAAAGTTGATGCAGAAGGTTAAAAGCCAACGCAAGTGATTATTTCCTAGTGCAGGAGACTTGGCCATAAAGCAAACTTAATGCAGCAACTTGGTCACCAAACAAGATTTGTCTATAAATAGAGGTGTAAGGCTTCATTTAAGGGACACGCCAACAACTACTCTCAACATAATAACAAAAAATTCTACATAATGTTTTAATTCAATTTCTCTTAGTTCAGCCATTTTCTTTATATTTTAGCAGTCTTTTAGTTTTTTGAATTAGTTTCAGTTTCATTTCAGCCTTGTTATTTTTAATTCAACCAATCAATTTCCACTTCTTCTTCAAATATTTCAATTCCTGTAATCAATTTTTTTAGTTTTCAATGCAATTACAATTTTCTATTCATATTTAGATACCTATAATTTAGTTCTTTAATTTTTCTGCAAGCTCAAGCTTACAATTTCTCTGCAAATGTCTACTTTTTCAACTAAATTAGTCTTTCAATTTCTCAAAGCTCTTATTTATATTTCTTGCGCATATTTATATTTTCTCTGCAAGCAATTTATTCTTTCAATCAAGTAAATTTTACTTTTTCTGCACAGATTTATTTTTCGAAGTAATCAACCAAGAACAATCTTTATTTTTCAAGCACAATATTTACTCTTTCATGCATAAGTGATCTTTTAATTTCTCAATAATCAATTCTAGTTCTCAAAATTTTCAAGTTGATCAAGTAGATATCTTGATGAAGCGTATCCTAGTAGAGTTAAGGAACCCAAGGGAAAATTCGATCTTGTGTTTCTCATGAATAGTTTAGATTGAAAGTCAGAACGACACATTTACATTTTACAATTGAGATCTTAGTGTCCTTGGCATGCTTACAATCTAACACACATGTGAGAAAAAAGCCATGTATACTTTTGACATGCTTAAATTGAGTGAAATCAATTAAGCATGTTTCTACTTTCTACTCTCTTCATTCACATTTAGTTCGCAGTTTTCATAATAAAGTTTTGGACACATGCCCAAAAAAAGGATTTATTATGAAAAAGAAGCTGTAGGGTCCAACTTTGATGGAGTAGCTAATGAAGCTAAACTTAATGAACAATAAGGTCAAGACACCGAGTCACCTTTAGCACAAGAGGTGACTCTAATTGCATTTGACATATAAAGCATTAGTACTTAGATTGCTCAACAAGTGACTAAACAAATTGAAGCTAGCATCAAAGCTGCTTTTAAGACTGCTTTAAGACACAGTTTGTTCAGTTGGAATGAATTAGCCGAGGGTCCATGAGAAATCTATATTAAGCTAAATTGCTCGGGGGGCAAGTGACAACCTTAGGTAGTCACGCAGTGACTAATCAACAGGAGTCCATTGAGGTACAAGTAACACCAACCTAGGAAGAGCAACATTACCAACTACCTCAAAGGACAAAAACAACTCTAATGGCTACTTCTTCACAACCAGTAAGGTTATGTCGACAGGTAGGTAACTTTTGTGCTACTGCTAATCCTATCACTCGCCCACATGTGTATAATGCTGTAAACGTAAATATTATCTTGAATAATGTGGTGAATAATATGGATAATGCTAAGATTAATTATGTGGCACCACCACCACCACCACCACCACCACCACCACCACTACCTATGCATGCACCCATGTTACATAACCCCAAACCTCATGCTGATCATAAAGCCCTTAAGACAGTTGTTGAAGAGTTGTATGGACCTGGCTTTCATCAGATAAGCCATTTTGAGTTTCATACTTTATTCTCAGGAGATGGGTTAGAACATATTGGTAGGTTTACTATGTAATGTGGTGAGCTTGCTAATTATGAAAAATTTGACATGTTTAAATTAAGGTTGTTTCTCAATTCCCTACTGCAGTTGCTTTTTCTTAGTATGCATTATTACCTAGAGATTCTATACAAACTTAGCAAAACATGGAACACTTATTTTACACACAATTTTACAAAACTGAACATGAAGTGTCTATTGCTGAGTTATCTAAAATTTAATAAAGGCTAGGAGAGTCTGTAGATTTATACATATTTACACGGTGCAAAGTATTTTTGCTTGAATGTGAGTTTGTCAAATTGGCCCAAAGTGGTTTAAACATTGAGCTTGGAAAGAAGTTTCAGGGTATGGAGTTTAAAGATTTCTTTACGTTTGCTACAAAAGTGGCAGACTATGAAGGGCTACTTAGAGAAGAAAATCAAGAAAGGAACACTTCCATGGGTACCTATTTTTAAGAAAATTTTCATAATGATGGTATTGCTGATTTTTGTTAAATAGGAAGTTGTGTTTGTCTTCTTCTATCTAAATCAGCAAAACCTCCAGAACCACGGATGAAAGCCTCTTTTAACCTTCTGTAGCCCCAGCAACAATATTCTTTTGACATAACCAAAGCAGGGGAGATTTTTTACTTTCTCTTGCAGGAAAAATTCTTAACTCTTCTAATGAGACACAAGATTCCACCTAAAGAAGAGGTGAAGGGTAAGAAGTACTGTAAGTATCATGTTGATTGGACCTATCATGATAATTACTATGAGGCATTTGGGAATTTGGTCCATGACAAGATCAACAAAGGTGTTCTTAAGTTTTTAAACAAGAATGAGAATTTAATGTTGATTGATGATGATTTGTTTCCACCAGTGGCAACCATTAATACCACCAGTATTAATTTAAAGGCACTATTGGAGGAAGGAAAACTAGGAATAAGGCACAGAAAAGTTTTGGTCCAAAGCTAAAATGGGCCTGAGTTCCAAACCAGCAAGTTTACAAGGTTCCTAATATATAATAGATGAGACTAATAAGGAAGGTTACACCTGTGAGGTAGATCATAAGACCTAGGCATTAAAGGCTAAATGCAATAAGGAAAGAGTTCAGTTTGTGGTACCACTTAGAGATACACCTGCTAATGAATAGAGTCTAGTTTGGCATAAGAAATCTCCTAAGCAGTTAACCAAGACAAAGAAATGGAGACTACAATAGGTAAAAGCTAAATAATGCCGTAAAAAGGAATTTAGTACCAAAGGCTCTATTAGGTATCAAAAAGTGGCTCAGGTGTACAATAAAAAATTGAATAGTAAAAGTTTTATTGAAAGGTGAGCTAGTTTAGAAGGTCATCTTGCCTCCAAGGACAAAAGACAAAGAACCAGGAAAGTGGTCATCAAATTAGGGAGGACCATTCAAGGTGTACATGGTTCTAAAGCATGACACATACCTACTAGCTAGCCTAGACGGAGTCCCACACAAGAAGTGCATCAGTGAAAGTTACCTCAAAAAGTAATATCCTAGTATTTTAGAGGAAGCATAATTGAAGGCTCAAGTAGAATAGTGTAGGGCCATTAACGTGGCCTACATTAGGCTGGCCTCATGGCTGCCATGTCTGTTGTGTTAACAGAGTCAAAGCAATAGCATAGCGAGTAGACAAGTTTTCAACAAGTTGATCTATTGTTCCTATCATGCACAGATAAATAGGCAAAGCATGTAGAAGGACTTTATAGCCTATTGGGTACCTGCTGAAGACAATTCACATACATAGTGAAGTGGGTGACAGTAGCACAACAAGGGCTTAACCCTATTTATTAGTTCATAATTATAATAAAGGCTCAGCCCCAATCATCAAGTCTTAAAGACGAAGCATGGCTATTCAAATCATCAATAAGTCAAGCAAGATTCTGAGTATAGAAGGAAATTACAAGCGTATTAAATAGAAACCTTAGGAAAAAAAGTATAGGAGGCACAACTCCATTAAAGAAAGCTAAAAGTTTAAAGAGGTGAGGAGACAATCTCATTACTCTAATTGCTCTGTCTCCTCTGCTAAGCAAGTTGTTATCTCTTGCTAAACCATTCCTTGTCTTGCTAGCATTTGGAGCTCAGGGAAGCTGCAAGTCACTTTAGGTAAGCTTTCTTGTTAATTCGCTAGAAAAAAAAAAGATGTGTTTTACTTGAATAAGCTCTAGAACTATTAATTGGGGCAAACGGAGCAAAAATAGAAAATGGAGTTATTGCAAAAAAAGACAAGTTGGAACATAAGACTGTTAGTAGTATGCCTTAAAGCATATCATTTAGTATGTATCTTGTACATATTTTTATTAATAAAAGACATTTCCACTTTTCCGTTTACATAATATATTTTTGTGTAATAGAAAAGGTCCATTGATATTTTGTTAGAAATTCTATTCTTAAGTTGTTAAGAATATGAGTGACAGTATTTCTAGTACAAAGTATCATAAATAGGTTCACAATCGAGGATACTTCATAATAAGGACATGACTTATCCAGAAAGATTGTATTCATATTTGTTACCAAGTTATTTATATGAGATATAAATATGATAGAATGGTGAGTCTCATGCCATATAGCAAACATGATAGGCACTTATAAATGATAAGTAGGTCGAACCAGTGACACTTATGACAAGCACATGGAGTTTACTCTTGTCAATGTTTTGTCATAAATCATATCAGTGCATATAATCTTTAGACCTGAGATAGCATAGTTATCTTGTATATAGGTAGTTTGAGTTTGATATTGCTTTCATACTTATACTGTGTATGGGTATATGGGCATGTGTTGGCTCCTATTAGTTATATATGGAGGTAGGTGTTGATCAAGATGGAATCTGTTCCTCTAAGTAAATAGAGATAAAATCCTATATTCATTTAATTGTTCTTGATGTTTCAAGTTCCTGGCCAGGACAGATAGATTTATTCAGAAAAGAGTTTCTGATGAGAAAATCTTTTTAATCAAGAACTGGAATTAAAAGAGAACATAATATTCATAGCAAATGGAGTTTGACATAAACCATGACTCTAGCTTGAGTTGAGATTTTGTAATAGAGAGATTCTAGTGCATGGTAACATATGATTATAGGTTCATTTAAGGTAAACCTTATTACTAACTTGGTGGCCATGGGATGCTATGCTAGGTGTTAACCATGGTCTATGAGGTGCATAAAATGATTTAGAGAAATCATTTATGGTAAGAAAGAGTTCTGATGATATTAAGAGTTGATATCATGTCTCATTGCCAATTAGTGATGAGCCTAGTAAGTCACACACATACACAAGTTATCACCTATTTAAATATGATTTAATTAATTAATTAAAGAGTTTAATTGATTTATTAAATATGTTTGATTTGCAATTAGATTGCAAAGTCCCTAGCATGACTTGAAACCAAATCTAGATTATTGGATGTATAGTATAAGTTAAATTTATATTTAAAGTGTTTAAATATGAATTTAATTAATGAGAAATTAATTAATAGAGATTAATTAATTAATTTATATTTGATATAAATTGATTAGAAGAAGAAAAATAATTATTTTGGATTGAGAACTCAAAATTAAGACATAGGGGCATTTTGGTCATTTCACAGTATGACACGTGGCACCATGAGATGGTGACACATGGGATTACACATAAGCTTGCCAAATGTTTTTTAATCATGTAAGATGATTAAAATCAAGATTAAATATAGGTTTGACACTTGGCACAATGTGATTGGGTCACTTAAACCTAGAGCTAATCAAAGGGTGACATGTGGCAAGGGTTTAATGTGTTAACCTAGCTATATAAGTGTTGTTATGAAAAAGAAAAATGCAACCAGCAGCCACTCCTCCTTTGTCACGCCATTTTGAGGCTCTCCATCTATTCTTCTTCATCTCTCATCAATTCAAAGAGATTAGCCATCAATCTCTTGAATTAAGAACACTAGAAATTGTTTCTAGTGTCCTATTTACATCTCTAATCTCTTAAAAGGCAGAACTTGAATTTCTAATTAATAGAAAAAGCTTTAGATGCTGTTCAAGGGCTGCCATAGGTGTTCTTGGTGTGGACAAGCTAGAGGGACAACATCTCGTGTCCTGAAGACGAATCTCAAAGGCACAGACACGCTGCAGTGCATCAAGAGGTTAGTGTAATCGTTCTTGATTTAATCTAGGGTTCTAAAATTAATCTGATTAATTTAAAAATCTTAAATGGCAAATACAGATTCAAAAACATATTAAAAGAGTTTAATATATTGTTTATCATTGAAATCAAATAGATAAAAATAAATCTTGCATGATGCATGTGACCCTAGGTGAAAATTTTTGAATTCAATGGTATAAACTTGTGTCTTTCATGCTTCCGTTCGTTCAATTGGTATCAGAGCCACTATATTTGCCATTTAGATTGTTGATTATATGATTTAATTGTGTGTTATGATCATGAGATGATTTATCCATTGCTGGTTGCAATGGAGTTTTGGCTGCATGCTTGAAAAACACCATCAATGGCGCACATGATTTTGCTTCCATGGGTGGTTCAAGGTTTGGCTTTTAATTCTGCAATTGTTGTATGATCTAAGGTCTATTCTTTGACTAATTAAAGTGTTTAATTAGTAGTTTTAATCACACAATTAAATTATGATTCAAATCAGAATTTTAAAAATTGTTTGAATGTGATTCAAATCTGAATTTTAAAAATTGTTTGAATGTAATTCAAATCTGAATTTTTAAAGTTGTTTGAATCATATTTAAATCTGATTTTTTAAAGTTGATTGAATAATATTCAGATCTGATTTTTTAAAAAATGTTTGAATGTGATTCAAATCTGAATTTTTAAGGTTAGTTGAATGTGATTCAAATCTGAATTTTTAAATTTGTTTGAATGAGATTCAAATCTGAATTTTTAAATTTATTTGAATCATATTCAAATATGGATTTTTAAGTTGAATATGAGATATTCAATTTAATTTAAGTATGTATGTTTTATTTAATTGTTAAATAGTGATATGCATGATGGATGATCATGGACTATAAAAGACCAATGTGATTGGATTTATTTCTTTTTATGTTTCTTTGGGATTGTAAATTAATTAATTAATTTTAATTTATTTTGGGCATGTATTATTAAGTTTGTAATAATTTTTGGGTTGTAATTTCATTTATTTAAGTTCTTGTAAATTCGCCTTAGTATGCCAAGGATTACTATGTAATATTGGATTGCAAGAAGTTCAAGGAGGTCAAGAGCATTGGTGGGACTAGTGGGAGGAATTCAAGATCAAGTGTTGATTATGTACTCCTTCAGCAACTCTTGTAAAATGAATGAATGAAATGCACCTAGGAATGCCCTGATTCAATTCTTGGTGGCTCAGAATTGAATTCCTTAGAAAGTCCATGATCATACCATATTTACTGCTTATCCATGAATGCATGAGATGTATGGGAATATATGCAATTATATGATATATGCATGCTAAATGGATAATGTGCAAAGTGAGACCTAAATAGTAATTAGGATGACCATAAAATCTTCCAAACAAATGATTAAGTTGTAAATGCTATAATTAAAGTAATTATAACATAGGCCCTCCATTGGAACAATTATTTTAAGAAATTTTAAATAGTTGCATAAGATGCAATTAATTTAAGAGATTTTCTTAAGAATAATTGTTAAGCATAAGATGTTGTAAATATGTAAATGGTTTGGAGGCCAATATTGGATGTACCTGAGGACATTAAAATTATTTGCATAATTACTGGCTCAATGGGATCAACTTAACTAATGCAAGATAAGTCAATAATGGATGTACCTGAGATTTTGAGCATTAGGGGCTAGGTAAAGGATTGAACCTCACATGAGATGTGATGGGCAAGGAGTTGCTCACTTATAGTTTATTGTAATTCCAATAATGGATGTACCTGAGGATGATCAATAGAATTATAAGAATTCAATCACCCACTAGAAATCCATCCAACTAGGATTTCCATTTTCTACTTTGGAAGTGTAGGATTCGCTAAGTTAGTGGGAGGACCAATTTGATTAAAAGACCATAATCATTTTGGTTAATTACATGATACATTTACTAATTAATTTGGGTATTTTCTGTAGTTAATTTTCTGATAAAAATGAGCACAGAACAACCACCACCATCCAATATCCTTGCAAGCATACTTGATCGCAATAGGTTAACAGGACCTAATCTGTCTGATTGGCTAAGAAATTTGAAACTTGTCCTGAACCTTGAACATATAGGATATGTTCTAGATTCAAATGTTCCTGGTCCCTTACCTCCAGAGGCCACACAAGAGGAACATGAAACTTTGGACAAGTGGAAGGAGCATGATATGAGAGCTAAGTGTTACATGCTTGCTTCCATGAGTAATGAGTTACAGAAGTAGCATGAGAACATGTTGAGTGCGAGTGAGATCCTCCTTCACCTACAAGAGTTGTATGGTGAGCATAGTAGGAATGCTAGGTATGAGATATCTAGACAGCTATTTCGTATGAGGATGTCTGAGGGACAGAATGTTGGGGATCATGTCCACAAGATGATTCGGCTGATTGAGCAGTTGGAACATCTTGACTTCAACATGGATTTCCAACTACAGACGGATTTGATCCTTCAGTCCCTTCCTGAGTCTTTTGGGAATTTTGTGACAAATTTTCATATGACTCATCAGGAATGCACCTTAGTTGGTTTACTCAACATGCTGGTTATTGCCCAAAAGAATATGCCGGGCAATAAAGGAAAAGAGGTAGCTTTGATTGCATCTTCTTTTGCTGGAAAGTCCAACAAGAAGAAGGGCAATAAGAAAAAGAAACCTCATATTCCTGGTCCTTCCAAGAAAATAGCTAAACAGAAAAGGAAGACTAAAGCTGACGGAGGCAAAGGAAAGTGTTTCCATTGCCAAAAGGATGGGCACTGGAAAAGGAACTGCCCAGAGTATCTTACTTCTCTGAAGGACAAGAAGGATACACCTTCGGAACGTATGTCCATATCTTGTTATTTAGATTCTGATGATACTCATAGTTCATCTATAGCTTGGGTTTTAGATACTGGTGCCAGTTCTCACATTTCTAATGATATGCAGGAACTAGCAAATAGTAGTAGCTTGCGTTCTCAAGATGTTAGAGTCCGGATTGGCAATGGCTCAACTGTTGAAGCTTTAGCCATAGGATCTAAATCTTTTTACATGTTTGGACATGTTTTGTGTTTGGATAATATTTTATATGTACCTGATGCTTTTAAGAACATCATTTCTATATCTAGTCTAACTAGAAATGGCTATGAATTTCAGTTCACAGATGATGTTTGCAATATTTATTTTGGAAATAAATATGTTGGTTCAGGTTATATGAATGATGGTCTTTATTATTTGGATAATAATGACAAACACAAATTGAATGCAAGTGATCTAAAAGAATGCAATGCCATGGTGAAAACCAACTCAAGTTCAAAATATATTTGGCACTTAAGGTTATGTCATGTTGTAGAAGATAGGATTGCAAAACTGGAGAAAATGGGGATTCTATCCTCATTGGGCTCTAAGCCTACTCCAACTTGTGAATCTTGCCTTCAGGGTAAAATGACTAGATCACCCTTTGTTGGACAAGGACTAAGAGGTGAAAATATTTTGGAGCTAATACATAGTGATGTATGTGGTCCATTTAAAGAAATGGCTAGAAGGGGCTTTCATTATTTTATTACCTTTACTGATGACAAATCAAGATTTAGGTATTTGTATTTGATGAAATACAAACATGAATCCTTTGAAAAGTTCAAAAAATTTAAATCTGAAGTAGAAAATCAAACAGGAAAGAGTATTAAAAGCTCTTCGATCAGATCGTGGAGGTGAATATTTGAGTACTGAATTTGATGAATACTTGAGAGAGCACAGCATTGTTTCCCAGCTGACTCCTCCAGGAACGCCACAGCTGAATGGTGTATCTGAAAGGAGAAATCGTACCCTATTGGATATGGTACGTAGTATGATGAGCTATACTGATATGCCAATCTCCTTTTGGGGATTTGCATTAGAATCAGCTTTGTATATTCTGAATAGGATTCTATCAAAATCAGTTTTTTCCACACCTTATGAGATATGGCATGGAAGAAAACCAAGTCTTAAGCATGTTAAGATTTTAGGTTGTCCAGTTTATATCAAAAAACTAAACACTGATAAATTGGAGACCAGATCAGAAAAGGGTCGATTTGTTGGATATCCAAAAGATAGTTTTGGATATTATTTTTATTTGCCTACTTCATAAAAGGTTGTGATAAGTAGAGATGCCACATTTCTTGAACAACAGTTTGTTCAAGAAGGAGGCAAAGGAAGGCACATACAGTTAGAATTGGAGAATTCTGACCAACCAACAGATCAGATGGATATAGATCCATCTAGTCAACCTATACCCGTTGATGAAACATCTACAGTTGTTCCTTGTAAAACAACTAGGTTATCTCACCCACCAGTGAGATATGGTTTCCTTCATGAAGAAGAACAAGAGTTGTCTACTCATGAAGAAGTAGATCATGGAGATGATCCACTTACTTATGAAGAAGCTATATCAGATATAGACTCTTCAAAATGGATTGATGCTATGAAATCCGAGATTAATTCCATGTATAAGAATCAAGTTTGGGATCTTGTTGACCCACTTGAAGGTATTGTACCTATAGGGAACAAATGGGTTTTCAAGAAAAAAATTGATTCTGATGGAAAGGTAAAGACCTATAAGGCAAGGCTAGTAGCGAAAGGGTTTTGCCAAATGCAAGGAATCGACTATGAGGAGACTTTCTCGCCTGTTGTCATGCTTAAATCAATTAGGATTTTATTAGCAATAGCTGCATACTATGATTATGAGATTTGGCAGATGGATGTCAAAACAGCTTTTCTCAATGGATACATTGAAGAAAACATTTTCATGGAACAACCTAAGGGTTTTGAATCCCAAGATGGTTCCAAGGTATACAAGCTAAAGCGATCCATTTATGGGTTGAAACAAGCTTCGAGGAGTTGGAACATCCATTTTGATGAAGCCATTAAATCCTTTGGTTTTATCAAAAATGAGGATGAGCCATGTGTATATAAAAAGGTTAGTGACAATGCTATCTGTAACACCCTCCCTGTAGCAACTCCATACATTCTACTGTTCCGGTGACCAGTGTCGGACCGGACAGCTAGAACGTTCGGCAAAATACTTAAACTAAAGTGAGGAACCATAATTAACTCAAATATTAATAAGAAAAATTTAGGAAAAATTTTAGAAATAAAATACAACCAAGTTAAATGAGCCGGTGCCCAAGCGATGGGTAACCTAGTAGGAAGTTGCGGTGCTCGCAACTAGGACCCCTAGACTTGGGGGAAAATTCATAAAATAATTTTTGGGACTCCAGAGAAGGGTCATTGAGGTTTCTATGGCATTAGAATGCCAAGAAAATACTTAGGAAAATTTTTCAATCTGCATGCACAATTTTGGTCCATAAGCCAAACGGAGGGCATTTTGGTCATTTCGCCTTCAGAGGTAATTTTTGGCCGACTTGTCCAGTTAAGTAAATAATTATTATGACATAAAATGTGAATAAACATTACTAAAAATTAAATTGAAAATGAGTAGAGAAGAAAGGAAAAGAAAATGAAAGAATATGCCAATTTTGACATCATATGATGTCATTAAACCCTTCTCCACCAATCACATTTAACCAAGCCACTTAAAACAAATAAAAAGAGATAAAAGGAGGTAAAAAAAAAAAACAAAAGCCATCTGTTTTCTTCCTCAAGAAAAACCAGGCGTCACCCTTCCCACTAGGGGAGAGCAGTTTTCGGTTTAAACCGAAAAATCGAACCGAACCGATTAATTCGGTTCAATCGGTTTCGTTTTAAAATTTAATCGGTTCGGTTCGGTTTATAATTTTGATAATTTCGGTTAATCGGTTCGATTAGGTTATTTTCATAAAAAAATAAAAAAAATCGAACCGAACCAAAATTATTAAATATATATAGGAAATAAAAAAAATCGAATCAAATTGAATCGAACCGAATCGAACCGAACCGAAATCAAAGAAAAACAAACCGAACCTTTAGATTTTTGAGTTTTGATTTCTAATTTTTTTTGTTTTTATGTTTTTATTATTTAGATTTAATGTTAAAAATATAAAATTTTATAAATTTCAGTTTGATCGGTTTAAAACCGAATCAAACCGAAATTTATCGGTTCGATTCAGTTCGATTTTCTCTTCTCAATCGGTTTGGTTTGGTTTTTAAAATTTTTTTATTGTCGATTTTCAGTTTTGTCGGTTCGGTTCCGAACCGAACCGACCGTTTGCACACCCCTACTTCCCACCCCAACCACCATGAAAGCTTAAGGTGAGCTTGAAATCACCCTCCAAACCACCTCAAAACCCTAGTCTCCCTTCACAAAAACTCATCCTTACACCTAGAGCAAGCTTTGGACAGCAAAAAGAAAGGAAGAAAGTGAAGTTGTGAAGCCTTGGAAAGTGCCTAAGTCAAGGTTAGTGTCAAATTCTTCTAAAATTTTGTGTATGGCAGCCATTGAACATGATTTTGGTGTTGTAAACCATGGATTGTATGTGTATGAAAATTTTAGTTGTTGGAGTTAGGGTTTGAGCATGAAATTGAGACTTTGATCATATAATTATGAAATTGAGTTTTAATGGTCAATTAGTGACCATTTGGTTATTGGTAAATAAGAAATGAAGTGTGTTTAGTGATGAGATTTAGGTTTAGTGAGGCTGCCCTAGGTGACCTGCAGAATTGGACATGAGTCCAGCAGGTTTGGGCAGCCATAACTTGAATTGTAGAGGTTCAATTGGTGTTTGGCCAATTGGACATGAAACTAGACACAAAATGGCACAACTTTGGTGAAGAAACCATGCCCATAAGACCAAACCAAGTGGACCAAAAGCTTGCTCCAATCCGGGTGACCTGCAGTCTGTTTCTGCAGAATGACCAAATGAACAGTATTTGGTCATTTGGCCATAACTCAGTGTAGAATGGTCCAATTGACCTAAAATTTTACCCACAACAAGCTGAGATATAGACCAACAACTTTCATGAAGAAACCTAACCCAAATTATGACCAGAACCTATTCAACAAGTGAGTTAAAGTCACTATTCACTGCACTGTAGATATGGTCAGTCCAGAAAATTTCAATCCGGCCAGTTGTGGTTTTTAGACCATAACTTGAGCTACAAAACTCCAAATGGAGTGATTCAAAAAAGGAAATTTAACTAGACAAAATAAGGAACAACTTTCATGTTGATCATTTTGCCAAATTCCCACTGAAAAATTGACCAATGGAACAGTAAAGACAAGGAGTAAAAACTGAAAATTCTGCCCAACTAACATTAAGCTTAGAAATGGTATTGGCAACCAATACCAACAAATTTTGAATGCAAAATGTGGTATGTTGATGATATTAAAACCAATGTACCTATTGCCTCTGCAAAAGTCAACATTTTTGTTGACCAATGAATGGAATAGTAACACTAAAACTTAAATTTCAAAAATTGTGAAATTTAAAAGTGTGAAATGCCCTAGTATACCTAATAAGATTGGTTTGGATAGCTTGGCATGCTAATAGGGTTCAGTTAGCAGTACTGCACATGGCATTATGCTATCTGTGATTTCATGGCTTTTAGCCATTCTGACATTGTGTTGAGACTTGGCCTTGTGCCTAATGTTATTACAGCTTATTAGCTGTTCTGTTGCACACCGGGAGATACATATGTGACCGATGGTGTGACGGCCCGAGGTACTTGATACCCAGTGCCAGTTTACTCGTTTATCCAGTCCAGTCGTCCAATATAGGTCACTTGGGCAACCAAAAATGAAAGTGGATAAATTTAATGAAACAATGAATATAACCAGTACAAAATAAGTACGACTACAAATACTCATCGAAAATTTATTTGCAATGAGACATCAATACATTCACTGCATATTTACTTCCTGTTATTTCTTTTTATTTTATTATTGGCACCACTAAGCATTATTGCTTAGCGCGTTGCTTTTGCCATGCGTAGGTTCTGGAGATACTGACCGAGAGCCCAGTAGACCACAGACTGGGTGAGACCTCCTGCAGCTCTGCATAGTGTCCGTGTCACCTCACCATCTTCAGTGCATTGGTAGGACACTAGGTTTCATTTTGGTATTTTGTAACTAACTTTTATTTTCTCATATATAATTGAAACTTATGTAATGTATTTTGGTATTAATGTATATAGTGGAAATTGTGTTTGTGAATGAAAAAGTGAATATTTATTTATCACTTTTACATGATTATCATATGAGATGAATGATTGAGAAATGGAAATGTTGTTGAAAAACATATTGAGATTTTGTTGATGAAATGGAGTTTGGGATTGATTGAAAATATTGGAAGTGTTTTTCACAGGTTCCGAAGAACTGTTTTCTTCATTTTTAGCCGGTACTCTGCCGGATTTTTTATAAAATTTTCGGAACCTCAAATAAATTATAATTTCAATAAATGACTTAAATAAATTATATTTCATAAATTTTACTTCATAAATATGAAAAAAAAAACAAAAAAAAATAATAAATTAGGAAAAAAAAATGATTGAATTAAAATAGGGTGTTCCGATACACTGCGTGGCATATCTTGCTAGGCTACACTGTAGACGGGTAAGGGGTGTCACATTATCACTTTCCTTGTCTTATATGTGGATGACATACTGTTGATGGGTAATGACATAGGTATGTTGACAACTGTAAAGGTATAGTTGTCAAATACATTCTCCATGAAAGACTTAGGGGAGGCAACCTATATTCTTGGGATTTGCATCTATAGAGATAGAGCGAAAAGAATAATTGGTTTATCCTAAAGTCTATACTTGGAAAAGGTGTTAAAGAGGTTTAACATGCTTGATTCCAAGAGAGGATTATTACCAGTGAGACATGGTATCCACCTTTCTAAAGAGATGCCTCCAAAGACACCTGAAGAAAGAGATAAGATGGCCAGGATTCCATATGCTTCGGCTATTGGAAGTTTAATGTATGCAATGTTGTGTACTAGGCCAGATATCGCATATGCTGTTAGTTTGACTAGCAGGTATCAATCCAATCCAGGTTTGGAACACTGGATAGCTATCAAGAATATCCTTAAGTACTTGAGAAGAACTAAGGGTTTATTCTTGATATATGGAGGTGGTGACTTGCAATTGGATGGTTATACTGATTCTGATTTCCAATTAGATATCGATGATAGAAAGTCTACCTCTGGATATGTGTTCATTTGTAATGGAGGTGCAGTCAGTTGGAAGAGTTCCAAACAGAGCACGACTGCAGATTCCACTACGTAGGTGACTATATTCTTTGCATTAGATCTTTGCAAAGGAAGTCTGTTTAGATAAAGAAGTTCATGTGAGAACTTACAGTAGTTCCTTCCATTGAGTCGGTTCCACTACCTTTGTGACAACAATGGAGCGATCATCTGAGCTAAGGAACTAAGGTCTCACCAAAAATTCAAACACATAGAAAGGCGCTACCACATTATCAGAGAAATAGTTGGCAAGGCGATGTAGCCATGCAGAAAATAGCATCAGCTGAAAATCCAGCTGATCCATTCACTAAGCCTATGTCACAGACTCAGCTAGACCGTCATCTTGAGAAGATGGGTCTAAGATATTGTAATGAATGGCTCTAGTGCTATTGGGAGATTGTTAGTAGTATGCCCTAGAGCATATCATTTAGTATGTATCTTGTACATATTTTTATTAATAAAAGGCATTTCCACTTTTCCGTTTACATAATATATTTATGTGTAATAGAAAAGGTCCATTGATATTTTGTTAGAAATTCTATTCTTAAGTTGTTAAGAATATGAGTGACAGTATTTCTAGTACAAAGTATCATAAATAGGTTTACAATCGAGGATACTTCATAATAAGGACATGACTTATCCAGAAAGATTATATTCATGTTTGTTACCAAGTTATTTATATGAGATATAAATAAGATGGAATGGTGAGTCTCATGCCATATAGCAAACATGATAGGCACTTATAAATGATAAGTAGGCCAAACCAGTGACACTTATGACAAGCACATGGAGTTTACTCTTGTCAATGTTTTGTCATAAATCATATCAGTGCATATAATCTTTAGAGCTGAGATAACACAGTTATCTTGTATATAGGTTGTTTGAGTTTGATACTGCTTTCATACTTGTACTGTGTATGGGTATATGGGCATGTGTTGGCTCCTACTAGTTATATATGGAGGTAGGTGTTGATCAAGATGGAATCTATTCCTCTAAATAAATAGAGATAAAATCCTATGTTCATTTAATTGTTCTTGATGTTTCAAGTTCCTGGCCAGGACAGATAGATTTATTCAGAAAAGAATTTCTGATGAGAAAATCTTTTTAATCAAGAACTGGAATTAAAAGAGAACATAATATTTATAGCAAATGGAGTTTAACATAAACCATAACTCCAGCTTGAGTTGGGATTTTATAACAGAGAGATTCTAGTGCATGGTAACATATGATTATAGGTTCATTTAAGGTAAACCTTATTACTAACTTGGTGGCCATGGCATGCTATGCTAGGTGTTAACCATGGTCTATGAGGTGCATAAAATGATTTAGAGAAATCATTTATGGTTAGAAAGAGTTCTGATGATATTAAGAGTTGATATCATGTCTCATTGCCAATTAGTGATGAGCCTAGTAAGTCACACACATACACAAGTTATCACCTATTTAAATATGATTTAATTAATTAATTAAAGAGTTTAATTGATTAATTAAATAGGTTTGATTTGCAATTAGATTGCAAAGTCCCTAGCATGACTTGAAACCAAATCTAGATTATTGGATGTACAGTATAAGTTAAATTTATATTTAAAGTGTTTAAATATGAATTTAATTAATGAGAAATTAATTAATAGAGATTAATTAATTAATTTATATTTGATATAAATTGATTAGAAGAAGAAAAATAATTATTTTGGGTTGAGAACTCAAAATTAAGACACATGGGCATTTTGGTCATTTCACAGTATGACACGTGGCACCATGAGATGGTGACACATGGGATTACACATAAGCTTGCCAAATGTTTTTTAATCATGTAAGATGATTAAAATCAAGATTAAATATAGGTTTGACACTTGGCACAATGTGATTGGGTCACTTAAACCTAGAGCTAATCAAAGGGTGACATGTGGCAAGGGTTTAATGTGTTAACCTAGCTATATAAGTGTTGTTATGAAAAAGAAAAATGCAACTAGCAGCCACTCCTCCTTTGTCACGCCATTTTGAGGCTCTCCATCTATTCTTCTTCATCTCTCATCAATTCAAAGAGATTAGCCATCAATCTCTTGAATTAAGAACACTAGAAATTATTTCTAGTGTCCTATTTACATCTCTAATCTCTTAAAAGGCAGAACTTGAATTTTTAATTAATAGAAAAAGCTTTAGAAGCTGTTCAAGGGCTTCCATAGGTGTTCTTGGTGTGGACAACCTAGAGGGACAACATATCGTGTCCTGAAGATGAATCTCAAAGGCACAGACACGCTGCAGTGCATCAAGAGGTTAGTGTAATCGTTCTTGATTTAATCTAGGGTTCTAAAATTAATCTGATTAATTTAAAAATCTTAAATGGTAAATACAGATTCAAAAACATATTAAAAGAGTTTAATATGTTGTTTATCATTGAAATCAAATAGATAAAAATAAATCTTGCATGATGCATGTGACCCTAGGTGAAAATTTTTGAATTCAATGGTATAAACTTGTGTTTTTCACGCTTTCGTTCCTTCAAAGACATCAAGTACACTGCATGTAGTGGAGATTAATAGAGATAACTGGAGTAATAGTTGTGGTAGTATGAGACACCAACGCTACCATAACTATGCTAAAGGAACTTGAATAGTCTATAGAAAGTTAATTCAAAGCAAGCAGGCAAGTAGGTTGGTTTTTATGCACAAGAAGGATAGTGACACTTAATGGGTTCAGTGGATGAAGGCCTATCCATGAGAGTCTTGGTGGGGTGCCAACTCAGCTCTAGCTACTAAAGCATAAATACAGTCAATAATAAAGCTTGAAAGGTATTATCTTTGCCTTAATGTTTTCATTATTTGAGAACATAGCCTTGCTAGAATGGTTTCATATGAGCAAGGCTAGGCGGTAGCTAGAAATGAGGTTCTGGTGAAGTATGTCTAGTTTTAGATGTTAAGGTTTAATGGCTGGAAATGGTTAAGGTGGCTACGTCTATGGCGCAGAATAGCTTAGAGTTTGGTTTTCTTGTATTTGGCAAAATTTTCTACAAAATTGCTTTGCTAGAACCTTTGGAGCCATTCTTGGGACTTAAGCAAGTTGTTGGTGTGCTATAAGTCAAAGACATAATGAAGGATTCCTTGGATGCAATGATCAAACCTAAGAGACAGTTGTTGTATTAGAAGAATTAGTTGGGTTTTGATTCTATTTTCTATGAGAATTGCTATGCTAGAACAATTTGAAGTGTGATCTAACTACTGGTAAGAAGTGATAAAAGTTCAGGATGTAGTGGTTGTTCCTAAGATGAAGCAAAGTTGCTTAAGGTGCAGTGAAGGTTTTCTGTGATTGAAGATAGTGCAGTAAGCAAAATCTTAGTGCCATGAATTTGGGTATTGGTTTTAAAGTTGTTGAACAAGTGTAATAATGGATTAGCATAAGATATAGCATGGCTCTATAGTCTAGTCAAGTTTTCTCTCAATGTGGTGAATTTTAGCTGAATACAATAGTGAGAATATTGGTGATATAAGGTGCAATTTGATCCTACAAAATTTCGGTAGTATTTTCCCATTTAAATTGCTTTGCCAAAATTTTCTCAACATCATTAGAGGCACAGACAATCCATAAGTCATAGAAATTCAAGATATGGAGCAAAATTCTTAAGTTCAGGTTGATACAATTCAAGGTAATTTGAAGAGGCAGTCAATGGGTTTTTCTCACATCTAGTGTTCTAAAAATTCACAGAAGCTCAATTTCACAAGAATCATCAACCTATCACATGATACAGTCAAGAATTATGCAATACAATATTAGTTTCATCAAAGGTTCGTTACTCAAAAAATTTAGAAAATTTGGATACTTAAATTCATTAGTTTTTATTTACCCAAAAAATTTGGCAAATTTATCAATTTTCATCAAAGATTTGTTACCTGAAAAAATCTGATACTCCATATAAAGTGAAAAATCACAAGAAAACTCACGTTTTCTTTTTCCTTGATTTTCCTCTCTTTTCCTTCCTTTTCTTTTCTTTTCCTTCTGTTTTCTTCTTGGGTGTTGATCCTTTCTTTTCTTTTTCTTTCTTTCTTCTCTTTTCCCTTTCTTCTTTTTCTTTTCCTTTCCTTTTCTTTCCTTCCTCTCTTCCTCGTCGGTGCACTGCCCCTTCCTCTTCCTCGTGGCATCAACGATGGAGTTTTCATCCTTGTTGTTTGACGCCAATGGTGATTTATGGGTATGGGTTTTGTAAGTTTTAATTGGGATGAGAGATTAGGGAATTGAAAATGAGAGAAAAATAGTGAGATTGGGGAATTAAAATTGAGAGAAAATTGAGAGTTTAATCGATTGCGTTAAGAAAAAATTGTGAAATTGAGAGAATAAGTGTTTGATCGACCGAGAGAGAGAGAGAGAGAGAGAGAGAGAGAGAGAGAGAGTGATTTGGGTAGTATGGGAGAGAGAAAATTAATTTTGGTTGAGAGAAAAATCAATTTGGGTGAAAAAGAATTGGGTATTTTTGGTTGAGATAAATTGATTGATTAGATCTCTCAAAATTAAAATAAGCTTGTCTTGTTTTTAATTTTCAAAATTATGTTTGGGTTAAGAAAGAAAAATATGTATATAAAAAAAGAAAGAAAAAAGCTGAGAGAAAATTGTGAGCCTTAGTCTTAGGAAAAAATTCAAAATTTGATTTTATTAAATAAATTTTAGCTAGTACATTGCTAGTTAATTTTTATTTAGTAAAATTAAATTCGTCTACTATTTAATTTATTGGGTGAAATTTTAGCTTTCACATTATTATCATTTTTTATTTAATAAATTGAATTGTTCAATAATATTTCCATGAAAGCAAGTCAGCAAGTGCAGCGTGGAAAGCAATAGAATTTCAAATCTAGTCCAAGTCAAGCAGTTGTGGGCTGCCAGGGTGACATTCAACTTATCTTTACATGTGTATAGCTTAAATTCTCAAGCTATACACATGTGAGGCTGTTTGCACCATAATTTAATTTTAATATTTTGAACCCCAATTAATTAATGGATTTGAAATATTGAATTAAATTGTCTAATTAATATAGCTTGGCCCATAGCTCAAGCTAGCAGAAGACCAACAATAAGAGTGAAATAATTAATGTGGAGCTGAAAGCAGTTAAAAAATTACCTAGATCAATGGGAAGTTATTTAATTAAAGCAATTGTAGATAATTAATTTGTATCTTTTGTCTCTTAAAATCAAGATTACAGGAGATAATGGTGTTGACTGATGGATATCCTAAAGATAAGCGAAGGAGACCATGGGTGATTATTCAAAATATCAGATAGCTGAAAGTGTGGTTTCATTTACGGATAAGAGGTTATAGGTGGTTAAGTAGTTGCAGGTAGTGGAGATAATGGTATAAAAAAGGTGCACAAATATTTTAAGAAAAAATCAACAGTTTTTTCTTGGAAAAACTTAGTTTAGCAACTGAATTAAGGTGCAGAGTTGATGCAGAGGGTTAAAAGCTAATGCAAGTGATCATTTCCTGGTGCAGAAAACTTGGCCACCAAGCAAACTTGATACAAGAACTTGGTCACCACACAAGATTCGTTTACAAATAGAGGTGCAAGGCTTCATTTAAGGAACACACCAATAACAACTCTTAACACGACAATAGACAATTTTACACGATGTCTTAGTTTAATTTTTCTTAGTTCAACCATTTTCTTTACATTTTAATAGCCTTTTAGTTTTTTTTGTATAGTATTAGTTTTATTTCAGCCTTGTTATTTTCAATTCAACTAATCAATTTCCTATTATTCTGCAAATATTTCAATTTCTATAATTAATCTTTTCAATTTTCAATACAATCTACAATTTTATATTCATATTTCAAGTCCTACAAAATCAATTCTTTAATTTTTCTACAAGCTCAAATTTGCAATTTTTTTGCAAATGTCTACTTTTTTTAGCAAATCAGTTCTTCAACTTCTTAAAGTTCTCATTTCCATTTCCTATATATATTTATATTTTCTCAGCGAGCAATTCATTATTTCAATCAAGTGCAAATTTTATCCTTCTACACATATTTACTTTTCGAAGCAATCAACTATAAACAACGTTTACTTTTTAAGAACAACATTTACTCTTTCAATGATCTTTTAATTTTTCAATATTCAATTTCAGTTCTCAAATATTTTAAGTTGATTAAGTAGAGATCTTGACAAAATGCATTCTAGTGGAGTCAAAGAACCCAAGGAAAAATTCGATAACCTGTTTCTCACCAATCATTTAGATTGGAGTCAAAACGGCACATTACACTGTAAAATTGGAATCTTAGCATCCCCAACATACCTGTAATTAACACAGTGAGAAAAAGGCCATGTATGCTTTTGATATACTCAAATTGAGTAAAATCAATTTAGCACATAAACAAGATATATACATAATTGAAATTTAATATAATTAAGCTAAAATTAATATATATATATATATATATATATATATATTATTTCATATAAATTATATTATATGGAATTTCTGTTTTAAAACATAAATTTTCATTTTGCTGTCCTCCGCATGTGGCATAGATAATTATAATTTTACTACTAACTTTTTTTAGACATGTTTTTTATTATTAATTAAATTATTTTTTGTATTATGCTATAAAAGATGGATATATTTTAGTGATAAAAACATTAATAAAATAATTTTTTTAGTATAAATAGTTTTGACTGACACTTGAGTTTGAGACCTCATAATTCTAAAGGTAAATTAATTTTTTTCACTTTTACATCACACATAAAGTCACAATCTTTTAAAGAAACTACATATAAAATATAAATATAATCTTAAATAAGTATGAATATTAAATAATAACTATACTTATAAAATATAATTGATATATGATAGTATTTTAAATTACAATTTTTATATATTTATATGAATGAAGCGAGAATTAAATTGTAATATACAATATTTAAAAAAAAATTATTCATGAGTTAAATAATAAAGAAAATAGATTTTAAAATAAAATTACATTAAAAATAATATGATATAAATTAGTATAATATAATATAAATAATAATTAAAATAATATTGTTATATTAATATTTTTATTGCTATCCAATAAACTTTATTCATGATAAAAATATTTTTTAAATAAAAAATATATGTTATTGGATTAAAATAATGTTTAAATCTATATTTTTAATAATATTCTTATTAAATATATTTTAAAATAATACAATGCAAATAAAAATAAGTATACAGTGGATAGTAGATTAATGAATTGTTATATATATATATATATATATATATATATATATATTTTCATACCTATATTGATAATATAATCTTTAGGAGATGTATCTTACTCAACCATTAGTGATCAATACATTTATTATGATATATCTTTTAGTACCCCCGAATTTTTTTATTATGTTGTATTTTTCATATTTAAATAAAAATTTTTAAATTTAATTATGTAACGTAAATATTTATTTATTTCATTTTATTGTATAATAATTTTGATCTAATGTTTATTTATTCGTTTTTGTGTTTAAAACAATATTCACGGGTTTTTTTTAAATACCATTTAAGGCACACTAATAAAGTTAGGGCTAGGTTTGGTCCCAACAAGGGCTTAGCCTTACCAATTTAAAAGCAAGGGCTTAGGCTTAGATGGTCCTCCCTCTTATTTTGGTTAGGACTTTATTTTAAACCCTTTTAAGACTCACTAAATACGGCTTTGATGGGTTTAGATTAAGACTAATCAAGGTTATTGGCGTAGAGGGCCTATTTTGGGGGCAAAAGGGGGCTAAGTTAAGGCTTGGTTTGGGCTCAATAGGGGATTGGACTTGTCCGTTGTTGTTAGGGCTTGTTTCTAATCCACCTTGGCTTATTATAATGAGCCTAGATAGGGTGGATAGGGCCTGATCATTTGGTTCCAGAAAGGGCCCAAGCTAGGGTTAGGTAACGATGGACTTAAGCTTGGTCCAAGTTAATTAGGTCTTCT